>NC_057878.1:16306463-16906463 GCF_019740435.1 Gambusia affinis
GATGTGGACTGAGGGGGAAATGGTACAAAAAGGGTCCACAATTATTTATGTTTTTTTTTTTTTGTTTTTTTTTTTTTTAAGGAAAACTGAACAGTTTCTTCAAACAGCATCTAGTTTGGAATGAAACTCTTCACATTTTTTTATGGATTTCTTTTCCAAAATGGGAAAAGTCAAAAGCAGATGAGCTGTGCAGAAGATGAGAAGATTTAGAAAGCTAAACTTGAAGTTAAGATAGGCATGCTTTATTATTATTATTATTTTTAATGAAGTAGGCAACAAATATCCTGGCAACCTGTCACATTCTTACCATGTTCTACAGATATTCCAAGTATACTTGAAATCTTTCTTACACTGAAAACACAAAGAAACTGTATTAAATTATGCCTTTTCATAAAAATACCCACCTTACTCCCCTATGATTAACATAAAACTGCCTTTACCCAGCTCTAAAAGAGTTTAGAGATATTTTCCTGAAAAGTTTTTCTGCGAGAAATCTGATTGAGTTTGACAGAGGATGATCAGGAAGACAATGAGAAGCATGAGGAGGGGTCAGAGTACATGAGATGACGAGTAAGAGGAGGGTCTTCTGGTAGAGCATGGTTGATGGCACTTACTGTAGTTAAAAGTGTATGAGTTATCCAGGCTGTTGAGCTGCTGTAAGCGGGCATGCATCATTCCCGCCCTGTTACGGGACACAGGCAGAGTCTGAGACTTCCGCTCATGTGCTACGGGTCCTGCCCCTTCCTGGTTCCTGATGAGGAAACAGGATAAATTAGACGAAGAGCTGGAAAAACCAGCGGGGCCAGAGTTCGTGGAGCAGGTCAAGATGAATATTTGTCATTTTTACACACCCAAGAGGTGTAAGCAGCACTCAAATGTGCCAGGAAGTCAAAATTGTGACCATGAGTGCATGTTTAACATGCAGCCTAGGGTGAAACATATCACAGCATTAAACACAGCAAGTTAAAGCTTAAGCCATGCATGAAAGAACGAGAGGCGGTGGAGGTGGAAAACCAAAACTGTCACAGCACTGCAATGAAAAATACCATGCAGTCAGTCCGGGAAAATAATTTGCCCCTTTAGCTTACCCAAGCAGGAGAGGGCAGGAGCCAGCTTTTATATCAGTATGTTAAACTTGTCAGCGTTTGAGTGAATAGAGATAGAAACAGGTTAGAGAGAGTGAAGGCCTCTGAGAACGGAGGCCAAAACACCCAAATATGAAGAGAAGAGAATGAATGGGTGTTCAGATATATCTGAATTCTGCAAGTACTTATACTTTACAAACATAGTATTTCACTTCAAACTTGAACCTGGATAATCAGCGATACAGAAGTGTACATCCACTCATCATAGGCATAATTCTCGTGTTAATTTGGAACTTTCCGTGATTTGATTGAGATGTGTTTTCCAGGCAGGAATTATTTCTATTTAGTTTCTATTTAGCATGAACATGTTACATCATGATGAGGACAGTAATTTTATTGTAGCAAGAAAAAAAATCTAATTGATGCTTACAAAGCACCAAAAATAATTGCACCGTTATGATTGGTATTTTGACCATTTTTTTCTTATATTTGTTTTTATGAGAAGATCAGTTAATAGAAATCCAACAATAAGGTAAAGTCAATCAACTGGTTTATTGATGTGCCCTATTTATTGATATAATAATTGGTATGTTTTTTATTTTACATCTTATAGAACAGTATTTGTCTGTGGGGTGTTGAATGCAGAATCACAAAATCACAGCCCTGTTTCTGAACTATGCTATCAATGCTTTTTACCATTTTTGATAAGAAGAGTGATCAAATATCCAGGCAGAATTATGTGATGATTTTCTAAAACATATAGGGGTATTTATCTAAATACTGGCAGGAATGTCTGTATGTATAATGGTGTAAACTTTGTGTGAGCACAGAATTCAAAACGAATTTAAGCTTCAATGCCTAGTTCTCAATTTTCAGTATCAGTGAAGCTGCTCTATGCAGAAGCTCCAAATTATTTAAAAATGTATACCTGTGATGAGTGTCTGCTCCTTCACATTATCATTTGTAAAATGGCAGAAACAAACTAAACACGTTTCTCTTTCATAATAATGAGGTATCAAAAAGCAAGAACACTTTGCAACATTACCTTGCAATGTATCTTTTCCCCATGTATCTGAACTGATGGAGGCACACTCTGAAGAAAGGGAGAGAAAAATCAACCATCACACTTTTTATAAGCACTTACAACTCCAATGTATTTTAACAGTGAAGACAAGCCTCTCACTCAATTAAGATAAAGAAGTCCATCAGTTCAGCAGATGAAGCCTTGTTCCAGTATGTGAACAGAGCATCTGAAGGAAAAAAAAAATACTGAAACTGTGGGGACAGCTTGTTTGTTCATGTATTTAAAACACAGAGTAGGGCTTCTCGTTTTACCTTCAGACATGCTTTTAAGAACATGTAAGAAACACATGAGGAGGCTTTTGATCTCTGCCTGGTCCAATTTATCACATCGCATCAAGGTGCTTCCCAGCGTCGAGGCAGGTTGGTTCTGAGACAAGAAAACATGGAGTGTTTAAGTGGTGACAGACAAATAATAAATATTCTTTTTCACAGACGTGCTAGTTTCTCTTTTTAAATATATCAAGACAAGCCAAACCAGAGTGGCACAGTGTCATGGGGTGGTGCAAACCTTAAAAAAAGTACATCTACCATTTGTGTCACAAATATGGCTTATATTGCTCTTCTACCATGTCAAGTAAAACAATGTGCCCACCCCCTGTATTGTACAGAGCAAATATAACTGTCCATAGAAGCTGGCTAATGCTTGAGTTAGGTTCTACTCAGTGTTATATTTGATCTAGATTGAATGTAATCATCTACAGATCAAAATAATATATCCCGTCTGATCAAACTTTAAACTGATATTTTTTTCTTTAATCCAGAATGGGACGCAGGAAATTTTCATTTCTTAGGAAAAAACATGAAAATGCTTTTTTTATTGGTATTAAAATAACATAACATTTGAAGAAATTTCAGGCTCCATAATGGTTAACAGATTTCTTGGGCTTTTGGCGTACATAGTAGGCCTCACAAATTTAGCAAGACGCACTAAAGTCTATTTGTTGTGGTCTGAATGTGATAAAGGTGCAGTTCAGACAGTAATCTAGGTTGGGAGAGTGAGGCTGGGGCAGTTTTAGGTCATCAACACATCACCACTTAAACCGCGCTGAATTTCAGCCTCTACGCTTCGCAGACTAATTCAGTTTCCATGTAAACTCTTGTCTTACCGCAACCATTTTTTGCACTCATAAAGTCAATCCCAGAATTCAATGACAACACATGTTGCATTAGGCATAGAAAAATTATTTTTTTTTATCTCTTTTACTAAATGGTTATGGTGTTATTAGGATATATGCTCTCACTGGCAGGGGGATAGCTGTTAACTTGCTGAAACACTGTCATTACCAAAGATAGTTCATGTTTTTACTGGGAATTGTGGCTTTAAGCAAGCACCATTCTCCCAGACGAGGTAGAGAGCAGACAGCAAACTGAACCACAGCAGTTAAAAACAGCTGTACCACAGACATGGTTGGGAAATAATGCCACACATGTCCTTTTGCCAGCATTCAGTCTAGACTAAAACCGGAGGTGGGTGACTTCATGGACAGCATGATGCAACTGGAGCCGCTTCCTGCAGTTTTAACTTGTCATTCGAGAAGAGCGAGGTTGATGTTACAGTCAGACGAAGGCAAAGCAATGGGGGTGTCAAATCAGTCACTCAGTTCCCGAAACCATAAAAGGAAAATAAAAAAAATAAAATAAAATAAAAACATAAGGTCATTTGCTGGGCCTTTCAAAATGCTTATATTAATTCCACTCTGTAAATATGTCGCAAATCTAAATACTAATTAATGATAATAAAATCATCATTGCATATTTGTTTTTAGAAATTTGAGGAATGAATAAAATCTGAAAACTACATGCCCAGTTTTTATCCTAACATGTTTACAGATCTGGAAAATTTTGATTTTAGGCTTTAAAGCTGTGTAGGAAACCAGGGGAAAAGGAAAAAGAGCAATGAAACAAACTTTGTGATACAACAGATCTACTTTAAACCACAAGAACAAACATGAAAGTCAGAAAATCCTCTGCCAAAGAAACAGCTACAGCTTAAGGGAAGTAGGACATTCGAGACACACACTAACATTCCCAGATGGGACACTCCGTGGAAGTGTGAAGAAGATTTATACTTGAAGAGATCTGATGGACTGCAGATGGATTTCTGGGATGCAGGGTATGGTGAGCAGGGCGAGGTCTATGGTGGCTCGCTTGGTGTGAACAGGACACACTATGTCCTCAGTTTCCACAAAGGGAAGCAGGCAGACAGAATGTCTCCATACAAACTTCTCCATTTGTTGGGGCTGATCGAACAGTGAAGGCAGGATATTGAGGGTAGAGTTAACAAACACTTTCTCTGTCAGGTTTTTTTATCTTTTTTTCAAACCTGGGAAGTATGTGAAACGTCATTGAAGTACAATGGAATAAATGCTGGATGCCTTAAAAAGACTGAAGTAAGTAGAATACCTTGTCAAGAGAATTGGTTTTGTCATGGTTCCTCTCATGGAGGCTGTTGACTGATTCTGTGCTGATGAGGGAGCCACGAGAGTCGGTGTGGCGCATAGAGTTCACGTTGGGGGTGGAAACGGCATGAGGGGAAGCTGAAGGGGGGAGAAAAAAAAATCAAAAACAAAAGTTTGCTGTTATCAGGAATCATTTAAAGTTTCTGCACATTATGTTATTTATCTTTAAAATTCTACATAAGCTCAATGATCCTACTTTCCCCATGAGTTTTAGCAATTATTTGTTTACAGGATTATTAACTTTCAACTTCTTTAATAGCAATTTGTTATCATTAAGTCTGGGTCCAAAAAACCTGGAGAAATCATAAGGCTGAAACGAGATCCAGGATATGATAAGGAACAGTTTTTTATGGCTTGTGGTTTAAAATATCAGTAGGACTTGGAGTAAGGACTAACATTTTGTGAACAGATTCTATAAAGCAAAGTTTATAAAGATTTGTTCCTATATTTCAACTGAACCTTGAATTTAAAATCACTTTAAATTTAGGTTGAGATGATGGCTCCCTTATAGGCTAAAAAAGGGTGTAAAATAGTTCCTTTTTCCTCTTTAAATGACAATTCAGTCATTATTACTATGTACAATATTAACTCTTTATATAATATGGTAACAACAAAGAAATAATATTATTTGAATAAAATAAAATAAAAAACACAACATACTTATTTACTATTACAAGACATTTATGAAAATTAAAGAAAGAACAATTGTCAATTAATTTATTTATTTATTTTTTTTTTACAGCAATTCAAAACCTGGAAACAATAAAAGTAAATTCTAGACACTTTTAAACTGGGTAGGAACTCTGATTCAATTTTTAAAAAATTCTCTTTTTTTGTTGTCTTGACTTACTTGTGCCCGAGATAGCTCCAAAAACATCTTTGTGCAAGCTGGTGTCCAGAAATGTGCTGGACCTAGGAGGGGTCATCAAGGCATTCGAAAGGAGCGAATCGTCTCGTCCATTCTGAGTAAAAAAAGACAATCAAAAGAAGAAGAAGAAGAAGAAGAAAAACAATCAACAAAATGTATCTGTTCTGAAGAAAACTATTTGTATTTAGTAAGGTTATATATTTTCAATGTTACTTTTTTGCATGAACTAAAACCAAGTGTGACAAAAAAACACTGTATGCAACTGACTTAGAATCTATCAATACGGTTGGGAAAATTAAACTTTTCATATATTTTAAGTGCCTTGAGACAGCATTTGTTGTGCACTGGCAATACATAAATCAACCAAAATTAATTGAAATTCAAGAACTAATCACCAAAACTGATGTGGGACCTTTATTTTGCTTTTGACTGTAATTAGTGCACTGCTTCTCTTTCTGACCCATTTATGAGGACGTTTATAACGCAAGACCTGTTTTAATTTAATGCTTGCATTATTTTATGTTTGTTATGTCTATGTTTTGAATGGATGGAAAGCAGTACTCAAAAGAAGCCACTAGGTGGCTCTCTTACATTGTTGGAGTGGTTGACAGGGAATGGGGAGACTTCCTTTACATTAAGCCTGTTGACATTCTCTTGAAGCAGACCAAACAAGGGGAAGTACAAGGTGGCCAATCTGGCCTGCTGGCTCTGAAAAGAAAACAAAAAAGAATATTTAACATGATTATCACATATACAAGTGAAAATGTAAGAGTCAGATAAGCGTTCTGAAATCATACGTCATACCTTGGATGAATAGCGGTCATCAAAAGTGTGTTTAATCATGAGGCACTTCAGGACCTGGATGGCTATCTGCCGAATCTCCCTGAACTCCTGCAGAGCAGTACTGACCTCCCTGAGCAGAAGCCCGACCAGGAAGTGGTTCCTACAGAAGTCCTCTGTCAGAGAGTAATCCATCTGCAGATCTGCGGGGCAGGGAGAGGTTGATGACGACTTTGTTACAGCCTGGAGCAAGCAGGAAACTAAGCTTACAGAAGGACGTGAAGCCACAATCAATTCCAGACAGTGAGAGTGAACATCTGATTCAATGTAAATTTGATTAGAACCGTAAAACTAGAGAGCATCCTGGAAAACAACTGATTATCATGAAACAGAAGCAGACAGAAGCTTGCATGTTCAGGTTTGACTGATTTCGCCGTGTTTCACATCAAGAGTGTGGAACGACACAATTCAAACTCGAGACTGCACAGAACCCAGCTGATCCACATATGCACTCAAACAACACTGCAGATGAGAGAAGCGATTTGCCTTTACGTTTTTAAAACTTGCATTTTATTTGTGCAAGTCTTAAAAAGACATCAGAAATTTCAGCAGCTACAGAAAGAAATGGCTATTGAATCTCTTTTGTAACCGTAACAGCTTCACTGATGAATGATCACATTTAAATCTGCTTTACTTGGAGAAAACATGCAGGGAGGACTCCAACCACCTACCTACTGGAGTATCATCAGACTCCACTGTTTCATCTGAGGACAATACAAATAATTGAGGCAAACAAAAAGAAATACCTGTAAGAAATGCTGATGGGTCTATTTCAAACCAGTTTCTAGTTGTTATTTATTGTGCAAAAGCTTTTTAATCACCTCTCAGAAATATTTAAAACCCTTAAACTTTTTTCCACAGCCAACAAAGTTAAATGCATTTTATCAGAGTTTTCCAGCCGGAACTTTAGTTTGTAAAACAAAAACAAACAAAAAAAACCCAACAAATAATTGTGTAAAAAATGTTGAATGTAAATAATTAATCGATATTAACTCGTTACAGTCCTGGCCATACACAAAATGTGGAAAAGTTGCAGTGGTAAACGTACATTTGCAAGGCACAGTACCTGAAACGTTCTCACCTTGAAACCTCAGTATCCTCCCTTTTCCAAATGGCATTGGCAGGTTTAAGGGAACATAGTGTTCATGATTGCACACAACGCGCAAGAACTCAAACTTGAACTCAAACAGCGTCTGCATTAAGAAAGAGACAAAGATCAAAAAGCTGCAGTTAATGCAATTATAACTATCCAGAGTGGTCTTGGACTACAGTCTGCTTCTATTAAAGATGTCATCTATAACAAAGTACCTTTGGATCTCCGGGCATGAAGCCATTGATGTAGTTGTTGATCTGCTTAAACACAAAGCCTCGGTCCATCAGGTTGAAGCAGCGCTGCAGAACAAATGAGATGAATTGCATAATTATTCAGATGCACAGAAGACAGAGTGGTCAAGAGGCCACACCAGTAAAAGTAAATCTTTATTATCTTAAGTGCACCTTTATGAAGACAGCTAGGCTGTGGTTGGCATTGCGAGCAGCATCCAGGTTGTCTTTGTACTTCTGAGTGATGTGTGGCATCATCATGTTGACCAAAGTTTCCACAGTGTGATGAAAAGATGCAGAGAACCGCTGGTTCCTTGACAACTGAATAGCACAAATGGGCACAAATTAAAATAAAAGCATAAGAGCACGAATAAAATAAAATATGCATCCAGGTTGGAAAAATAGCAATAGCCAGCTTTATTTCTTTTCACATGAGGAAGAAAGTGTAAAACCGACAAAGCAGATTGGAAAAGTTAGTTGTCACAAGACCAAGAAAATCAGACAATATTTTAATTCCGAAATTAATTTGCATTATTATTATTATTATTATTATTATTATTATTATTATTATTATTATTATTATTATTATTATTATTATTATTAGAGTTTAACTTTATTCTAATAATTATGAAAACTACAATCTTCAACACTTTGTCTTGCAGATGAATTAGAGGTTGTATTGTGCCTTTACTAATACAACTGCATTGTATTAGTAAATGCAGTTACTACTTCACTATGGAAGTAGTAGAACTGCAGTGCAGGAGTTGTACAAAAGCTATTATTACTGCTCACTTTGACTACAGCCAAGGAAAAATCAGCAAATACGTCTGAGTTAAACTTACCCTCACTTTGCAGCTTTCAATCAAGTACTGAGCCATGGATTTTACTAAGGCTTCAAAGAAATACCATGAATACTGCAAGACAGACAGACAGACAGTCAGAAAAACCATGGAAAATTACAAACTTTTTTACTCATGTCACTTCCCAAAGTGCTTATGCTTCGGAGGTTCACCTTGAGCAGCTTGTTACTTGTCAGGAAGTCAGTGGAAGGCTTCAGGATTACAGTCATGGCTTTCGCTAACTCCTCATGTACTGTTCGGGTCGTGGAGGAAGTGTACGACTCAGTCCTGAATACAAACTGGATCAGACAAATTCACACACAAATGGTCAGATCTGCAGCATTCAAATAAAATCCAATTTTATTGAGAGATCTCGTGGGTTTTACCTTCACATAAGAGCGAAGGTAGTGTTCCAAGCCTTCCTCGTGGCACTGAGCTACAACGTGAATCATGACCCTAACAGACAAAGAGGCAAAAGGCAGCATGTGTGATAAGATTTATTTTTTAACAATAACTTATATAAAAATCACAGTAAAATGCCTTTCTGTAGGGGAATTTTAGGTGCGCTGTAATAATATTGACTGGATATCAGCAATCAATAATATTCATTGACTTTTAATAAAATAGGTGGAAAACTCTTGCCTTGTAACATTTACTGCTACGTCCTCCTGTGTGGCACTGGTCAGCACTCTAAACAGCTGATTGAGGATAGTTGGCAAGAACTTGATCATCACGTGACTCTCCATGGCATGCAAACTCTGTGGGTAAAAGGTAAAGGATGTGAATATATTTGCTGAACTTATTACAGCACAGTTTTACATTTTGTAAAACTTTCAACTCCTGAAGGGTTAAGAATAAGGATTTAGATCATTTTGGGATTGAGTAAATTGAAGGCATCTGTACAGCACAAATCCACAACAAATTCCATCTCAAGGCATTTTAAAGACAAACAGATCAATTTCCTATAGATAGTCAAATCAATCCAATCCAATGATCATGGTGATTTCTTTCTTGAATCCTTGAAATGCAGTCAACCCCAATTTATTATGTAGATTGGTAAAAAGTTAAATACAAAATCACAGCTGACAGCATTGGTTCACAAAGCGTAATTTGCCAATATAATTAAAACATCATCCCCACATTTTGCAGTTTTAAAATGGTCTGATGTTGCTTATGTTCCTGATTCAAGTTAGCCACAAAATCCTCATCGCTGCACCTCTGATTCCAGGGCTTGTCAATAACAACTGAGAGCAAAAGTGAAAACTCTGTTAATGCACACTTTTGCTCCAGTTTCTGGAAATAAAAGGTTAGATACCGGCACATCTGTCCCTGACTTCAGGAAACTAACACAAGCCTGCCAAGTTTTCTGGAGAACTGCCATCAACCACAGTTGACCTGCTGTTTGGACCTCTGGCTATTGTTCATGTTCATAGCTGAGTTTACATTTAAATTGAAGGTATGGACTGCAGCAGATGCTGTTTTCTGTGTCAGTGTTCAGCAGGGGAACAGTAAGCTAAGGTTTCCATGAACTGATACTGACTGATGGAAGGAGCAAAGACCAAGATCTTTACACCATAAAAAAATAGAGAATAGCAATACAAACCAGTGAAGGACAGATTTCAAATTTATTATGTGTAAAATGCCCTTCTTTTATATAAAGGCTCAAATGCCATGCACGCTAGCAAAGTCCTTAAAATCTCTTAAAGACACACCAGTCCACAGAATTATAGATCCTACATTGTATTTGAATACCTATGAGGTGTTTTTACACAAATTAATTCCTTGCTCAAACTAGAACCACATTCATTCTTGTTGAAAAACTTAATCTTGATCACATTCAACTGAAGCACATAGTAATAACACTCCAATAAAAAGTTTTGTGCTTTGCTTACTAAACGTCTGAATCCTTGTGAAGCCTTTAAGGAAATTAGAGCTACACCCTTTATCAAGTGGGTTACTTTGCTACACCAGTTGCTAATGGAGTGTTACTGCATGGTTAAACAGTATCTATAATTGCACCAAACTATATTTTTATGTGCTGATGACCTCATTTGGCTCTTTAATTTAGAAAAATATAACAGAAGTTCTTCTTTCAATAACATCTTACATCACCTTCAGTAAGAAAATTTAAATTTTGGATAGTCAGTACCTTCAGGTACTTGACCAGTTCTCCTCCAGGTCCTTGTGCTGCTGATGCAACACTCTGACAGTGATGAAAAAAGTTGTGCAAATGTTGATCCTGAAATGCACAAAAAGACAAACAAACACCCAAATTTATTGCAAACAGCTGCATTACTGTAAAGAAAAACAACTATGAAATGACATGAAATTATTAATTAGTTTTACTTCTTACGGGCTGTTTTATGACAAACCTGAGTGTACACAGTGGACACTAGGTGTGTGGACACTTTAAACAAGTGTTTTCCTCCATCAACCCATTTGACCTCAGGACTCAAATGCTGTAAAGATGAGCAAAAAGACAACTCATGTTTTATTAGTGTCAATGTAGAAACAATGACATGAAGTAAATACTTGAGAACTTTAATAGCATAAAAAATAACAAGGATACAGAAACGTGTGTGTGACATGTAGCATTACTGAAGACCGTGAGAAAAGCTCTACCTTGCTGGCGCCCTCTTGACAGCTGAGGTATCCAGCAGGAAGGTTAGCAGCGACAGGGATGTGATGTTCATTCATTATCACCCGGCCGTCCTTCAGTAAAGGGAGCCAGGCGTATCCCACTGAGAGCAGATATAGGAGAAAACAACATGAGCTTTCCAGTGGTTGCCAGTAACAACAGTAACACAGACGGGCTTAAAGACTGAATCCTTTTTCATCCCTCCTCCTTAAAACTGTAGGCCTGAGTTTTATGAGTAGAGCCAAGGGTTATACTGTCAGACTTTTTCTTTCTTTAAATTATGTTTGCGGATAACAAACTATCCACGGTCTTAGCTTAATGCACTCAAAATACAGTTCCGTGCAAATGTATTTGTACTATTTGTATCTTTCCACATTTTGTCCAAAACTACTTGTGGAAAAACGTGAAAAACTTCATGGAGTATTCATACATCTGCAAGCCATTGCAGTACATGTCATAATTATGGCTCATCCTTAACAACCCTAAAAATAATGTATGCCAGCATCTGAAGCAGGTTTGAAAAACTATTTATATATGAGCTTAATGGTGATGTGACTAATGACAAAGAAGGAAATGGAAACTGCAGATGAAGCATGGCTTCCAGAAGGAATGTGTTAGAGGCGCGTGTACATTACGGGGTGAAAGCATTAAACAGGAATTGCCTTTTGCATGTAGAAGCTAGGGATTGAGTACTACCTTGAGTTTCAACCACATCCTTCTTCTTGGTGCTGGCCTTGCTGTTGCTGTCACAGCTCACATGGTAGAAAGTAAACAGCAAATGATGTTTCTCGTGGAGCTGTGTTGGCAACTCGATCTTAAACTAATCCATAAGAGCACAAGTAAAAGTGTTAGTGCTGGGGTTTACTTCCATTTAACAATATATTTGATGGGTTGTCATGAGTTTTATTACTTCATCATAGAACTCGGGGTTGTGCTGGTGATGTAATACTGAGGTAAAGGCATTTTTGGTAAACAAGGGTCCTCCAGGTCGCCCATAGATGCACTGAGAAAGGAAGAAAAATGGTTTAAGTTCTGTGAATTGCAAAAACAGTCCTGTGGAGATTCACTTACCACCTCCAGAGAATATTTACCTTAAGTGAAACAGCTTCTTCGTCATCTGAGTCCCTGAACTCAATGCAGACAGCTATATTTCTAGCCTGATTAAAGACACAGAAAGCAAAAGTGACCCAGTTAAAAGCACTTGGAAAGAATAGCAACTCTGACAACATCTTAAAAAGCTGGTAGACAAAACATGATCAATATGGACTAAATCTTTAACCCTTCGGCTCCGCTTCCCACAACTGCATAAATAAACCCACAAAGAAGCAATGTGATGGTGCTACCTTTGCAAATGACTTCTGGCTGTCATATTTCAAGTGCTTTGGGTAGACATAGAGGTGATTATTGTAGATGGTGAAAGGCTGAGAGCATTTGGCGATGAACGGCACAAACTCCTCCACTTCGAAAAACACTCTGCTCCTCTCACTGACATCAAACTGCTTCACAGGAATGTAGGATGAGGTAACGCAATCTAGATGGAGAAGCAGGAGAGACAAGAGCTCAACAGTCAGCAGACAATGAGAGCTGTTATGTTCTGAGGAAAAGCACCTTTCATCTCTTCTGTTAAACCCTAAAGGACTTACTCGTTAAGTCGGGGGCAACACTGTCGATGGTAACATCAAGGTTTCCAAGGATTATAGGCAGCTTGGCCATCTTCTCTGGTCTGTGAAAAGGAAAATAAGCTCGAGTTGAGGATTTGTTAGACTAAATAGGAAGCAGACAGGTAATTTTGAAAGGATGTGCGAGTGCGTTAACAGAGGTGAGATTTTCCTAAGACAAAGCAATATTTTTGCAAGGCCAGACATTTTCCACCCAGCACATCTGTGTGATTACTTAGAGCTTCTAATAACAAAGCATGCTCAGAGAAAGTTTACTCACTTTCTGAAATCTGCCAGCAATTTGAGCATGTCGTCATTGGACAGTTTGTTGCTGTCCTGTCTGTACAGAGCTGAGAAGCGGGCACTTTTGTCAAGTGTCCCAGATGCATCTTTGAACAAGAGTCTGAGAAACAAAAAACATCCTAAAATCAGGGAATAGTGTTGGTCACATTTGTGATGTGAACTAAAACCATCTCTAAAAATTGCTGAAATCTGAAAAATAAGCAGAAATGTGAAACATTAATTAGGAAGAATAGAGTACCTTGCTGCCCAGGCAAAGGGCATCCTGTACTGACCCAATCGACTACATGCCAGCTTGGCATTTTTCAGGACCTTCTGTGCCATCTAGTGGAAAATAGAATCACTTGACTAAGATGTTAAACACATGTGGAGTGGACACCATTGCACTTAAAGTAATGAGACAGAACTCGGCGTGCTGCCTAACCTAACAAAGGCAAATCAAAAATAAACTTCAAATGATGAATTGTCTGAAATAAAAACTACCTGAACATTGCACTTCCTTGCATGCTCTAATTTCAACAGCTAATGTAAATTCTGACAAACAGGAACGATTATTGATGTAAAAAGATGTAAACGTGAAAAACTCAGCACGCTACCCTGCTGAGTTTAAGGGAACTTGATGCCTTATAGGGAGACTGTGGATAACTCGTTACCTTGGTGGAGTCTGAACTCTTCATGTATGGCTCGGCACAGTGGTTGATTCCCCCCTGAAGCACCTTATCGATGCGAGCCACTAGGAAGATATCTGGATGAGGGCATGTCACTGAAAACACTCCCTGTCAGCACAAGCAGAACAGTCAGACATGATTGGTCATGTCAACGTTAGCAGCCATGATTTAACTTCCTCTCTACCTGTTTGGGATACAGCAAAGCTGATTCTGGCACCCCGTGGATAAACCGCTGCCCCTCGGATCGGGCTTCACCTCCTCCGTTCACATACTGACTGGCGTTACTGGGAACCATTCCCCTGACAGACTGGTGGTTTAAGTCAACTTGGAAGTCAGAGGAGATTTTCCTGCCGTTCTGGATGTCAAACAGCGACAGAGTGACATAGAAAGGTTCCACCTGCAAACAGCAACAGTCTGAGGTGATGATGATGTTTCCTGAGATCTCACTGTCCTGTAAACCTGAGCTGTTTTTGAAGATTAAACCAGGTAACATCACCCATGATGCCATAAAACAGTGACACGTTTGCATGATCTTAAAAATATATTCACACCTCTTTCATTTTTTGCTAACCTTCCCATGTAACAACCTTGAATTATGATGTACTTTGGGATTTATGTGGCAGACAAAACACAAAGGAGCATCTGAGATGGATCCCAACAGCATCATACCACTACTATCATCTTATTCACTGGTGGTTGTGTGTTCAGGGTGATATGAACACAACCACAACTTTATCCACAATGGTCTGCTTTGTTCCTTCATTTATATTGTATTAAAGGCATAGTTTAACACAAAAATTATTTTCACTGAGCCATTATGAACAATTAGAGAGCACATGCTACATATTCCATGTGTAGATTTTGGTCATTCCTTTGTTTGTGGGTTGATGGAAAACATTTTGTTTACATTAACAAAAATCAAAGTTCCTCTTTTATGTGTGTGGAGAGAGACTTCAATGGAGGGACAATTTCCAGGAGGGATAGCAAGACTTCAGATTTCATCATAAATTCCTGAGCCAACAGCCTGGTTGCTATCTTTACAGCACTGAGGGTTGCTCTGGCAAACCACTTCATTCATCTCAGTGGTATATTTGTAACTTAGAGGCAGCTCTGAACTCTAAAGCATTACGTTTGTAGTCGGCCCCTCCTCGTTCTCTGCCACGCAGCTTTGCAGGTTGAACGAGAGATCGTTGCAGTTGACCAGAACCCGCTTGCCGAACTTCTCCTCGAACTGTTTAACATCCGGCTCTATTCCTGAGAAGTCCAGTTTCTGCAGACAGCGCATTGGCAAGTTTGATCCTTTATCTTGAAATCATACTTTTTCACATGTGAATTTCATTATGAAAACATGCCGAACCTTACCTGTGTGTCTGGATCCACTGTGAACAGCTTCAGTCTGGTTTCACTCCTCATTCTTGACTCAATATCTCTAGTGCTCTATAAGGGAACAAAACAGTGCCTAAACCAGAGAAAAAAACTGCAAAGTTTCATGCCCAGATGGT
Source organism: Gambusia affinis (assembly GCF_019740435.1). Classification (NCBI taxonomy): domain Eukaryota; kingdom Metazoa; phylum Chordata; class Actinopteri; order Cyprinodontiformes; family Poeciliidae; genus Gambusia; species Gambusia affinis. Next base: position 16,321,727 of record NC_057878.1, read on the forward strand.
TTTACATTTAGAACATTTTGTTGCCATTTGCACCCAGCTGGAAGTGAGGCTTCATATATAACAGATGACATGAGGACTGGTGGCGAGACTGATGTGGTGCCAGCATCCACCTCAGGAGCAGAGTGTCACCAATCACACTCTTTTCACCCATACGTTTCCACATCTAAAAGCATGTGTTTTTTCTATTATGCAGTACTGAGTGCAATAACAGCACCAGATTTTTTTTCCTTCAAATGTCTGAATCTAAATTCTTTTCAGTATGCATGCCTTTGGATGCTTCTAAATTAACAGATTTTTTAAAAAATTGTCTGTTTTCCTTTTTGTTCGATAATTTTTGACAGGAAAATGTTTGGAGGCACAGTAAAACATTGACACTGAATGGGATCCTAAGATGAAAAGACGGTGACCTTTGAGTCAGTATTTTTAAACCCTTTTACATAAATAGTTTTGGTGTTTAATGACACACTTTGGTGCTATTTGTCATCCCCTGCATATTATTATGGTTTCCAAAACCTTTGGAGGAAAAACAGACCTGCTGCATCATGCACCTTCAATCATACCTAACAGGGGGCATCAGCTGTTTCTATTCTGTTTTACTCCAGGCCCAATGTGAAGTTCTTTTTGCAAAAAAACATGTAAAGGCATATACATACTCTGCAAGACCAGAGAAGTAGCTTGTTTCACTCGAGGCTGAAAGCAGAGTAGCTACACCACTCTGCTTTCTGTATGTGATGGGACTGCCTTATTGCAGTAAAATATAAATTTATGTTAAGCTTTTTTACAAGTTCATGGGAGGTTCCAATAAATATGGAGGTCTGTTTTAAACGTCTGATCAGATCTACAAAAACACATGAATCACCGCCAAACTCAGGAATTTGATCCCAAAATCCCAAATGAAAACACATGTTTGTGGCAAAAGAGTTTCTCTCTTTGCTTTTTTAAAAAGTACCAGAAGTGTTGTGCTGAATGCACAAGTAGGACCTACCTGAAAGCTATCCAGGCTGCCAGAAGAACTGTCTGACTTTCCAAGATCATCATCTATAAGAAAATATAAATCACAGTAGATGTTTAAAAAAAATAAAAAATAAAAAATATCGAACACCGAGATGGCAAAGTGAATCCCCCATAATCATTTCCTGACATGTTAAGGTTTAGTAAATACTAATTCAGCTGTGGAAGCTGTGGAATTGGGACTTAAAGGGAGACTCTGGAAGTCCCAGAGGAATATTACAAAAAAAGCCCTCCCAGATATTTTCAACCTCAATGACCCCCAATCCTCTTTCTCTAAAGCACAGGATAATTAATAAAAGCTGAAGAGTTAAAAAGATTAGTGGCGCATTCTGCAGGAAGGCAGTTGCTTTTTCTCTCTTGCAAGGCTAAGCCTCCGAAGAGACGGGAGGTGAGCATTAGAAGCCTGGGTGGTCTGGTACTACATCTCCAACAACACCATACATTAGAAAAGCTACTAGGAAACAGAGGAGATGAGTGCCACGACTTGTGGAAGCTGCTCATAACAAATCATCATCATCCAGCATCTCTGAAGGTCTAATCTAATAGTGATAATAGTTGGGCAGCATAATTAGCCTTGTTACATAAAAACTAATGAGGAACAAACCAGGAAATAAAGGCTGCTTAATAATCATGTAAATAACTCAGGGTCACATTGTGTCAATGGTTATGCAACATTGTACTCATCAGCTAAGAGAATGAAGAAAACAAAGAAGAACAAATACAAACAAGGACAAATATCAACCAAGGCTGCCAAACTTTAAATGGGATTTCGTGTTAGATTTTGAGATATACTTAATAATACAGGTATATGAAAATAATTTCTATTATTTGTCTTCCTGTACTACAATATTAAAGGCAATTATACCAAAATGCAACAATTTTGAAATTGTTGCTGTGGGGTCAGAAATATGTCTCAATTTCCAAGTGCAAGGCTGAAAATTGTTGCATTTTGGTAAGATGAAGAAAGTGCTGACTTTCTTCATCTTTCTCATTTCTGACAGCAGAAACTTCAAAAGCAAAAGTGATTTTGCTTAGAAACTGATTGATTAAAGATTCATCATGGAAACAAAGTATAATTCCCCCACCAAAATTGATTTAATTAAATAAAACACTAACTTCATTCACATACTTTTGATCACTGTTATCATAAAAAGCTACTTTTTTTGTTAGTTGTCAGGTTAAATATTTGCGTGGATACAAAATAATACTCATTGTTATATCAAAAACACACACACACACACACACCATCATGAATGTCTCCATTCCTCTTCTCCTGCATGGCAATCTCAAAGCTGCTGTGGAGGATCTTGTTGAGCATGTTGATCCAGTCCTCCATCTCTGCTTCGCTTTCTGCAGCCAGCAGGTACGTGCTCTTATCCTGCATCTTCAGCTCGAAAGCAAACCTCCGAACTTTGTTGTTCTGCACAGATAATGCAAAGAAAACATGAAAAAGATAATAATGGTAAGAAATACTCTGCACAGATAACAGACTTAAACTTGCAGGGTAGGGTGAGGTGAAATGTTTTATTACCAGCTCCAATCCAAATATTAAACTCCTATCCAGTCAGCAAAAGGCAGAAGACGTTTATTTTTATGATTTAAACCATGGCTGGTTCATTTCAATACCTCCCCTCATCCTCACTGCTCTCTCTTTGCTTTGTAAGCTCATAAATTTACTAAATGTTCACACAGTTTACAGGATCAACAATTTCTCTACATAAATAAGCGAGAGGTGAGTCTTGCTTTGAAGGAATGTGGGCTACAGGTGAAATGCGTTGGAGCTAAACAACAGTGCAGCACCGACCTTCCACAACTACAGAAAACAAAATTACCTGCAGCCAAAATGTGACCTCAGTCAGCCACCAAGAGTGATGTCACTGCCCCATTTTAGGCTTTTAACAGTTCTCAGTTTCAGCTCTTTCAGAAGCAATTGGGGCCAAAGCAGCTGCAGTTTGTTTGTGACATGACAGCTCTGCAGAGGTCAGATATTTATTATGAATTTCAATAAACTAGCTAGGAGTCTTTAAAGGATTGGGGGAAGCTGTCTCATTAAAGTTAACACTTTGGTGTTTGTTATTCTGTGTCATTTTCTTTTACTTGTCTGAACAGTAAAAACAACAGAGTGGGAGTGACTGAGAGGAACAGTCAATGGCAGGCAGAGTGAATAATGAGGGGGTGTTTAGGATGAAAATAAAACTAGGATAATAGCCATAATCAGGATGAACACTATAAGTTGAAAGACTCATCTAATTTTTTTAGACAACACAGCCACACAAATCAGTCAGTGTCCCTGATTAAAAATAAATAAATAAATAAGAAAAAAGAAAACAAAATGCTCTGATAGATTGCATTATATACCTATTTATAGCTCAGACTTGGTCAGCAGAGATCACTACCCACGTATTAGGAAAAATCTAATGTGATTTTGTGCAAATGGTTGATGCTTTCCAAAGTGTTGGAGCAGCTTGAAGAGCAGTATGAAGTCATCTCACATGCCATTGCAGCTGCAACATAAACATCTGCAGGTCTACTCATGGAGCAAGTTATTGGGAAACGGCTGTGGGCCGTGGCTCAATGACATGTGATTCTGATGTTTGCTTGGAAAAACACAAGAAATATGAACTGAGCAAGCTAGGTTACTTGGAGCATAAACGGCCTGCTAAGGGTGTGATTATGTTATAGTCTTGGCATAGAGTGAGTTTGATCACTACTGCTTCAGATTATCTGATAACAACACCATGCAGATCTACATGTCACGCTCAAGCTGCCACACCTGTGACCAGGCTATTTCCACACAGCACCCAATGCTCAGGCATGATGCCACCACAATATTGAGGTGTGACAATTTCACCACTGAAGTTTTGTGCATGCTCAAACAATCTGTGAATTTTCACACTCCAATGCACGTAACGATAAATACATCTGTACTTGATACACTCCAGAAGACCTCTCTAAGAACTCTCCAGTGTTCTTAGAGAGGTCATTATTCACTTAATGGCTGATGTGATGGTTCTTTCTGAGAGTGATTCAAATGGAGTCCGAACAGAAAGGAGATAGTCAAAAGAATTTTAAATCTTTGATTTTCTGGTTATTTTTCTGCTTTTTCACAGGTTATTTTCATTTCAGATGTTTAAGTCTTTGTTTCTATGCCAAATATTGATATAAATACAATTTTGTTGCTATAAGAAAACTTAAAGGAAGGTCAAGTTAACATAGGTCACAAAGATAAAAGCTCTAAGCATCTTGAAGATTTTAAAGATAATACCAAAGTGCTGCTCCCCCTTATGATTGTATCCCAATCATCCAGTTGACCTCCTGACAGGTAAATCTTTCCATCAACTGTGATGACAGCTATGTGATAATGTCCACATAATTTTTTTCTCCATATGAGCAGTTGGAAGAGCACAAAATTGATTGAGAGGCCAGAGGAAAGTGCTCGGAAGTAAGGCCTCAGCATTCACCTTGCTTCACTGGCTGAGCGTCAGCAGAAAAACACGACCTTGGGGAGGAGAGAGCTCAGCTTTCATGAAAATGCATACTCTTCAGCAGCTGTCAACAACGTCTTTTGACAGCTTTGTCTGTTGCAACTCATGCTTCAAGCTAATCCTGTTGAGGATTGCAATGAGGAAATTTCCAGAATGGTTGCATGTATTGTCAGGCTTTTAAATCCCCCATACGGGATCGGGCTACGTCATTAGCAAACACGGCGCCAACATGGATATCCTGTTTGGGAAAACACGCAAACGGTCATTCGGGTTCAGCAAGCCTCAACAATCAGGGTCTCTGTGCCAGAGATGACCTCAAGAATTCAGAGCGTACCTGAACCACACCCATGCAGGAATCCAGGAAAATGGTTCCTTTTGGCTCTTTGGAGATCTTCTCGTCCTTGTAGAAGTTTAGATTGTACGAGCCATCCCCAAGCTGCGTAAGGTGGAAATACCTCCTCTTGAACGACTGAAATGATGGAGAGAAACAACCTTCAGGTCTCAATTAGCAGAAAAGAAAAGGTTGCGTTCTGTTCATTTGTCTCGTTTGTATTTGTAGATCCATCCACAAACAATTTGTCATTACCATTTAGGCACTTTAATGTTTCTCAGGGTTTTCTGGGTAGAGAGAGCTTGCATATAAATGCACACCACACTGGAAACCATAAAGCCTTGTGTAATTGTGTAAAATCCCACATAAAATGCATTGAAATTTATGGTTGCAATATGTAAAAAGTACAGTAACTATAAATATATCTGCAGGGGACTTGTATAAGACTGGCATGCATGCACACATACGCACAGTTTAGTCAGCCAATTAACCTGACCTAAATGCTTATGTACCGCTATCTGGTATCTGGAAATTACCAATGCATGCAGTGTTAAAACATGCAAACAGAAAGGCACTGGCCAGGATTCAGATGCAAGACAATATTGTTGTAAAGGCAACATTACTGGAAACTACGATACTGTTTGCTTAACTTCATCCATTAATTCCTAAAAATAGGCACCCTATCAGACATTATCCCTTACGTAAATAAATCCTGGTTAAAACTGCACTCCCGAGCTTAAAAAAGGAATCATTACAGTGATTAACTAGGACCAAAAAAAAAGAAAACTTTCCACGATGATTATTGTCAGAATTTCTAAGCAGGTATTAAATCAGCATTAAGATTCTTTGTCAGCAAAGTTTCTCTTATTAAACTTTTTCTGAAGAGCCCAAAAAGGCCAGCTTTGAAAGTTTTCATCACTGTTTTCTCACCCTCATGGTGACACTGATTGCACTGTTCATGTTCCCTTTATACAGCCAGCCGTGTTTGGAAATGCCCCCTTTCTGGGATCCTAAGGAGGCAGTGTCCTACAAGACATAAAGAAAATATAAGACAAAAAAAAAGTTCAGAAATGCAGCTTAGAATGTCGATATAATTACTAAAGACACCTACTTATTTAGAAAACCAGAGAAAAATTTTACTTTAAGAACTTTGGACTTTTTTTGCATTCAAGCTTCATAAGAATTAGATCATGTCACTAATTAGTGACCCTGCCATGGTCCTGGTGTGTGCAAAGACTTTCATCTACTGCTTTGAGAAGACACAGAGAGTCGGCGCTTTGCCGATCTGTCTCAATCAAAACAAGCAGGCACAAAGACATAAAACAAACGCTGACTTTTTAAACAAATACACTTCCCCAACTTCAGAGAGGAAACATACAAATCCGGGCCATTTTACACCACACTCTTATCATGTGTGGGATGAAATCACAGTTTCACATATGACCAGAACACAAGAGACTGTGACCTGCTTTGCTTCATCGTCTGCAAAAATAAACCAATTAGTAGAGCAGTGATAGAAGATCTGTCCTGGTTTATATCAGCCCTGCTTCATCTGCAGTTAGAACGTTTCTGCATTAAAGGGCTCCAGTAAGGAACCACATTTCTAGAAATCTCTCATGAGAAGGAAAGTAAATGACCTTTCAAGATGTCATTTGTTCTGATCCAATGTCAGTTTTTCTCCTTTTCTCAGTCTAGTAAAACAAAAGGGGATTTTAAAAGTGCTGACTGTCTTCTCACAGTTTCATTGTGGAGGACTGACGAACGCTGAAAAGCAGCTGGAAAGGGTCAAAGCCTGTTTGATCTCATCTGTGTCTAGACAGCCTTCACAAGTACAGACCATAGAGGCAGAAAAGTGACAGCCTTTAACCACTAACACAGAAACAGAAAGCGTTCGAGATCTAAGGCCAAACTGAGGACACAGGAGAGAGATGGACAACAAATGTTGCAGATTTCTAACATACGCAGTTATAGAGTGGATAAAATATGTATACACAAACCCCATTAAAATATATGGCTTATATGTTGCTAAAAAAATGTATAAAAAAATAAATAAAATAAAAAAATTTGACATAAATCAATCCAGAAATTTTTACATCTTTAATGTAACCCATAATTTGTATAACTGAAAAAAAACAAACACCAAAACTGGGGTGTGGAGGAAGGTCAGGATAATTGCGATACATCTCTCAAAGCAGTCGGTAACCTTGTATTATTTCAGAAAACACTTGTTTCAACAAGAGTTTAGGATTATCTTTGCTGCTTTAAACACTCCCAGCAAGATCTGAGGGTTTGTCAGGTGACTTATTAGCCTCCTTGTTGCAGACTCACAAGCCGTTCCAAAGACAACAATTATATTCATTTAATCTTCGCAGGAGCACACATCCCCTCTGTCACACATGAATGAGAAGAAGATGAAGAGAGATGAATGTTGACGCTCCGAAATCTGCCTCTGATCCAGCAACAAATATTTTATACACTTAATTCTAGTCCTTTGAGTTCAACTCTGAGGCAAAAAATTGTGTTTTACTTCACACAGAGAAAAAAATAATGCCATATTTAGGGAAAGGTATCTTTTCAAGATAGCTTGATGTAATTTTTTAATAAAAAATAAATAATAAAACTACAAATATGTGATACCAATGTACCAACAAAGGAGGTTTTAAAAAAAACTAATAGAATATCGTGGAGCCGGAAAAGCTAAAAATCCTTAAAGTATGAAACATAAATAAATCATAATTAATATTTTCGCAGTTTTTTTTTCAGAGTAGTCTTTTTTCAAAGTGCACAATGACATCCTCGTGGCCCAAGCATTTCTATAATGAAATCACCACTACCACTTGTGGATGACGACATAATGAATTCATTATGTTAAATTCATTATTCCTATTTCAAACAATAAGCAAATATTTTAAATGAGACAATGTCATATATGAAACCGGAAGGGTGAAGTGACATTTACTTTTCCCCAAAATAATGAAATGCAGAAAAATTGGCAGAAATGATCAGTTTATTTCTTTTTTCCTCTCCAGGATATGAAACCATTTCAATCTTGCCTTTAAGGGACAAGTACAACTTAAGACTGATGGACAAGAAAGCAGTCACAATAATCAAGGCGATTTGTCATGTAAGAAAATTGTATTTTCCTGTGATTTTTACTTTTCTATATTTTGTCCAATTCAAACAGTTAAATAAAAGTAGCTTTTCTAGAATACAAACTTAAGCAAACTTAAAAGGAAAAATTCTAAAATAAAAATAAAGTTCATGAACTCACCTCCTCTTTATCAACATCTTCATCCACTTCAAACACATGAACCGCCAGTTTTTCAGGCCGGGGTACTTTGCTGTAAAAACAGATGAAAATTGAGTTTGATCAAGCAACACTTTCGCTTGTGTAAGTTTTTCAAACGCATTGTGTTTTGACTGAGAAGATTTTTAACCTTTGACTTATTTTAATACACTATATTTGGAAAACCCTTCTCAAGAGTGTCACCAGTTAACATTGTAAATGGAAAGTCCAGGATGATATAAATGCAGCATTTACAGTAATGGTTCAAGGAAACTAGGAAATGAAAAGTTGCCAAGTGCTAACTTCACATTAACGGAAACAGTGCCAGAGATTTAACAGGCGATCTCTGTCGTGAAGCATTGTTTTAATTTCCCCAGAATGAGTGAAGCAACAAAAAATTTGGCAATCATTACAGTGTGCAGGACATTATCAGCTAACACACTACCAGTAAAATATATGTTCTTCAGGGAAGAGATTGTTGTTGATGACACAATCTCTTGACAATGAGGGTGTTTTCCACAAGGCTGTATTTTAGAAATGGTGCTGAGCTGCATGAAACAAAAAGGAAACACTGGTTTGCACGTAAATTAAACATATGTGTTTCCTTGTCATTAGGGCACACAGCATTTTTTCCAAAGCACCCAAGGCAGCAGATGAAAATAGATGACAACTTTGGCATCTATGTGTTATCGAGTACGTGTTATTACTCCCCTCATACTGATGTCATAATGTAGGACAAGTTAACTTTACTCACTGCAGAGCTGAGGATTTAAACTGCTGACTTACTTTGGAAGCTGTCGAAAATCCCCAGAATAATCCTCGTACTTGTAGTTGACCACATGCCAGTCAGACTTGTAGGTCTTAATGCACTGCGGAGACATTGGAGATCAATTACTGGGACTTTGTTTAGTGGTCTGTACCCCATAAAATGACACAAACTGCAGCGTTGCAGGATGAAACAAGTTTACCATCCTTATTTCTAATATATGCTCTGTGTTCCTTTTAAATGATGATGCTGTTTGTTCACTAATGTTCTCCAAGAAAACCTCTATTTATACTAGGATGAAATTACACAGTGGTGGACCCTACTTACTAATTAGGAAATAACTGCAGACAGTTGAGTTAAATGAAACTTGAAAACCTAAATTAAAGTATTCAGGTTCTGGGATCTGACTTAAATGTTTTTACACCGAGGCTACCAATGAGTTTAATAGTAACAAGTAAAAAAAAAGGCTAAAACAGTTTCCCAGCTAAAAGCCTTGCAGTCAAGCTCTTATTTAGGCAAATAAAAATTTACAGTAAGGTGAGAATCTCCATTTTAATCTCTGGTCAGAGGGGGTTTCAATTTATAGAACACTGAGGAGTTCTTGCATTACCAATGAGCATTTTTGGACAGACATTTTCTGACAAAAGTTTGATTTCTCTTATTTTTTTCAATGCATTGTGTCCTGATGGTGCAGTAGAGCTTGTCCACATTAAAGCCACACAGAAAATTTGATGGAGACTCCCACCATCACCTTGCCAGCTCAGCAGTTGGTTACCAAGGAGACCGAACATGGACCAGTGAACGTATATTACTGCTAAAGTAGGAGTCACACAGACTGTTAAAGGCAACTCTCCCTGCTGACGTCGAGAAATGTGACAGGTGCAATTTTTCTCACAAAAGCTCTGTGTCTGAATGAAGACACTGCATTATTCATGTCCTTCAGACAAGAGATTTTATATATGAATTTACAAATAAATGACTTAATTGCATTAAATAATTATAGAAAACAGTTTCTCAGCATCTTTAAATGGAAGGTCTGTGATCCACAACACAGATGTGAGACAGAATCTCAGAGCTGCTGTAGAATAATAGTTTATGCTTATTTCTGTTATTAAAATGTGTCTTTATTCTTGGCTTTGTAAACCTTTTGCACAAGATGGTTAATTTTTTTTATGTTATCTGACCTACAGTCATTGAATTTGATACTAAAATGATACTGACAAGATGACAACCTCAAAGTGAACTTTTGCCTTGAAATTCCACAGATACCGAAAAAAAAAACCTAAATCTCAACACAACATTCTTCAGAAAATTAGCGGAAAAGGAGTGTGTGGTGACTCCACCTCGGTCTGACCATGCCTCGGCAGGGAGTGTATCACTATCCCCGTTTACTTGGAAAGTGGACATCTGTTCATTGTTAGAGCCAGTGATAGGAGCAGCTCAAAGGTATCTGTTCAGCAGAAATGCGTGGCGGTTACAAGAAGTGCCCCTGCTGGGAGACGAAACGTAACCTGAACAGGAGACGAATTAGAAACAAAGAAGCTTTCAATCTGTGCAGCTGTCTGAGTGATGTCACACAACACTCGAGCTGTGTCTTGGTATCTTCATGACTTCATACACGCTGTTCTCTAATCGCTGACCTGTGACCTGGAAGGTGGACTGTCAGCACGCAGCTGCTATGTGGCTCTTTAAAGGAGTAGCAGCGCTGTGTATGGTCTTAGTGGTTAGATTTTAGAGATTTGGTCAGCTCTAAGCGAATGATTAACACACTTTACTTCATGACTTTAATGTGACTTGAGAAGAGCTGGATATTGCAAGCTTAGACAAGATCCATCACAGACAAGAAAATATTTGCTTCCTTTCTTGTCAACACCTTCTGGACAGATGACAATTAAAATTCCAATGGCCAGTGGTGTAAGTCGATGTTGGGACAATGTGACCAATGTCTCACAAAGTTAAGAAAAAACAATCATTTTGAATCAAAGACGTCAGTTTGGGCTCTTTAAGACTGACACTCTGTTGCTCCGCTTGAGACTCTTATTTTGAAGTAGGAAAGGAAGTAGTTCTTGAGTTCCGGCTAGACTGTTATGTTGACAGAACTAGCTAATATGGACACTGGTTGACAACAATTGCTCACAAATAGCATGCATGGAAGAAGGTTCAACCATTTTTAAATTATTTGGTTGGTAGAATTTTGGGCATTTGGAAGAAAAATTAAACAATAGCACGACAAATGAGATGGAAATGACTCGGTAACATTTAACTCCTAATGAGGCAGTTTGAGAATAAACTGGCTGAGATCTGATTTTGCTGCTTTTTGTTGTGAAATAAGTTTACCTCTTGGACAAACAGGCTCTGGGCCTCCCTCTCAGCATTTTCAGGCACTGTGGGATACAGAGTTCTCCCATGGCGCCTCAAAGTTGAAATCTGTGAGGGAAAAAAAAAAGAGTTAAAGAATCAATTACAGAAGTCCTTCCACTAACACTGTAATACTGGCAATTTAACAAAAGCAGCAGGATGTCATTTTCATTTAGAAAGCCCAGAATTATGATTTAAATGAGTCACAGTTGCTATGGGTGTTCTTGCAAATATTATTGGGCATTTGAGATTAGATCAACTTCTGAATGATCAAATCCAGTGGGAAGCAATTTATTAGTCATGTGTCAAGGGCCCGGAGACATTTATTAAGAAAGAGTACAGTCTGTAGCAAACTACTTGTTTTATGAGAACACTGTAGACTTTGAAGTGAAAGGCCTGTAGATTTGAAAAAGGTTGTGTTTCACAAACATTAAATCCAATCATGTTTAAAACTATCCCAGGACTTTGATTACTACTAACAGGGTGAAACGACAGTATCACTTTTAGTTTTGTAGTTGAGCCTTTGACATTTAAATATTCCTTAATCCTAAACACAGAATAATAAATAACTTAGTAAAATAGAAACATGCTGGTGTTTCTTGGATCATTGCTCAAGTTGTACCTGTATTAAAAAAAAAAGAGAGATCTAGTTTAAGGCTTGTAATACATTTTAAGTTGAGGATTCTTTGTCTCCAAGTCGCATCAGCTTTTGTTGCTAAAGTGTGGAGTTCCAAGGTATGCTGAAGTGCCTGAGGTGAAAGCAAACACTCTTCCAACATGGACAAGTCATGAGTCATTGATGACCTGAATGATAGACACAAAAAAATGCGTCTTTGTCTTCCACACAAACCAAAACATAAAATTATGTGCTGTAAAAAGTGTTGGTTGTGTCAACTGAAAGAAATTCCATAAGCTCTCCTAAGAAAACCTGTCAATCCCTCTTCCTGCTTGTAGCAAAGTTTCCTGCAAAGATTCTAATCTTTACAATGCAGGAAGCAGAAATAAACAAGCATATAGGTAAAAGGGTAACAGGAAGCATTTAAACCGGCTTTCTGTTCTTGAATGACCCCAGAATAATTGCTGGGGTCAAAAAGAATCCTTAAACATTTGAGTTGGAATATTATTGACCTCACATTCCAGACTTTAGCTAAACTATTTGTTATTCTGAGCAAAGACATAACACAACCAATGGAGCGAGTTGAGTTAAATGCAAGTAAGGTGTTTGTAAGAGATGTACAGAATCAGCAGATTTTCAGCCTGTTCAGGAAAATCAAAAGAATCAGTGAATAGATTATATTTGAGTGCTGCATGTTGACTAAGGTGGGAAAAGACAGGCTCAAGAAATGTAAACAAAGTGACTGTTACTCAATCAGGGCACAACAGAAGGCCATCAGAGTCTACTGAGGCGATATAAGTCTTATTTTACAAAAAACAGCAAATAATGCTTGATGAACCAGTTTGGAAAATGTGTTTCCCAAGACTAAAACAGGATTAGAACAAAACAAAGGAGCTCTTTCAGGTAGTTTTGCAGCTTCTTACAATGCTCACATCATGAACTTAGTGGTTTTCTACATAATTTCAGCGGTAAAATCTCCATGCTGAAACGCCAACAGTCCTGTCTGAACAAGAGGGTGGGCCAGCAGGAACAGATGTTAAGTTCAATCACCGTGCCTCAGTATGTTTTTCTTTCCTCCGTCAGAATCACCTGTCATTCTCTGACAACGCATCGGTTGTAACACTGGCATTTTATCTTCACGAGAACAGGGTGGGCAAACAAACTCAAAGCTATATTGTCACTCGGCACTCAGCTGCCCATGTCTCAAACTCGTAAACACTCAGACAAAAAGCATAATAATCACAGTGATTTTGAAAGTCAGTTTAAATGAACAATATCTTTTAGAGCACATATGTCAGAGTCAAGGCCCGCGGGCCACATCCGGCCCGCGAGAAGATTTTCTACGGCCCCTGGGATGATCTTGATTTATTATTAGAACCGGCCCGCAGCAAGCCGGCACCCCGTCTGTAAAAATGCGAGATGCACCCTCCCCGTTCGATCCTCACAACACGCCCCCCCCCCGTTCGATCCTCACAACACGCACACCCTCCTGCTCGATCCTCACAACACCCGCGCACCCCCCCCCCGTTCGATCCTCACAACACGCGTTGCACTCCTCACAACACGCCACTCTGCTCGATCCTCACACGCGCACTTCTCCCCGTTCGATCCTCACAACACGCACCTCCTCCCGGTCCGCAGGAAATCTACGAAGGCTTGGGCCGGTCCGCTGCACTAGACCAAATGCGTCATTTAAAAAAATCTCAATGAACATTCGATCAGTCCGGCCCTCGGCTTGTAGCTAAATTTTTTATTTGGCCCTCCGTCCATTTGACTTTGACACCCCTGTTTTAGAGAGTAACTTTTTATCTCAAAATGTTGCTTCTGGACTGATCTGGACCAGTGGTGTCCAGACTGTTTCCATGTGGTCAAAATACTGTGGAATACAAAGATTCTGTCATATTTTTGACTGCTTGCTGAATTTTTATACTCCTTTTCCTATTAAATTAACATTAAAGCTAAATCGTATTATAGAACAATAAAAAGGGATAATCTGCATCAACTACTTGGGCCAAAATAAGAAATCCTTAATTTACAGTGGCAGGTGATGCTAAATCATCTAAGAAGCTTTATTTGGAAACCGTAAAATCCAAGAAAGAAACAAATATTAATTCCTTTCTTATATCATTTGGTAAGATATACTGTCAGTAATTATCACTTCCTGCTCCTTAACCCGAGGTACATTTTGTTAGATATGAAAGTCTTCATGAAGAATAACGCAACGACTCATGTCTCTGGAGGAAATTGTATAGATAACCAGGAAAAGACTGACTCTTTAAAACCTTTACTGTGCAGTAGGGGTTCAGAGAAGTTGGGCTCAGACTTGAGGACACACTGTACATCTCATTGTTGCTCTTGAGGAAGGACATCCATTTCCTGAGGTACTAGCACTGGGACCGATTTCCATCAAGTATTTTCCATCTCCACGAGCATGGAAACAGTGAGAGGTTGTGAATTCGGCACGGTGCAGATCGAGATAATGTTGACATAATGGACAGAATGAGCTAATTAACAGATGGTCCTTTGCCCCTAACATGCTAGAGCACAGAGAGAAATAAACAAAAGGAAAAGTCCACCCAGTATTCACAACACAGCCCCACCCGGGCCAGGAAAAGCACTATAAATGCTAACAAGCACAACAAAAGAGTCAAGTTAAGTAAAAATAATTTTTATGGTTTGGAAATATATTTCTAGAAAAACATTATAATGGGCATTCACCATTCCAAGCCAGCTTTATTTATAAAGCACTTTAAAAACAGCAGGCACTGACCAAAGTGCTGAACAAACAAAACAAAGCAAAAAAACACTGATTAAAACAAACGAGAACAACAAGTGAAATGATAAAATGTAGAAATAAAATCAACATATAATTTGAAACTTACACAGGGACAAGTGCTAAAAAAAAGATGTAGGTCTTAAGAGCAGATTTGTTTTGTTTTTTTTCTCCCCACCAGGGGATCTTTTTGTGGGCTCTAGTGTCCCTTATATGACAGTAGGCTGACAGGAAAGGGGGAAAGAGAGGGGAGAAGACATGTGGCAAATGTCACCAGGTCCGGGAATCGAACCCGCGACAGCCGCGTCAAGGACTAAGGGCCTCCAAATGTGGGTTGCGCTATCCCCTACGCCACCACAGCACGCCCCCAAGAACAGATTTATAAATGGCTTGTGAAGATGCTTTTCTGTGCAGCAGCAAAGCAATTCATTATGTGGGAGCAAAGGTTTGATCTCCCATGAGCTGCAGCCTAGGGGCAGCTCCTACAACAGCTACTCAGCTGACCAAGAATGGGAGTGCAGGTGCAAAATCTTGTAGAAATAGGTTGAGGCAAGACCAGAAGAATACATCCTTTTTAGACTCATCATTATAATTAGATTATGATCATAACAAGTTCTTCATAGTGCTGCATAACCTCAACATAAACAAAGGCTCCCTGAATAACACACATGGGCTGCACTAAACTGTCATCACTATTACAGTTTAAATTTTGTTTCCCACTAACAAGAGCCAGATTTATTAGTCAGTTTAGGGTTGTAATAATATCACACTATATTTAGTGATATTTGTCATCAAAGTGAGCACTGTCTCAAAGTTTTATCTTGATGCTGTCAACATATGACTATCTGGTGAAGAAAGCTTAAGCTAATATTACGGGTCTGGCCGTAAAAGTAATTGGTTTAAGGCAGAGACCCTGAATCTGACAATATTGTGACTGGCTAACCAGTAGCTGCTAATGTTAGCATCTGTTTCACTGCTGCCCAACAGACCAACTGTTCATAACTTTCACAACTTTTTTAGTGAGACTAGACAGCATGTAATGATTTCTAGAGATTGATCAGATTACTTTGGGTCAAAATGAAGTCTTAGTTGCTCAATTTTTCAGAGGGCATGTGACTGTTCTTATACTTTTTTCCTCCAAAACCAGGTAGCCCTATAGGTTTCACAAACCATGAAGGAAAACAATCAGCTTCTGTCTCAAAAGGTTTATTTTACATCTTTTCTGAGCAACTGGAGAAATTCATATCAGTTCTGTCTCAAAATGTGCAACATATTGACCTGTGAAACCTAGAATGAATTACAACAGAGAAAAAAATGCATTTGATGTAAACTTGGTATTCATTATATATTTTTTTCTGAACTTATAAAAATTCCAGATGCAGTTGAAAAGCCAAAGCCATAAACGTTTTGTTCACTGGATTTATCTTTACACCCAGAGTCAGTACAAACGTGATTATCAAACAGCGTTAAACCCACCTCAAAGTCCTCCAGGGGGAACTGCAGCATGTCACGGAGAACATCGCTGAGGATTTGTGTTTTTCTTTGCACCAGCACATTTTCATAATCGAGCGGCTCAATCACCTTTGGTTTTACCTGGAAAACACAATTAGTGGAATATTTTGAAACAGATTCATTAGCGAGATGACAACGATCAAGGACCTACATTGCAGACCTCTGACTGGCATCAACAATGATTAAACAAACAATACAGATTGAGAAATTGTTGAGGTGTGACCCACACATTCCTGTTTACTGCCAAATATGAATGTCTGTGACACATTAAACTTTTCAAGAGTCAAACCTCTTTTCAGCTAGTTTGCTGCTTAATATAAAGATACATTGTAGGCACCCAAAAGGCCTCACAAAATATGTGGCAAACTTAATAACAGAGACTGAAAAGATACAAAATAAACAGTGAAAATGATCTTTCTAGGAATTATAATACAAACAACTGCATTTGCATTCTAACCAAATATGTAGAACTTCCACTGAAGCAGAGAAGTTCACAAATCATTCTGTCCAAATTAAGCTCATGGTCTACTTTTTCTAAACAACTTTATGGATAACAAATATTAATTATATTGTATATTTAACATGTTCCCTTTTTCAGGGCATTAACTCATCACTCAAAGGTACTCTGATGAATTCTTAGGAATTAATTTGAACAATAAAGTGTAATATTTACTCTATTAGAAATATAAACAAACAAAATCTCTATTTGGAAAAAAATGTTAGAAAATGATTTCCTCTTGTTTTTTTGTTAAACTTCTAAATGCTTTGTGCTATAAATTATTTTAAATTTATAGCACAAATTTAAAATAATTTATAGCACAGACATATTTACATTATGTCTTTGCAATAATGTAAATAACATCTGTTTATCACAGTGTTCCAACATTCCCTTCTTTACAAAATATCACACTGAATAGCAGCTGGACTTGAAATATTAATAGGAAATCATGTAGTTAATCTCCATTTAAAATATAAAATTGTCATGTCTATGCAGTAAATATGATTTAAGCTTTATTACACTGTAAATTATAAAACAAAGGAAAGTGTGGAATGTCTGAATGAGTGTCAGAAGTTGTGCTTTTATTTTGAAGAGTCAGAAATCCAATTTTAATTATGCTAGTTTAGTAGCAACATAATTGAATGTTAGAAGCCAGCTAAGTTTATTTTTTCTTGAAATGAACCATCATTTAACACATAATTCTTTTTCAGAGTCATCTGTGTAGTAATTACTATTGAGCAACAGCTGATACAGACCATTATGAACTACTAAGCTCACATTCCATAAACAATAATAAATCAAACACACCCTTTTGCTGGACACTGAGATAGGTCAGAAATCTTCAGAGCACCTATTTGAGTGAAAGTTTAAGGTTTAAGAGTACCATTAACAGTCAAATCAAATCTTTTAACTGAATGTGAGACATGTCTGAGTCCCAAGTCTTTGGAATGTAAGAGTAATTCAAGTCTTGTGAGGATCAATCTGAGTTACAGCTTAAGTCTTCAGATCACAAATCATAGTCCAGTCTTGTGTTCTTTAAACAGCCTTTAGAGCATCTGTCCAAATCATATCTTTGGATTGCGATGTGAATAAAGCCTCGGTGTCATACTGGTGATCTCTACAAGGAATCACAGCAAAAAAACTGTGGACTAAGAGAACATACAGAGACTAAAACGCTGCAGAAACTAAACCAATTATGCTGTCATGTTGGGTATGTCGGTGGTTTATTTTCCAGATAAGTAGTGATAAGTTGGTAAGGACTCCAAATGTGCAGAGAAAAGGACAACTTTTTGACCAGTGGGAGATGGTTTGATGAGCTTAAACTCTTTGTGGGAGCAACAGTACTCTCATGGAAACAATTACATTCGACGAGTCATCCTCCACAAATCAAATCAAATACCATTGACTTTCTGTGGCAAAAATCAATCAGAAAAATGTATCCACTTTTAGCCAACAGTTTTGAATACACCATTCATTTTGAAGGAAGGTATGACATTTTAAAATACTGCTTCAGACTTCTGTAAGCTGTAAAGATACGGAAGGCCATTACTTGTAGAGTAAGCTGTCAACACTGGCGACTGATTGGACGGAAGGATAAAACCTAAGAGCTCGGGGAGGCAGCAAAGTGAAAAATGAACAGTGACACATAAGCAGACTTCAGGGCAGAGTGACAGCAAGGAACACTCATCGCCTCCACATCTGGAGTTGATAACATCTTGCATGACCTCAGAGAAAGAGTCTTGGATATTGACGAGCTTAAAATGGGCTGACAGAACAGGCATGACTTGCTATCAGAAGAAAACAAACCCAAAACAGTGCTATAAGGTCTCGCATATAAGGCAGTTCTCTATTTGTGGTATAATTGAGTTTCCTAGTATTTTTAAGTCATAACATCTTGTGTTAAGTATGCCTTTCAGATGCAGTTATGCATCAACATGGAGGGAAGGTGAAAAGATGGACACTGAGATTGTTGCATGTAATACACTAAGCCTGGAAGGAATTCATGATATCAGAAAGACAAGATGTGTCCTAAACTTTGTCTCACCTCAAAATCCTCCAAGATCTTCTGACACAATCAGACAAGTTGTTTAAGGTACATTTGGCACACCCAGTTTTGCATCCAAATAAAGCAATATTCTGGACACAAGACTAAGAAAACTAAATCAGGGATCAAATGGAAGGGACCCTGGAAGGTTTATCTAATACAGAAAAAAGATCGGATTATAAACAAGGATACACATCCAACACCCTGACACCAAAGCAAACTGTGAGAGTAATGAGGTACTGAAAATTAGTCTGCATGACTCAAAACCAAGCACCAAATGTCTCAAAATGTAACTGACCTGACCTTTTCTAATCATTAATTCCTAAAGCTGCTCTGTTGTTGGCATTTTTTTTCTTCTCACTCTGTGTTCATCAGAACAGAATTCATCTGACATTGCTTTGTCAGGGGTTCCAAGTGGTCAAACATTCAGTAAACTCAGCGCTGAGTAAGACAATGGACATGCATTTTCAGGTGCTGTGTCATTCTCCTTCACCAAAGACCCGACCACAGTGAGTAGATGAGTTTCAAACTTCTTGATGTCCCCTTATTTAAACAAAGTATTTCAGGAGGCAATGTAGACCAAAATAACAGAAATATTGAGGTTTGTTTCCACAGACTGAAGTGCACTGCACTCTTGATGACAAACTAAACTTTAATGTAGCAACTACTAAATTAAGTGCGTTTCATAGGGATTTTATAATAGACCAATGGGACATGGTGGATTATTTCAAACTGAAAGGAAAGTAGCAGATAGTTTTAATCTCAGTATCAACCCAGCTCTTCTGTGAAAGTGTCAGAGGTTTATTAGAGAACACTGGTGAATGCACAGCATGATGAAGACCAAAGAACACAGCAGGCAGATCAAGGATACTGTTGGGCAACAGGATGAATTTAAAACAATATCTAAACTTAAACCTGTCATCACACACTGTTCATTCTACCTTCAGAAAATAAAAGAACAACACAAGAAAGACACAGCTGCCCACCATCCTCCATTTAGAGGCTTGAGAAAGGCCATTAATAAGAAAACCAGCCAAGAGACCCAGGGTAACTCTGGAGGAGCTGCAGAGATCCAGAAGTCAAGTCAGACATTTTGCAGACTTGATAACTTTAACTTAAGGCAGGTTGGTATAGAAGGGAACATTAAATATGTGGAAGAAGATGAGAAAAAAATTAAACCTGCAAGCATACTTGAAGAAATGCAAACACTTCACATCATCTTGAACAAATCTCAGTGTTGTTTTCTCCATCTTCCAGCAGGATTACAAACCTAAACCAGCAGCCACAGCGGGTGGTTTATTTGGTAAGTTTTATGTTTATAATTTCAAAAATTGTTCACTTCAGTAAGGTAAGCCAAGAAGTTTTAGGGAATAGGAAAAGAAAACAGGAATGTTTGAAGCAATCACTTCTAATCCCTCCATACATCCAGCAGCTGTTTATCTGAGGCTCCTACTCCTCCCATCAGTTACACAGCATGAAACAATGGTGCTGTGTAGTGCCCCTCTACTAACTGATACATTCAGCCAGGGATTGTTCGAGTGACTCTTCAGAGCCCCAACCACTGGACACCTTTATCACGGAGAGGAAAATTATCACTGTCATCATCACTGACTTTTGAGCCGCATTAAGTTTTTTACAAGCAAAAACGGTCTATAAAAACAAACTCTGAGTTTCTTTCTGTGTGGGTAGTAAAGTGCTGGTGAAAGTTCAACTTTCTTGAAAGCTGTTGCTAGCATTGCAGTTTTTAAATGCAAGCTGGCAGCATTGTGGGTAATGAAACGGATAAAAAAAAAGGTGAGATGCTCACATGACACCTGCTTTAGGTGCTTTATAACTGTGGTTAACTTCAGCAGCACTGTGTGCTGAAAGACGTTCAAGTAGAGGAGAACAAATGTAATAAAATAAAGCAAATACTCATAAATACCATACTAAATCATAGAATGAGTACTTACCACCACCTGCGGCACTGAGTCCACCTCAGCCTCAGCTGGATTCTTGTATTGCTGCGGGCTCTCAATGACCAGTTCCTTCTTTGGAGCTTTACCAGCTTTTCCCTGCATTGTCAACAGCTCCGATAAAATATTCCTGACTTAGATCCCAAAAATAATCTCTTTGTGAGCATATCAGTAAGCAAACAAAATCCCTTCTTGTATGGATAAAAAAAAATTAAAAAAATGTTTATAGTTCTTCTCTGACTCAAGCTCCAGCTCAGCTGAGACAACTCTGACTGGAGGCAGTTGACTCACACCCAGGCTGAGGAGATGGCCCCTCCTACACTCACCACTGTGCAGTCGGAGGGAGTTAAACACCCTCTCACCCACACACACACACACACATATATATATATATATGCAATACATATGCACACACAAAGATGATATCTGACCCCGAAGAGTCCACCTGTACTGTGACAGAGAAAAAAACAAAACAAAAGAAATTCCTCAAGTATCACAGCCTGGTCATGCAGGGGGCTCCCACGCCTTGTGAGACTTAACAAACTTAAGGAGATTGGGATCGCTATGAAAGGTGGGCTTTTTAATTTCATCCCTAAACCTCAAACGAATCAACTAGTGAGACTTTGTCCATAAAACTCCTTGAACACCAAAAACAGAGGCCCTTTGCATTAAAGTAAAGGCTTTACCCTTGGCCTGCTTCTTCGGCAATAAAAGCAGATCACAGGTCTGAGGCCGGTTCCACCTTCAGGTCCCTCTTCTTGTTGATGCAACTGCTCGAGGGGCATTCCAACACAAAGCAGCCCCCGTCTAGCCAAGCAAGGAATGGGCCTGACTTCTTGATTCCTCCAGTAGGCCACTGCAGGGGAGGATGTTATCTTTTCACGCCCGTGTTTCAGCTCAAGGCGAGGGGGAGGGCAGCTGTTCCACCTTCCCACTGTCACATGTTCCCACAGAGCCCCAAACAGCCATTGACGATTAAAAGGTTGGACTCCCATGACTGCAAATACCCCTATGAAGTAATTAATTATCTCTCACATTAAAATGAGCAAATAGAGACAATTAGGATAATTGTACATGAAATAAAACAGGAACTGTATAGTCTGATTTAATGCTACCATGAAAAAATAATGCTCTGCTATCTAGTCTCAGGAAAAGGAACTGAAGGAAACATACATAAACATAACCTAATAATCAAACATGCTTTCCGTTTCACCTCTTCTCATTGGTGAAACTGACAAGAGATGTTGACAACAGTTTAGCAGTAAAAAACTTGACATACTCTTAGGAGTGTTTAATCCATTGTTTTTTGTTTCCCTGCAATGGGGAATATTTCTAGGTTTTGGTTTCATCATAACTGGTTTATTTTACGACAAAAACTAGGAGGAGATGCAAAGTCATTAAATTCATCAGGCCACATCCTTTGAAAAAAACTGAATGATTATGTAATATTCATTCATTGGATTCACTAGATATTCATTACAGTTTTTACACATTACCAAGCAACTCATCTTCTGTCGAATCAGGTATTTTTTTTATTTCTACTTTTTACCTCCTTCTGGTTCTATGATGTGTAAAATTAATTGGAAATAGAGAAATAAACAAAATGCCAAATGCTATAATTTGTGTAATTAGCTAGATACTATCTGCATAGATCAAACTGTGGAATGGGAGTATAGCTGGCCTTTTGGGTTGCATAACAAGACCTTAGAGCCAAAGTAAAATAGGGTGTAACCTGGAATGTAACAAAACAACCCACCCTACAATATGCAACTCCAAGACTCAGCATCATGCAGCTTGTTTACAAGCCCACTTTCCAGACTGTATTAGGCTGAATAGGACAATAGCTGTCCCTTTAAAGCATTCCCATTCTGTATTGGGATCAAAAGTGTTCATCTGTGTCAAGATTTGCTACATCACTCTTGCCATGACACCACTTGTCTCTATTTTGTATATTTAAGTATCGACTGACTTTAGAAAATTAAATTTCAGTGCTCCATGAGTTCTCTAATCTTTCCAGGTGATTGTAAGCCACTAGTTTCGCTTTCAGTTTCAAGTATCCGACTTCACGGAGAGTTTATCTTAGTAAATGCAAATTTCAATTTCATAGTTTTGCTTGAGATTATTATTATGATTTATTTTACTTTCTGATGAGGTATTAGAAATACCAATTATGAAGGCTGAATGTGATATTATAAGAAATAATTTGATCACAGCTGCTACACTTTCCTAAATGTTTTAAAAAGATGAGCTGGAGTGCCAAGTCTGAAAATGAGCAACATAGACACATACAAATGCCACATATGCTACTGTGTTGAACGCTATTTGCATATTAATCATCAAAGATACTTTATTCTAACATTTGGGAAAAGATGATTTCTTTGAAGTAGATCTCTACCCAGACACTGATCTTGTGAAACACTTTCCAAGTCTTCTCACAAGTATGTTTTGTGTGTATAGTGTTGATTATCTGTAAAATGCCCAACATTCAGAGATACCCAGGAGTAAACCAACTTTGGAGGCTACATGTCCACAAAGAGATATGAACTCCTACTGTAATGTAAAGTAAACAGGAAACTCTAGTGGAGGGCAAAAATGCTATCTTATCTATAATCTGCGAATGTTTTCTGCTTGATGTCATTCAAGTTTAGTCTGGGATCTTATCACAAACCATATAAAATTGTTCTCATTTGGCACCTTACATTGGAAACTGTATTTGTCCAGATTAGAGGTGGTGCTCCCTTTAAATCATTTTAAAGAAGTGCTATTAACATCTGCTGGTCTCACCATATTTCTGCCTGGTTGCAAAGAGCCAGGATTTGGCCTAAGCCTGTCCTCTATTGTCACAATGGCTTGAATTTCCAAAAATAATAACCTGCTTCAATCAGAAGGAATTAAAAAGACACACATTATGGTTTATAACCTTTCATAACAAGGCTTGGTGGATTACAAATCCCGTACAGCTACTGGAGTAACACACATAAATTATTTACTTTTTTCCATGCAAACACAAAGGAATAAAAGTTTAAAATCTGATACATATAAAGAGAAGAAAAAGAATGTACTCTGCATTTGTCCTTTTTGAAATTATAGATTCTTCTTATTTTTGTAATTGGATGACCTCTTAATTTTATTTCCCAGATTGAAACTACGTTAGCAGCAGATTATAAATGGGCTATAAAAACAACTACTACACAAACATCCACAGTGTGAATTGAGAGTTTCAGATATAGTACATATGGTTATTAGCTGCATTGGAAAGATTAAAAACTTTAATATATAATACATATATGGTGCTTCAAATACCCTAGTTGATGCTTTACCATTTCATACATTTTGCATTTAGTCTTCACTCACACTGGAAGCGTGGCTGCCATTCTGTCCCTCCCAACCAGCACAATCACACCAACATATTTATGGCAATGTTGGGTTAGGTGTTTTGCAAAAGAACATGATGACAGTATGCGTTCGGTCAGGCGTTTGAATCGGCGAGTCCATGCACCACTGAAATCTCTATTTTCTTCACTTGAACCTTTTTACAAGAACTGTCATGCTCATTTAGTTTACATCATCACCACTTCAATCTTTTGACAGAGTCTTAAATTGAGTGATTAATTAAGGAGGTCTAAATCTAGTTTTGGGGAATTTTTGAGTTGCTTCTGACCAGGAGACAGACAAGCTTGATTTTTTTCACAGATTATCTGTCTCATATTAAAACTGTCACAACATGACAGTTTTAACAAAAATATATATAAACATGTTGATAAAATTGACATACATCAAGTTTAATAGTCAAACTCATGGATTCTCATTCTAAACACTAATCACAATAATAAAAAAAAGAAATAAAGGGGAGAACATAAGGTTAAAATGACATTTAGGATTTGAATATTTTCCACAACATAATATATGATTAAACAAAGTCAGTTTTTCATAAATCTTTGCCGATGCAAATTTTCTACATATTTTCATTAAAGCTACTCTGTGATGAAAAGTGTCACACCAAGCACATTCTCTGCACACATTCAATCGATACAAAAGACTGTAAATACTGATGGAGGATTAACTCCTGCTGTCTGGATGATAAGACCATCCCTGAGCCAAGGGAAGCAATCGTGCCCTTGACCCAATTCCCTGCCATCAGCCAGGCCACTGTCACTCAGCACTTTACATTAAATCTGATGAGCCCACGACAAGAAGAAGACATCAAACTCACACGCAATCGCACACAGCTCAGTCAACACAAACAAGAGGGGAAAGACAAGCTGGTACAGAGTGGCAGAAGCTCTGCCAACCCTGCCGGTTCCCAGATGAAGAGTGGTGATTGATTTCCAGCAGACACAGAGCTTACTGTCCCTCTCTTTAACCTCCTCACTTGCATCCCAGCTCTCAAGAGGCTTTAACCCATGCAACGCTTAACAGGAGGCAACGCTCAACCCTCCTACTGCCCTACTTTTTATACACTTCACTCTACTGACTGCTTACTCACATGGAAACAAGACTGCAAATAATGCAGCCATTACTCTGCCAAATGTGAAAGGTGATAGTGTAAGTGCTTGGAAATATGCAATCTTATAAGCATTTCCGGTTTTCTCTCTGTATAGAAATAGGAAAGAAAATTAACCTAGTGGAGATATACGTTTTATACTTCTGAATCATTTCACTGTGCACTCTCATTCAGCATTTTGGCCAATCAAAAGCAAAAGAGTTTCAAAAATTTTGTCTTTCTTAACGTTAAATATATCATTTTCAATAAGAAAAACCTGCTGTATTTAGTTAATATGAATCGAAACATATTTTATAAACCCTCTTACACTACAGAAGATTTTAGTGCAAAATGAAAATCTTTCTTCGGTCTCAATCATCTTTTTTAAACATCGTTATTTGAAATAATGACATTTAAATTGGCATTTTAGATCCCGTATTTTTACGCTGAAACTACGAATTAAAAACATGCACATAAAAAAATGACGCTGACTGCTACCATATTTAATGAAGGCAGACCTTAAGTATTCTAGGTGTTGGTATGATACGCGACTCTCTCCGACTCAGCGCCCTTTCAGCCTCAGATGGCCCGGCAGGCTCGGCAGCTTCCTTGCAGATGTAGCCGCTGCAATTCCTCTCCAAGACAGTTCGCAACCCGTCAAAAACAACGGCGCTGGTGGTGCACCCCATTCCTCCACATGCAAGCGGGCATCATTCAGGGGAGCCCGCTCATGACCCAGTTTCTCTTATCTTCCCCTGCTGCACTCTGGTCCATGATTCAGCTCAGACCCCCACAAATCCAGAGTTTTTTGGGGGGTTTTTTACAGGCGGATGCAAAGACAGTTTCCAGGCAGAGGAATCCAAAGAGGGTAAATTTATGCACTCAAACAAGAGAAGAGTCCCATAAGGCTGTAATTGTGAGCTGCAGCAGTGTGTGCACAGGAATACCTCAGTCAGCAGATGAGAAAGAGCGAGTGAGCAAAGCAGAGCAGAGAGTGAGGGATGAGGGGGGATGAAGGATGCTGCGAGAGCTCTGCTGCTGCTTCGACTAATGCTGAGCTTCGCCGCAGTGTTTGTGTGTGTGTGTGTGTGTGTGCGCGCTTCTGTCTCGCTCGCTCAGTCACTTTCTTGCTCTATACTAAATTTCAAAAAATTTTCTTCTCGTTCTTATCTACATTTTAATTCAACAAAATCCATGCATTACATATTTTCCCCATTAAATTTGATATATTTAAGTAGACAGATGAGTTAGTGTGAGAAATATAGGTTACATTGTATCGGAATGGTTCATATCCGGAGGGAGCGTCTGAGGCACAGTCAGGCAAACAGCAATATGGCTGAATGCTTTTTTAGTTCAAGCTGGGGGGGAAAAAGCAGAGCAACAGCAGAAAAAATTGTATGAATCATAATGGGGGGAAGCATATGTAAAATGGCAGATTCTGCAGCAGATGTTTTAAAAATGATAGGAAAAGCAATTTTGATATAAGATAAAACAAAACAAACGGGCAAAACTAAGTGCTCTG
Source organism: Gambusia affinis (assembly GCF_019740435.1). Classification (NCBI taxonomy): domain Eukaryota; kingdom Metazoa; phylum Chordata; class Actinopteri; order Cyprinodontiformes; family Poeciliidae; genus Gambusia; species Gambusia affinis. Next base: position 16,348,368 of record NC_057878.1, read on the forward strand.
AAAAGCCTAGTTCTGGTAGTGATCCTGCACAAGCTTTACGGAAATCTCTGTTTCTAAAACAAGACCAGGACATGGGAGGATTTAAAGCTTTCAGGCCAAGACTTCAAACAGGGAGAGTTGTGTTTTGGTTTTTGCAAAAGATTAACTGCACTTGATCACAAGCCGCCAGCTCTCCCAAGCACAGATACTGGGAGTGAAACAACAAAACTGAATCAAGATAAAGTTCTGGAAAACACCAAGATATGATTCACTCCAAGCAACAATCTTTGAATGACGCGTATGTGGACTGCTAATGAGGAAAATGGAAGATAAGCAGATGATGCTTTGAAAAGCTGGGAAATCAGTGTTTTTATTCTTACATTTAGGAAAACGTGTAGACATAATGTGTGAGACCTGGGATGATTCTGCTGTAAAAAGTTTGTCAGAAAAGAAATCCTTGACAGGACAGCACTGCTGATCAAATTATTTACACTTCAATGTTATACGTTGGAAGGAGATTAGACATTTCATACCAACTGTTCTGAGAAGAAAATGATATCGCCAACTGGGTGTAAGTTGATATATTGGCATTTCAATGCATTTCATACCTTATAACATTTGAAGAATAAAAGTTATTTTTAATAGTCTATGTAGGTGAGTGGTTTTTCTGCTCCACAATATTAACTTGTATGAAACTCAGAGTTATCTTGGTTTGCTCTATTCTCATTTCTACCAGTCAGTTTGCTAAAATGGAATCAAATAAAAACAATATGCTAGTTACATCTGAGATTTCAGCATTTCTATCTCAGTGTATCTCCAAGATTCAACAAACAAATTAGAAAATACAAGTAAAACCATTTGGCAAATGTTTTTTCAAAGGTGCAAAATGCAAGAAGGAATGGCTGAAATATCAAAACCTTTCTATATATATATATATAAATATATATACATAAATATATATAGAGAGAGAAAGTTTTGGTGCTGAATCCAAGCACAAAGAAGCTCACAACATCCTCCTACAAAGAGGAAGACAGGGAACCAGGGTCACGTTCATCATGGTTTGTTTATCCCCTACTTTTCCTTCCTTTTTCTGTAAACAGCCCTTGATGACTTCTTAAAAGAAAATAAAAACTGTCTCAAAAGAAAAGGATTGTCTGCAGAAAAACTATATAAAAACAATTATATGAATACATTTTTAAGACTCACTGCTTCACTAAATATCTCTACTCTGATATTAATACATGCAGATAAATCTATCCACACAAAACATCTCTCATAGCAAGTGCTCATCAAGAAAGACAGTTTCCTCGCATCATGATGGTGTGTTAAATGCCTGCACGCATTCCCTCCTGCTGCTGCTGTGTTAATATTTCAGTGCTGCTTGACATACTGAACTTTATTTGAAAGAAAGAGGAGAACTACAGAGAAAAGCTGCCGAGTCTGTGAATGAAGGAAGATTCAGCAATACTGAGGGGGAAAACGAGGGCCAAGCCTTTGATTGCTCAGAAGGAAGTGAATCTCTTATTTTAGCTTATCGTTTCTTTCACACTGTAAATCTAGCCTTCATCTTCTTGCCATTGCAGAGAGGGATTTAAAGGTTTAAATAGAATAACAAGTAATAATCTGCAGGAAAGCTGAAAAGTTATAAATCTTCTTTTTGGAAACTGCACAGATGAACAGCCTTTTTTTTTGTTTTGTTTTGTTTTTTTGCTACATTTAAGGGATGTACAAATGAGTCCTAACTACTCAGTGGAGAACGGCAACATGTGTATGAGTGAGACGTTGGTCAGACCACAGCAGAAATTGTCTGCAGTAACATAGGTGGCCATCATAAATCCTCTTGCTCGGGGGTGCAGATTGATCATATGCTTGTAAGGACCAGTGTATGAAGGCTTTCGGTGCTCATGCCATCCTATATGGCATTTGTGGAATCTATACATATAACATCCAAACAAAAGCTATCAAACGGCACAAAGCTGCAATGAAACCTGGAAAAACACCTGACCAGTCCACCACCACAGAACCCACCACAAAATCCATCATTAAGGACACTTGGTGAAAATGTGAGTTAATCTGTTAAGTATTAAAGTAAAAGTAGAAGTTGACATAGTAGTACACTCACCAATTAAAGGCTTAGAGTCACTAAATTGAAAGAGATCTTGGTCTCACTGAGATATACTGTGCTGACTTGAAATCGTTTGTAAATGCAAGAAATGCCTCAAACTTCTCTGCCAGCTAAACTAAATTTTGTTAGTATTTTTGTTCAATAACAAGTTTCATTTTTGTTGCTTAGCTTTATTCGAATCACTTTATTTTCCAGAGATAAATAAAATAAATTGCACATCACATATGAGCTAAATATTTAATTGGATATTCTAATATTGAACAGTGGTCAAGATGAAAAATTCCCATTAATTGTGAGCTGAAGCATCAAAATGCTGAAGTATTGTTGCTGCTGTGCCAACCATCAACATGCATTTATTTGCCAGTTCTTGGGTTTAAATTATGTATCTGTTGTTTTATTTTAATTAAAATGAACAAAGAATTACTTTTGTACCAAATCTTAAGGTACAGTTGCATTGAATTATTAAATTTGAACGTAACCGCTGAGCCATAAGATGTAGTAATGATTTTTTGCTCTCACACCTCTGTGAAGTAGCTCCAACCATCTGACTGTGGCACAAATGCTGCCTCAGTGTAATCAATACTCCACCAGACTGAATACACTCCAGAGTACTTTCACACTTCTTTATTTCGTTGCATATTGGACTGCGGCCAAGTTACAGTGGTCTCTAGTTCGCAATTGGAGTATGTTGGGCATTTCAAACCACGGTTAAAAAAACGGTAAAAAACAATGTACAAGTATGAAGCTTGTAAACACATAATTGAACTGCTACTTATGTCTTAGGTGAATGTTGTGTTATGAGTTGATGTGTAGCACCTAATGTTGCTACACCTACAAACCTACAAACTATGTTAAAAATTATATTGTTAAGAAAAACAAAAAAACTGCTTTGGCAGTAACAGCCAGATTTGAGCACCATATTTTAGCTGCACTACATCACCACCTGGTGACATTAGTGGCAACCCACAATTGCCGGGTTGCCAGTTTGATTCCTGCTCCACCCGCCTCTGTCGTTGCGTCCTTGGGCAAGACATTTGCCTGGTGGCACCGGTGCATGGCAGCCTCGTTCTGTCAGACTGCCCAGGGCAGCTGTGGCTACTATACAGCAGCTTGTGAATGTGTGAATGATATAGTGTAGAGCACTGTACTAATACAAGCCATTTACCATTGGACTAATGGAGCTTAAAGTGTATGTCTTTGTTTTTAAACTACTTTTAATTATAATTATTCTTATTTTGTTGTGTTTTTGGATTGTACAGCACTTTGTATCAACTGTGGTTGTTTTAAAGTGCTTTATAAATAAAGCTGGTCTGGTCTGGTCTGGTCTATATAAACAAAATATTTTTGGTGAATAGTTTTGTACACAAAACCTATTTAAAATTGTCACTGTCTCATTCAAATCCAATTTACTTAAACATATTGGATTAGAGTTTTGTTTTTCTCCTCCAGTTGAACTTCCATTATGCCAACATGTGCACCATGTTGGAGTCTCAACTGGCCAGCAGTAACTAAAAAAAGCTATTACAAGCCATTATAGCAGCACAGCATTGGGTGGAGCAAAGTTCCACACATCAAAGCTGCTGAGAGGAGTCAAGTTGAGCTTCCTGCTTCACACTAAGTTTCTAAGTGTGCTAAGTGCACACAAGAAAGGCAGAAATATCTCTGTGGTTCCAAGCAGGCAGAGGGGAGTTTAGAACGCGCTGGCATCTCATCTAAGAAGCCTGTTTGGAGTGAAGGTCAAGCCTACAGCTGGTCCTGTTTTTATGCCTGTTCTCTACAGGGAGGCGTGTGTTTTTGCTTTATTTGTCCTGAGAGAAATCCCAAAGAGGTGGACCGCAGAGACATCACCCACATAACCAGCAGGACAGGGCAGATCAAACAGAGCAAGTTACCAGCTGGAACCCCCCTGGGACTGCTTAACGGAAGTGGCTGTTTCCTGATGATGTGTGAGTTAATCTTGTCATAACAAAAACGCCTCTCTCTGCCTGCTGTGCTGCCAAAGACCATAAGGATTTGTAACTACCGAAACGTTTTGTAGAAACCAACACAGGTAACTTCTAAAGTTCAAAAACTAAAGTGAAACAAGTTGAGTTTTAATGCTGAAGTTTGAAGCAAGGAGTGACATTAACCAAAAGGGAGTTTTACAAAGAATTCAAGGAGGAAACATGGAAATCAACTCCCAAAGGTTTTTGTTGTGGATACAGTCCTGAAGCTACATATGTGGGTGGGCTGCAAAGACAGGCTTGGAATGTCAACAAACTAAAGGCCTCGCAGTTTTTAAAATGCAAAGCACAGTGCCATGAAAAAATAATAACCTGCTTACAGACTACAACTGTTTCATCAGTCATCAAACCGATGATTCAGACAAAGATGATCTAAATACATAAAGCAGTTTTAAAACAATAATTTCATTCATTAAAGAGCAAGATAACTATAGAAATGAAATGACATCAGACTTACAAAGCACTTTTCTACGCTCCAAGGGTTCTCAGAGATTCTTTACATGAAGTCAGTCATTTCCAATTATGCATTCATTCACAAGCTGATGATGGCTTACTACTGAATTGTAGCCACAGCTGCCCTGGGGCAGTCTGACAGAAACAAGGCTGCCATTTCACGCCATTGGCCCTTCTGACCAGGCAAGACGAGTGAAGTGTTTTGCCCAAGGACACAACGACAGAGGTGGGCTCAGCAGGAATCGAAGTGGCATGTCTGGCAACATGAAGTAGGGTAAAAGATCCCAAAAAGCAACATATCACACTCCAGTCAGTCTGGAAATAGTTACAATGTCATTATCCATAACAAACTAAACATTTGCCTGGCCTTTGCCAGCCCATGCAATTCTTCTCGGAGAAAAGAAATCTTGCTTCCAGTATAGTCTGGGTTTTCTGCCCTTGACTCAGATTCTCTCCGGTCAATCAGTGAACAGAAGGAGAAGTTGTGAAGGATGGCGTTGATTTTCTGCACTGTTTTGGAATTGTAGCCTGCTTGTAGCCTTAACAATGGCGGCAGAGGAAGTGAACGACTTCGTTCACTCCATGTTGACCATCCTTCCAAATATTGAATTAGCATTAACAGCTGCCTGGTTCGGGTCAGCACTTCTCTCTTTGAAGTGGACGACAGGTTTTTAGAGCGCAGGTAATAAGGTAATAAGCTTCTTAGTGTTGAACTGGAGCATTATGTGACATGTGAATATTAGCAATTGGGTAAAATTTAAAACCTCGACAAGGTCCATCCCTCCAGGAAGTCAGGAAGTCAATGATTAGCTGTTGAGCAATCATTTCTCAACAGCCGAGAGCCCAGACCCTCTGTATGAAGTAAAGTGTAGTACAAGGCATTGGTTTTACCAGGCTAAGAAAACATGGGAGAGTAGCAAACATTCAAGAGTTTCTAAAATACACACATCATTACCTACTGCTTCTAGTAATAATTTAAGACAGTTTATTTTGACAGCTACAAAGAAAAACACAAAGTCTCTCTGCAACCTAGTTCATGCACAGGTTGCCCTTACCCTCCTGAAAAACAAACACAACACAGTCACATCCTCTTCCTTCGAGATAGTTTATTTACCCCCAGAGAAGAAAATGGCCCATTTTCCTGAGTAGCAACGCTTCCTTTACTTTGTAGCAGAGCTACCAGGCGTGGAATGAGTATACACTGCAGCTTTCGCGCACACACACATACACACAAACCAAACATCACAATGCCAAGCATATCTGCAAAGCATGCGAACAGATCCATGCATCTTGGTTCAATTTGTTAATATATGGTAATCCTGCTGTGCGTTTCTGCAAATTTTACTGCTGCACCAGCAGAAATTGTCTAAAGCAGTGCCAAGCCTTAAGGCATCAGAATTCACAGCATGAATATTCTCATTATAAATCAATGCATAAAAAAACTGTTGGATTATCAAATATATTAAGCACAGCTGCAATAAAACCTTTAAGAAAGCAGCAAAAAGCATGAAAACAAGAGGCTACAAATAAAAAAGTGTTTGATCATAGGTAATCATTTGTGCACAACAGAATTTTTGGAGCATGGTTTTGTTGTAAAAGAGACAAAACCTCAGAGCATTATGTTACTGCCACCCAAAGGAAAATATCTGGTACTACATGACAAAGCAAACATCCACAACTTTATTTCAACTTTAATTTTATACCATTCTTGATGTTTATTTTGGAACCACTGTCCTATTTTACAGTTTAAACAAACTACTGCAAAACAGTCACAGATTAAAATGCATTTATTTAAAATGCACAAGAAAATTGCAGGAGGCACCAATCAGAAACTGGAAACCGTTGGGAAACTGGAAGCAACAGGAAGTTTAACATAAACATTGACTTATAGAGAGTACTAGTTAAGAGGGAGAGAGCCATTCATCAGAATCATCACTTTCATGCTAAATGTCTGGATAAATGTTTTACTTTCAAACTAGACTAACTTTAAGACATATTTAGCTTCAATGACAAGATCAATATCTGGAGGAGTCGAGTCAAATATTTCAAAGCCAAAAACCATCTACCAATTGTGAAGAATGGTGGCAGCATCATGTTAAAGGGTTATTTGCTCTCTGTGGTTCTTTCAGAAACTGCATTAATTCCTGAAGAATTATTTAACATCAACATCTAGAAGGCTGAAACTTGGGCGCAGTTTGATGTTCTAACAATAAGGTGATTTCAAACATGCCTCAAAACTAGTTTGTTATGAATAAAATAGGCTAGCATGCAAGAAAAGTCAGGTTCATGCTATTACAACAACTAATTTAAATGATGAATAGTATTACTTGTTAAAAGATTGGTCAAATGTCCAGCTAGAATTATGCCAGAACCAAACTGATGCAAAATCAAAATATGTATTGAGAATTTATTTATTATTTTGACCCTTTGTGGATTAGAGAAAGTCCTCAAAAAGTTGTAAACATGCATTAATATTTAAGACGAGTGGACATAAACACATAATTGGAACTATATGAAAAGGTTTTAAATTATGAAAACAAAATCAATGTTCTAATTCTATTAGAGAGCAAAATTTGTCTTCTTGAATATCTTCATATGTTAATATTGCATTTATTGTGTAAACCTTTTGCCAAATCAGCAAAACGTTTTCAGAGAGAGGCATGTGATTGCATTCTCTCAGGCTCTGACATGCAGGGTGGAAACAGAGAGCTTACTGCTACTGAAACAAGCCCACACTGCGCTGGCATGAGGCCATCACTGGGAGGAAAAGCTGCACTCTGTCACACCTGCTGATCCAGCACTGAACCTCATGTTGCATGGTACCACAATTTCTGGTGTCAAACATTTCCACAAAGGGACAAAGGTTCATTGTACTGGTTAGGTGACAATTCTGGACACCAACATATCTTATGAAAGCGTCACATTTCCTGCGGGTTTGCTCACAATTTCAATCTTAATCAGTGGGTCAAACTGCACAGAACATTAATCCAGCAAATCAAAACCCTTTAACAAAAAACAACTGACATATCTTAAGCATTATTTTCCAAAATTATAGCCTATTTATCATTGTAGATTTGTTTGTAACTTCATCATTTTTATCTGTATGATTTCCAAGTGAACATCAATATCTTCCAAAATGAACAGATGAACACCCATTTAGAAAGTTTCTTGTTAGTTATTGATGACTCCAGGATGTAACTCGACTGGTCTGCAAGGAGGGGATAATGTGGGAGTTTTGGATCCATTAAAGATCAGTTAATCTCTGTTGACTCTTTGTTTGTAATCAGTGGAAATCCTCTTGACCCCTGGCTCAGTGAGTGCTGCTCACAATCAGGGGAAGCGTACAGTATGGAAGAGGAGATGAGCGCATGTCCGTGCACCTGTACCACTTCAGATGTATTGAATTTAGCTGTAGTACACCACAAAGCTCAAAAGAAAAGAGCTACGCTGTCAAATCCTTCACTGACATATACTGTAAAAAGTTTTAAATTTGAAGCGCAGAGAAGAAAAAAGAAAGCAAAGGCTGATATCAATTCATCACATGTCTAAGACATCTCGTGTCTTTTTGATAATCTCAGCACAGCAGTAGTCGGTCCAATCATGGCTGCAGGCCTCCTGTTTGTCTGTACTGACTGACCCAAGCTGTGCCCCAGCAGCCCACACCCTTCCTGAGAAAGCAAATACATGCCATGGGAAATGGGGATTGTTCTTGGAAAGTCTGACAATGAATTTTGACCAACTGTTTTAACTCACGTTGTTTATTTGTGTAGCATTCACAGCAACAGTGAACTCTCTCATGGCAGCTGTTTAATTTTCTGCTGCAGATTATTCCCTTCTTGTTTTATTTAGTGAGGTTTAACCTCCTCCTTGGATCAGTTTAACTACACAACAAGAGTGGCGGCTGCTATAGCTACTAAGATGGATTTGGCATTTTTCAGAGGATTAGGGGATTCAATGAAAGTGTTGAAACTAGCATTGTTAGTTCAACGCCTCCTTCAGAATGAAAGATGGTTTGATTCTAATCATAAATAACTCATGTTATAGCCTGAATAAAGCAATCTGTTTAACATAGCAGTTTGACATTAAAGGATAAAGTTGTTGGTCTTTAAAAGCCTGAGCAGAGACTTAAACAGAAGCTTAAGTCAGGTCAGGGATACTGAGCCCTTTATCTGCACGCCACCCAATATAAAGCCTGCATGTTCACATATCACTGTTCAGATTCCAGGACCACTTTATTCTCCTTCACTCCAAACAAGTGTGATAGAAGCAGTCTTTCAACTGTACAGCTACACAGCAGAACTTTACTTATCCATCAAAGAAATGAGACACTGTGAAAACACATAGTGACGACTTGGTTTGATCCAGCTTCCTGATGCCAAGTCTCTGAAAATAAACAGGGAACAAAAAGAAAACAACTAACCGTTTTGTCTCTGTCTGCCGTATAACAAGCTTGAACAGAAAACCCAAACAAAGATAACGAGGATAGCAAATTTTCCTACTGTTCAAGATGTTTATTTCTTACATCCAGAAGAACAGCTGGAGACAATAATCTGTCATTTTTAAACAAAGGTCACCGACTTTTTGTGACAGCAGCTTGAAAGGTTTTAGTTAGGTTTAAACCTCTTCACAATAAGCTGCACATTAACATTATTTTTGATGACTCTTTAATAACTGCAAATTAAGTTGATTTTTATCATTCTTGTGCTTTTAGACCTTTTAGCTTTTTTTACACTGGTAATGACTATGACTTGATTTGCTACGTGGAGAATCAAATCAGCATTAAAGGTTTTGCAGTAGCATAGTTTAGGTCTTATAGGATTATGCTTTGCTGTGCACCTTGGTTTTCTCTCCTGCTCGCCTCTCTTGTCAAGTACCTCAAAGCTCTATTCTTGATCCCATACTCTTCTAACTCTACATGCTTCACCTGAAAAGTTGGTTTGGATGTTGATGATGTAAACAAGTGGAGTAAAATCTCCACTTGTTTAAGAATAAGATGAGGCCCAGACTTTAACTTTGGGGATAGATGGTGTAGCAAGCAATAATGTGACTGAAACAGTCTAGCAAACTGGGTAAATCATTTCTTCAAATCACATATTTATCAAGCAAAAAAAGAGCACCGAAGAGGTATTTTCCCTCACTTTGATTCTTTTAATGGGATGTTAAATTATTGGTTCTGTTAAAACCTTTTCCCACAAGTAAAAGCTCTAAATTGTTGTCACACCTCCTGCTTGAATGAGCTTGGATTTTTTTTTCTTTCTGCCTTTAGAAGCTTTGTTTATATGAAAATCAGAAGGTGATATGCAAAACCTGCCAGGAAACTTCCCCTATTTTGCCTCCACTCCCTTAAAGAAAAAAAATCCACCTCTTCTCTCTTCCTCCTGCCTACAAATTGTTCAAGAGTTAGGAATGTCAGGTATGCACCCAGGCTGGTGAAATGAAAAGGAATCATCCCCCTTAGCTGTAGCCGCTCCAGACAGAGTGCACAAAACCATAAGAAAATTTGGAAATTGCTGGAAGGTAGGGCACAGTTTAATGAAACTGTCAGCACACAGAGTGAGTAAAAAAATAAAAAATAAAAAAAATCAGCAGTGGTAGGTTAACGTCAAGATGTAAAAATTTTTTCTTATTTACAAGAACATAAACGTTTTAGCCTACCACAATTCTTTAGGGCCTTGGGTGGAGTCAAATAAGTAGCAGGTACTTTTGAAGAAATCCCAGATGGAAGATAACTTTATCAGTAACAGCTTTTGCTTTCATGTTTGCAGAGTGATAACAATCAGCAGAGGAACAGGAATAGTAAGTAATTCCCCACATAGTTTTCAGAAACATCCAGCTTCACCTATAAATAAATGCCTCTACACAAAACTTTCTACTTTTTTTAAGTGCATGTGATGCCTAGATATTAAGTGATAAAACATGTATTTTAATTTTTAAGTATAAATTTCAATTCAAAAATTTAGAAAGATCTGTGCTAATATCTTCCCCACAGTGATATGTAGCAACCAACAGCAGCTGATCCTGTTCTGCTACGTGGGATGAATGAGAGGTTAGTGACATGGTGACGCAATGTCAGCGAGGTCAGGTGACAGATATGATGTTTAAAGCAGATCAACCCAGAGTGAAATGCTTGCTTGACACAAATGTTAAACAAGTCAAAGATGTCCTTGAGTGATCAGGCAGGTGGAAGAATGAACCAATAATTAGGTTTTCCTTAATTATAGTTAATTATGTTCTTAGGTTTGTCTGCAGGATTACTGGCTTTGCATGTATCAAATTACAATGTGAAAATAACATCACAACTGCTCAGGGTTATTCTGTAAAGCAAACAGAGCTGCAGCATCACAACCTTACTTTACCATACTTTCAAAGATGTTTTTTCTCCAAGCAAGTCCTATACACACTTAAATATTCAGATGAAATAATTTTTATGTCAAAGTTACCCAACATTAAAATCTTGTCTTGGTGCTGAAGGTCTGTGTGGCTAACAAAATGTAATTCTTTCCAGATTATATGTTTAATCATTGTTAACCCATGGTTTCACACGTTCCAACTAAATTTTTACAGCACTGTGCATGAGAAGGAAAGAGCAAGGGTCTTCACAAATCTTTTTCAGTGCTGATTAAAATAATTACTTTATATGCCTGAACAATAATGAGAAGGTTCAGAGTGTTGCTCTACATCCTCCTCTCAAATCTCTTCCTTCACAGTGAGACCCTGTCACCACAATTACATGTTAAGACCTTAATATAGAAAGTAAAGGCCTCTTTTAAAAAACACTCAGGGTCTCTTTCTAGACATTTCTGTGTCAAATAGTGTGGATGTGACGTTGGTCGTTTGCAGTCAGTGCTTTTCAGGGCTTAATCTGATTATCTTAATCTGTAGGATGGTGCACGTCAGCATGCAGAGCAACAGTTTTGCCCCTGTGGCTCTCGGCTCGTCCTTGCTAGGCCTTTCACAAATCTAATGCATCACTGATGGGTGGCATAACTGCTTCCACCTACACTGGATAGATTCCCCTCCATTCACTTAGTCCTGTGTGGGCTTGTGCGTGTAAAGAGCTGTTTGTAATGGTGCCATTCATATGACTATCAGAATCAACTGCAGGCTAACACTTACACTCCCTCGCAATGTTCTGAAGGCAAGGTTCAAGTAATGTTGCCAAGAATTAGACACAGGAATAAACTCTGATCCAAAAGAAAGATAGCAGATACTAGTGCACAAAAAGAATCAGACGTTACACAATAGTGGAACACGCAGGCTGCAATCTTTGTTCCAATCAGTCAAACGTACATTCCTTATTAGATTAGACAAAATGATGCCAGATCTTTATCAGTTTATACAGGCATGAAAATTGGATTAACACCATAATGATCAGATGGGGGAAAAACAGGACCAAAGGACTTGTGGCTCAGAACGTCTTCGTCGGCTGCAATAAGGTGCATGTCCTGCTGGTTCAAAAATAGCAACGTTAATGGTCGGATGATAAAAGCAAAGCACTCTTGACGATAATATGCTGCAATAATGGAGCGGCAGCAGAATGTATGTCTCCACAGTGAAAAGTTAAGGGAAGTTAGATGAAGATAGAGCTGTAAATATATAACTATTCTTCCACAGTGTGAAAGCTAGACAAACTGTGGAGGAGGTTTAAAGCTTTTGAACTGATGTCCTGAAGAAAGAGACTGCAGGAGAAGAATACTGAATAAATTAAGAACAAATTACAGGATAGTTCAGAATTCTTGAAGTAACGTCTGGTTGAAAGGTCAGAAACATTTTATGTCTAACCTGCAGTATATTACCATTTCGAAATCTTTATTTAACATAAATCTAGATTAGGGAGGCTGAAGCTATCAGAGATGTTGCAAGACCAACTGGGAGCTGTACCATCCTTATACAACTCCAAACACTATTTTCTGAATCTTTATACCACAGTCACATTTGACTTGGGCAGTAATTGACAAAGAAGCTCATGATTGTCTATACAGAAATGGAGACATGAGGCAGTTCCCAAGCAAAGATCTCATGAAACAGAACATAGAAACTGTTCCAAGAAACATTCTGACATAGAAGTTAAAAGTCGTAGAAAGCAAAAGTATTATAGTTATTATAGTTATAGTATTATAGTTAAATCAACACTATTTTATTAAAATGTATATTTTATTTACTCAGATCAGAAATGATTAGCTTGGATCATGCTTAGAGGGAAGATAATTGTTGGAGAACCACCTAATACATCAATTTTATGTGTAAATAACTGTCTTCTTCTACCAAATCTCCTTTAATGACCTTTAGACTCTGACTTATAAAACCTGCCTCCTCTCCACTACAGGATTTTCACTGTATTTTAATTAAATACACCTTTGAGATAATTGGCAGGAGATCAGGATGGGGGTTACAAGGTTCATCCTATGTACAAAACATCAATGATGTACAAAACATGCCTCCAGGTTATTGTGGTGGATTCTAAGATGTTCCCATATCAAAAAGAAAATCTAATCCCTCCAGCGTGTTGTTTGCCTGTCTCATTGTTTCCTCTTAGTAATATTTGTCCAGGACACATTGTGATCAAATCCCTGAGTCACCCCAACTGCCTCAATTTTATTCAGAGAAGTCTCCTAAAGAATGTCACACCTCAACAATATATTTATATTTCCAAAAGAGGAAACTCATTTAAGATGCTTGTATCCGGGATCTTGGGATCTTCTGTCAGTCTTGATCCTTATCTCGTGACAATAGGTTAGAGCTGAAATGTAGGCAGGCTGGTATGTCAAATAAAAAGATTTTTACTCTGCTCTTCCTTCACCACAGCAGAGACAAGCAACGTCTATTAAAACACATTGCTACACATTGCCTAATTTGCTACAGACAAGGCCTTAATCTGCCTTTCTATTCACTGCTCCATTCTACCATCATTGATGACCAAGACTCACACTCAACCTGGAAGGAGCACTTCACCTTTTCCACAATAAGAACAAAGGGCCTTCTAAATTAAAAAAACTAAATCTCATCCATATTAGAAGACTCTTAATGGGCAAGCCTTTATTTAATTTCTATCAATCCCAGACAGCTCTCAGATTTAACAGGCAAACTTTTTTCTAGATGATCCTGCAGTCCCAGTCTGTAAATCTAGGTTACCCATTTTAATTTGGCTTTTCTTTCCTAGCTTTCTTTTTTGCTTTCATTTATCTGCTTTACGTGATGGTAATTTATGTAAAATTTAATTTTAATGTGTTTTTGTGGCTTTTGTTAGTTGTTGACTTCAAAACTACCAAAGAATGTAAACAAGATGACAGTTTAAACAGCACAAACTTTTTAGATTTGAGTAAAAGTGAAAAAAAAAGTCCTTTCTGGTGTCTGTATCTCTTACATTGACCTTTAGCTTCTGCATCTGGGAGCAACTAGTCTGGGTTTTTACTAAATTAAAAGTCTATCCAATGCAGGTAACACATTAACTACTTGTGCCCTTTTAATAGAAACACACTTCAAAAATCCTGAACTAGCTCTTTAAGGGTGCACTAAAGAGAAGGTCAATTCCCCTAAGGTGAGGAGGGGTTTATATGTTCTTGGGAGGCGAGTGTAATACAAGTCCCAAAGCTCTATCAAACACTTGCTAAAAGAAAAACACCCACAGATGAAACCCTTCAGCATACCCCCCCTCTCTGTTATGGTAACCTCTCCGGTTCTCCAAAACAACTCTGCTCTATTAGGCAGAACACTTACAGACTCAGTGGGCGGTTTACAATTTGGGGCCCTGCCCAACACTTGTGTTTGGCCCAAATACAGTAACAGCAAAATGTTTCTATCAAGGAGAAGACAGGCCTCTGACCTAACAAAAGATGAAGGACAGGAAGTCAAGGGCGCTTCCTGCTGCAGCAGGATGGAATAATTGTTAGAAATTTTGCTGTGTAGGAACTAGTTGTTCTGCATGGTGAAAATAAAATGAATATCTAGATGACCATATGTTGTTCCTGAAAAAGTACAGACTGCTCAGAATGATGCAGTCTGTACTGTAGATTACAGAGATGTCTGGAAGAAGCTAAAAGTTTCCTTATTTCCCACATTCTGTCCAAGAAAATTGTCCAGCAATCTCATAAAGGGACTGCATTTCAGACCCCAGGTTTTATCTGCAGCGCAGAGGAAACATTTAACACTTATTTCAACACATATTTAACCTACGGTCGGTCCTTATGCAGGGGAGAAAATCAGTCTTCATTTATTTTGGAACAGAATCCGTCTGTCTGGCTGCCGGATCATTTGAATTGGCTTTACTGCCGCAGGACTAACTGGGGTCTCTATGGGTTGGACAAGGGAAAATCTTTTCAGTTTTTCCAGCAGGTTCTTCATATTATCCCAAGATTAATTTGATTAAATCAGAAATTCTCAACCTTTCCAGTCATAACTGCAAAGTGTGAAAATGGGTTTAGATTGGAAGCATAAAAATAAACGACAAGACTGAATCAGATTTTACAGCTTGATGTGTCTTTTAAATCCCACTTTCACAAATTTGCTTTTTTTTGTTTTTGTTTGTTTTTTTACTTATCTGCATACATGCAAAAAAACACCAGAAGCAATTTTTGTGGAAAGTGCAGAGAAATTAAAGACAGAAAAGTAAAAACAAGAAATCTGTAAGGGGAAAAGTACTATATCCCAAAAATGGCAACAAAATTAATATAATAGTTTTCGCATGGAAAATATTAGCAACAGCATATAGTTTATGTAAAGTGCTTCAGCCAAAATAAGCATCAGTGCGTCTTTTATTTAGAAATAAAATTATTATTAATTCTGCAACTAAAATACTATTTATATTGTTGGAGAGTTTTATCGCTCTAATTGCACTATTTTGTGAGTGAGAGAACACAAGTGTGAGCAGTGACAGTGTTAGCTCCATAAGGACTCAGTTTATTGCTAAATTAGGCTACATTACTGTAGCTGTGGGTGCATGTAGGTCAACTTGTCACTGTGCCACAGCAAAGCTTATTCACACGGAGTCAACACTGAATGTGCAGCTGTGTTTTGTTTAATTTATTACCAAATAGTACAGTACAATCTCTTAATGGGTCCATTGGCTACTAAAGCAGACCCATGTATTATTAAACCTACCTTCTTTCTTGTCTCAGCCCTCCTTTATATTTTACTTTTGCTGAGTACCCATCAACCAGGACAGCAACAAATGCAGCTTATGCACACTTTGGTCCAAACACACAGAGGATTTTAAAGTGACAGGCAGACAGAGCTGGGAATAAGTAGGGAGGTCAAGCTGCTTAGGTCTCACACACTCAAGTATAATCTTCTGACGGATCAGTACTGTGACTTACAGCAGTGCCTGCTCCAAAACACATGAAAAACAAGTGGGATGTTCCTTTACCTTTCATTGTAAAGATTTATTAACTTCATGTACACTGACTTGCCTGACAATAAGTCCACAATTCCACCCTACCAAACAAAGAAGGACAAATGGCACTGGTAACAATCAAAGCTTTCCCTCCAACTGATAAACACAACTTCTGGGACATTTCCATATCATAGAAATGTTTGGACAAAAAGACAATAACAAGACAACAACAGTGAGAAATATTGCAGTTTTCCATCCATCAAACATCGTGCCTATGACCAAAAATGTATGGTTCTAGTTTGACCGACTGGTTGGAAACTTATGCATTTCCACTCAGAGATCAAGGGGGACCAGTAAAAGCCTATAAAAAAATAAAGAAAGATTGATTGAGGAAAGAAGAGGCAATGATGATCAAGTGTTCAGTATCAGAAAAAGTTTAAAACTGAAGTCATAGGAAATACACGAGGTATTCAAAAGAGGAAACAATGTTCTACAAACTATGTCTGCAAATTATGGAGAATGAAACTGGAAATCC
Organism: Gambusia affinis; assembly: GCF_019740435.1. Taxonomy (NCBI): domain Eukaryota; kingdom Metazoa; phylum Chordata; class Actinopteri; order Cyprinodontiformes; family Poeciliidae; genus Gambusia; species Gambusia affinis. The sequence goes on from NC_057878.1 coordinate 16,364,792, forward strand.
ATCATATTTCAGAAGCAAGAGTGACTTGAGCAGATAGCAGGAAGCCAGATCAATTTACAGAGCAAATGACTTTGTGTTAACATTCAGAGCTTTCCAATCTTTGTCAATGAAACAGCCAAGGAATAAGAAAATGTCCCAGTCTGTTGGAAATCTCCATAATAAGGGAGGCTATATTTAGCATCTAAGAATACACAGTGACTGTTACAAGATTTGGCGATGCCAGCGGCACAAGACACTAATAAAAATGTCAAACAAATTACAAATCCATGCTTTACAATTATTTTAGGTAGTAAATAATGTACCAGTAATAGATTATTTGTGTTAGAGAAATGAATGACTAATTACATCTTTCTTTCTAAATATTAGGTGGTACGCTGTGATGACTGGTGACCAGAGTGTAACCCCAACTCTCACCCAATGGCCACTGGAGATAGCCACCACCACCCATATGACACTATGGTTATATGAATGGTTAGAGTAACTACATTTATTCCCCAGATTTGATGTATATTTTGAACAAATATTTCTTGACATTTTCCCCCATAGACTTTGGCTTTTCTAATACAAATGTCATGAAATGCATTTTTATCTAAATAAGAAAATTGGTGTCTCTTTGCTATTAATGTTTTATTGTTGGCAATTGACTATCATTCAAAGTAAATTTTTTAAAACACTACCATTGCTATTTGGCTTCCATTTTTTAGTGTTTTCATTCCCTAACAAAACAAAAAATATTGCTAGAATATTTCTAGTTTTATTTGTATACAAATATATTAGTGTACACCAACTGGAAGCAGCAAGTCAGAGCTTCTATGAAATTATGATTCATGCATCTCTATTTGTAGGCTAGTTGTGTTAAAATATGACTCGTGTGTGAATTTTGACACCTATTCATCCCCAGCAAAGCTGAATTGGAAGATGCACAAAGCTAGAAATCTCCAAAACAGATAAAAAATAAAATAAACATCTTCTACTGCTGTACTGGGGATTTTTTTCCATCCATCAAGCCTCATTCCATCAAGCCTCATTCTCACTACATTTACTAGGCTCACACTATTGCCTGCACTTTCACAGCATATAAGTTATGCAAGTTCTGGCAACTAACAGCTAATTGCATCATTCTCTCTCTCATAATGACACCCATCTGGTGTGGAGCACACTCTACTCAGCCACAGAGCAGGAACAGTGACAGTTTTAGCATGTTACAATCAGGCAGGGAGGCAGTTCGACGTATTGATTACAATTATGTAAGAACCCCTCTAGTTATTTAATGCATTTTACACATGAAACAACTACTTTAGCTTTGTCATACTACAAAGTAGTCAATACAATGATGAGAGTAACTGTGCAGAGGCTTAAAAAGTTGGCAAGGAAATCATTTTATACACACAACATTGGTAACTTTAAAGGTGATGAGACCATCTAAAGTACCTCCCTACAGAAGAAAAAAAGGTCATTCAAAGCTGATGAGAGCTATTATGGTGCTAATAGTGCTTTTAGCAGGACTGATGTGTGAACAAGCAGAGGAATGGTGTCGCTCAGGCCTATTGCACCTCTCTCTGCTCTCCACTCCAACAATAAACAATGAGGCTCTGACCCGCATGTGCCTTCACAAAAATGCACAAACTGTTAGGAGAAGGGTTGTATGCACTAGTGCTGTGTGAAAACCAGATATAGAAGATTATTAGTGTATGCTAAAGCTTGTGCAGCACTTGCGCTTCAAGCTGAAACATCATCGTGGTTTAAAGCCGAACAGACACAATCACTCCTTTATTAGCGTAAAACAGATCTTTCCAGTCCTACTGTGGCATTCACATGCTTCATGGAGGAATTAATTACAAGCTGCGTAGACAGCAGCTTTGTTTCAAGTTACATTCTTTGTCAAGCTAAGACGTTTCTGCAAATACTAAAACTCCATGAATAAATATAACACAACACAATACATTTCCAAGGATGAGCCTTTTAATTGAAATAAGGTAGATGTTATTTATTTAGTACTGCAAACCTACTCAAATTATTTCAACATTTGTTTATTAAAATCATAAACTTTTATGTTTAGATTTTAGGTGCTAGACAAATACACTACCATTTTATTACTACTATACATTTTATTTAGTGTTCTTTACTCTGATACCCCTAAATAAAATCCAGTGCAAACAACTGACTCCAGAAGTCACTTAAACATTAACCAAATTCCATCTCACCTTTTAAACTCAGTAGTAGGTAAAATTGTACTGTGAAGAGCTTAGAGGTTTGTTAGAGAGCTTAAGTGAAAAACAGCATCACAAAGACAAAAGAACACAGTGGATCGGTCAAGGACAAAGATGTGGAGAAGCATAAGCATGGCTAGTGAGGCTGTGAAACAATATCCAAAGCCTTGAACAAGATGTCATCTGTAAAAAGAGAAGTATAAAACAATTGCAATCCTGGGAAGACAAGGCTGGAAGGAGGTACTTTTTAGGAGATTATTAATCAGAGGAACAGATTCCTGATAACTTTGGAAGAGCTGCAAAGATCCATAGCAAAGGACGGTGAACTGACAGGACAATTACTACTGCTCTCTCTAGATCAGGGCTTTAGAGCAGAATAAGACAAAATTTGTGAGATAAAGAAAACCATAAGTTCCATCTGAAGCACCAAAACAAAAGAAAGCAAAAATGTGGTAGAAGGTACTCTGTAAAGAAAACTAACACTGGACTTCACCCTAAACACGCTATCCTTCAGTTAATCATGTTCACAGCAGCATTATGCTGAAGAAATTAGTTTATTTAGCAGGGAGAGAAAAGTTGGTCAGAGTTGACGGGAAGAGAAACTGAACAAAAAAACTTTGAGGTTGTGGAGTTTCACCTTCCAGAAAATAACCAATGATAGACGCACAGCCAGAGCAGGGAACTGAACGGTTTAGATACAAGTATATTCATTTGTTGTAATCATCCAGTCAAATCCAGACATAATCTGCATCTAGGCTTGAAAAATTTTGTTTACATATACTCTCCATCCAATCTGACTGAGACTAACCTTAGTTCCTTTTAATATATTCAAAGGAAATAAATACAAAGGCATGCCACAAAACTATGAATCAGTCCACTTCACAATTATGCTCTACTTTATGTTGCTCTTTCAAATGAAATTCTTATAAAATACAGTGAAGTTTGAAACTGTGACAAGACAGGTGTAAATACTTTTGAAAAGTCTACAGCTAAAGCACCTTTAAATTAAAAGTACTGGCCAGTTGTACAGTATCTCCTTGTGTGTTCATCATCATTTTAACTTACGTGTTCCTGCTCACAAAACCACGTTTCTACAAGTTGCTTTAGACCTCCGAAGGCATTTTGATTTCCCAACATGCATTCTTGACTCCAGTGTCAATCTCCTCCCTCAGGCGTCCCCTGGCTGTGCACCAGAGTGAGAATGAATAAATAATATGAAGGTGTGGTTGGATGTCTGGGATCCTGCCTCAGGATTCCATTTCCCTGACAAGAGAGCTTGGATGGTGTCTGTTTCGAGTTGCCTGGCAACTTTTTTCAAGAAAGCAGGAACAGAATCAGGTAGAAAGGAGCACCAAACAAGGACACAACAAAAGGGGTCAGATCCACTTTCCTTGGGGTATGAATGAACCAAGAAGGAGGTGTGTTACAGATGGCCCTTATGTTGGAAGTCAGAGAGGACAGACAATCATTTATCAGCACTACTAATGGCATTATATGACACAGAAGCCTCACAGCTACATCTGTAAATGGTTATTTTTAATCTCAGTGCATCTCCATTAAAGTGGTGGCCCTGGACATAGTAGCCTCAAATATGCAATGACTCTGTGCAAGTGCTCTATGAGATGAGATGCAAATTTATATGAGCTGTTAGAACTGATTTTGTAACAAGTAATATCGTGACTGACTTTATGGAGGTCCAAAAGTGACACAATTCAATAATTTCTTTAGTAATATGCCATTAATTATCTTTTAGAATTACGTAAATATACAACACATTTGATGACAATTATTTTAATAAAGAACACTAATAAAATTATTTCAATGAAACTTTTTTTGTTGTTTTATGGATGCGACTCCAACATGTCTCTAAAGCATTTTATCATTCAGCGCTACATGGCAGAGTCAGTGGGTGGGGCTACTACTACTACTGTCGAAATACCTGATCAGAAACTGACTGGTCAATGTACAGAGCTATGACTTGAATGAAACTCTGTTTAACTTGCTGTGAGTTTTGGCATAGTAAAAGCAGAAAAACTGTAAATAAATACGTTTTTCTTTGTCTTAGTTGCTTACGTCATGTCAGACAAGGTAAACAGTAAAATAATATTGCCACTTCTTATCAGAGCACCAGATTGCTTCCTTGGAGCTACATATATACATACATACAACATTTTTGCCCTTTTAGAAAGAGTAAAATTGCATACTTCCATATGTTATGTGCCCTGTTATTTCATATGAACTTGTGAAATAGATTCTGAATATTAGTGTAAAGTAGAATACATGAGCTTGAGTTAAATCACAGAGTTTGCTGTCTTTGATTCAAAGATTTTTAATGCGATGTTGTTATGACAAGTGAACACCTAAAATTACAAATTACATAGCCTTACATATTTTAAGCTGTTATTGTCTCAAACACCTCTGAAGTTTCACTGACTCTTAATTCAAATAGCAGATAGTTTTCCTCAAAAGGAAGCACAAACCATTAGAGTGTGAATACATTTACGTGACACTAAATTTATCTACCAGCTCCATAAATAGACGCTTGGGTCCTGGTGATTGTTTCAATTTCTCTATCTATGCACCGAAACACAAGACAAATGAAAATAATTGAATTATAAAAACGCTTTTTTATATAATTCATCCAAAATGCTTTCACGCTTTATATCATTACTACCATGTGTGTAAATATGCATTATTTGTAAATATTTATTTGTACTATTCTTTAAAATATGTCATACATGCATACATAATTATTTAATGTCTTATTTATCTAAAGACTTGTGGCACCTTTGGACTTCCATACCCTGCACTCCAGCTGGTGCACGAAAGAGAAGTTCTCCAACACCCACATTGTGCTTTCAATGTTCTTCATGAACTGACTAGGAGCTGGACTTTTTTTCCCCCAGTACAGTGAGTCATAAAAGCTTTTGCTTTCATTTTTTGAATGTATTTTTAAAATCCATTTCTCTGGCATAGCAATCATCACTCATCCACTCCAAAACAAGCTCTGCGGCTCTCTGGTGTATACATGTCAGGGTCATTTACTCATTGTAAGACCTATTGCATTTTTCCATGACAGCCCGCTCTCCCACCCAGCTGATCGCCCAGCCATTTCTTCAGCTGAATCAGTGCGTAAAAGATAAATTCGCAGTTTCCCAATCCACACTGGCACCACGAGAGAAGAGGGGGTGGATGATGGAGGAGGTTAAGGTGTGTACTTACGACCAACACAGACGTCCTCACCACCTCGGAGACACTTTGCCTGAGTTCAGCAGCGGTGCCTGGTTTACTCAGACCTCGTGTAAATTTCCTGGTCTCCGGGTGCGCTGGGGTGGCCATCGTTACGCACCGTCACGCATCAGCGACCCATCCAATCCAGGCGTAACGATCATCGACGTTCAGAGGAAATCCATCCTCGGTTAATCCAGGTCGATCCCCCCCAACTACAAGCGCGCACCACGAGTTTGAAGTTGGCTCATGTTGATGTGGAGTTCCCGCCCACTGATTCAGCTTTCCTCAAAACAAAACCCTCAAGTTTTCCTACAGGTCATCTCTGCCTTCCTCTGGAGCAGGATTTCATTGGACGTCCAGGACGTCAGAAAGGAGGATCTGCTCTTTACTCTGCTGCACCCCGCCCCTCGGGTGTAAAGACCTTCCCACTGTTGGATGGGAACGCTGCTGTCAGTCCTGGACTTTAGACGGCAAGCAGCTACAGGCAAGAGTTTGTGTATCCAGGTCAATGTTTTCTTCATCACCAAAAAAAAAGGGATGATACCAAAAAGCTGTCTGTATTCTGTCATTCAGTATTTCTGCTGCAAAAAAAAATCCAGCAGCATTGAAAGGAATTAGGCTGACTTAAAATATTATGGAAAAGTATTTACTTTTTAAGTATCATAAACAATGAAAACTAAAATTAGGAATTATCTAGTGCAGTTCACTTAACAAAACAAAATGTAGCTACTACCAAATTGGAGGCTTTGGATCAGACACTAACTTAAGTGTCACTAGCCATATTTTGCGACAGTATTTCAAATTCTCTTTCAAAAATACTGACTCAAAAGCAAATTAAATATTTTTAAACTCTTTAAATCAACAATAGGCACCATGCAGACATATTACCTCTATCAACAGCCATTTCTTTTGTTTCTTTTATAACTCAGGTTAAGGCTTATAACTAATTGAAAGCGACAATTTCTTTACAAAATATAAAAATTACTTAAAGCACATTTTTAAATTTCTTTAGAAAATATAAAAATTGCTTAGAGCAATTTTTGAAAATGTGTTTTTTGCAGAAATGTTATTTTGTACAAAAGTAAGTCCGTGTACTGGTACAGTACTTGGTTGGCTCTTCTTATCTATGTCCCAGATATGCCTGTGTAGTGGCTCTTGAACCTCTGACTCCACCTGCAGTCCACAGATTGTAAATCACCATTCTAACTGTTAAATGGGCTTTGCTTCACAATCTATTTAAAGTCGCAGCAACCACTGTTTGTAGCATCTGTTTGTACAGCAATTTTCCCTGCCACCCAACTTTTCAGTAAGGCTCTAGCACTCTGTGAAAAGCCAACTCTTCAGCAATTACTTTTTATGGCTTATGAAATATCAGTAACTGATGGCTGGACAAATGTCAAGCTGGCAAATCGTTCGCATGTCTTTGTAAGCCACAATGTAATATTTAAGTAGCCTGTTAAATATATTTTTGATTAAACTTACAAAGGTCTTGTTTGTTGAAAAATTGTATTTTCAAATCTTATTAGATGCACACATAATCATCAAAATCATTATTACAAAAAAGTTTAAAAACACCATTCTGTGTGGAATGTCTATGAATTTCACTTTTTACACAAATTGCTAAAATGACTGAACTGTTCAAGTATATTCAAATTTACTGAGGTTTACATGTGTCTGCACAAAAGTATGATTTTTTAAAAAAAAAAAAGATAAAGAAAAGATAAAGAAAAAGATGTATTTTGATTGTATAAAAACAATCCCATATGAGAGGTGAAATCCAAGGCAGGGAGTGTTGCTGGAGAGAGTGATATCAGGATGACTAACCTGGGTCTTACTTACTTGCATTTTCACAACAAATACAGTCAGAATGAGACAAAATCCTGAACTACAAAGATGAGGTTACCAGCACTTCACTTCCATCAGGCATCTTCAGCATGCCTGTCCCTATTTGTATCCTTATAAATATCCATGATCAGTTCCTCAAACGTAGCTCCAATGATCGTTGCCAGGAAGATCAAATCCATCCATCTATCCATTGTCTGTTCACCCTTGGCCCTAATGGGGTTGGGAGGGTTGCTGGTGGCTATCTCCAACTATGTTCCGGGCAAGACGCACGGTAAACCCTGGACAGGTCACCAGTCTGTCGCAGGGCAACACAGAGACACACAACCATTCACACACACCCTCACACCTAGGGAGAATTTAGAGAGACCAATTAACCTGACAGTCATGTTTTTGGACTGTGGGAGGAAGCCGGAGAACCCGGAGAGAACCCACGCATGCACAGGGAGAACATGCAAACTCCATGCAGAATGACCCCGAGCCGGGAATCGAACACAAGATCTTCTTGTTGCAAGGCAACAGCTCTACCAACTGCGCCACTGTCCTGCCCAGGAAGATAAAATCCCTCTGCCAATTTTCAGGTCATTAAAAAAAGTTCTAAACTAGGAAGGAGATGTTACCAGCACTTCACTTCCATAAGGCATCATCACCATACCTGTCCCTATCCGTATCGTTGTAAATATCCATGATCAGTTCCTCAAACTTAAATCCAATGATCGTTGCCAGGAAGATAAAATCCCTCTGCCAAATGTGTGCTCATTTGAAAAAATTCTAAACTAGGAAGGAGAGGTTACCAGCACTTCACTTCCATCAGGCATCTTCAGCATGCCTGTCCATATCTGTATCCTTATAAATATCCACAATATGTTCCTCAATCTTAAATTCAATGATCGTCGCAAGGAAGTTAAAATCCCTTTGCCAAATGTGTGGTCATTAAAAAAATTCAAGAACCTGCAGTCCAAAGTTTGTATTCATCATCGGGGTCTTCGGGCTGCACTTAGTCTGGCCCCTCACCTAGGATCTGTCTGCCTTGGGTGACCCTACCAGGGGCATGAAGCCCCAGACAGCATAGCTCCCAGGATCATTGGGGCACTCAAACCCCTCCACCACGATATGGTGGCAGCCCAAGGAGAGGTCCCTATTCGTATCCTTGTAAATATCCATGATCAGTTCCTCAAACTTAAATCCAATGATCATTGCCATCAAGATAAAATCCCTCTGCCAAATGTGTGCTCATTTGAAAAAATTCTAAACTAGGAAGGAGAGGTTACCAGCACTTCACTTCCATCAGGCATCTTCAGCATGCCTGTCCCTATCTGTATCCTTATAAATGTCATTGATATGTTCCTCAATCTTAAATCCAATGATCATTGCCAGGAAGATAAAATCCCTCTGCCAAATATGTGGTCATTTGGAAAAATCCCAAACTAGGAAGGAGAGGTTACCAGCACTTCACTTCCATCAGGCATCTTCAGCATGCCTGTCCCTATCTGTATCCTTATAAATGTCATTGATATGTTCCTCAATCTTAAATCCAATGATCGATGCCAGAAAGATATAATCCCTCTGCCAAATGTGTGGTCATTTGGAAAAATCCCAAACTAGGAAGGAGAGGTTACCAGCACTTCACTTCCATCAGGCATCTTCAGCATGCCTGTCCCTATCTGTATCCTTATAAATATCCACGATATGTTCCTCAATCTTAAATCCAATGATCGTCGCCAGGAAGTTAAAATCCCTTTGCCAAATGTGTGGTCATTAAAAAAACTCAAGAACATGCAGTCCAACGTTTGTATTCATCATCGGGGTCTTCGGGCTGCACTTTGTCTGGCCCCTCACCTAGGATCTGTCTGCCTTGGGTGACCCTACCAGGGGCATGAAGCCCCAGACAGCATAGCTCCCAGGATCATTGGGGCACTCAAACCCCTCCACCACGATAAGGTGGCAGCCCAAGGAGAGGTCCCTATTCGTATCCTTGTAAATATCCATGATCAGTTCCTCAAACTTAAATCCAATGATCATTGCCATCAAGATAAAATCCCTCTGCCAAATGTGTGCTCATTTGAAAAAATTCTAAACTAGGAAGGAGAGGTTACCAGCACTTCACTTCCATCAGGCATCTTCAGCATGCCTGTCCCTATCTGTATCCTTATAAATGTCATTGATATGTTCCTCAATCTTAAATCCAATGATCATTGCCAGGAAGATAAAATCCCTCTGCCAAATATGTGGTCATTTGGAAAAATCCCAAACTAGGAAGGAGAGGTTACCAGCACTTCACTTCCATCAGGCATCTTCAGCATGCCTGTCCCTATCTGTATCCTTATAAATGTAATTGATATGTTCCTCAATCTTAAATCCAATGATCGATGCCAGAAAGATATAATCCCTCTGCCAAATGTGTGGTCATTTGGAAAAATCCCAAACTAGGAAGGAGAGGTTACCAGCACTTCACTTCCATCAGGCATCTTCAGCATGCCTGTCCCTATCTGTATCCTTATAAATATCCACGATATGTTCCTCAATCTTAAATCCAATGATCGTCGCCAGGAAGTTAAAATCCCTTTGCCAAATGTGTGGTCATTAAAAAAACTCAAGAACATGCAGTCCAAAGTTTGTATTCATCATCGGGGTCTTCGGGCTGCACTTTGTCTGGCCCCTCACCTAGGACCTGTCTGCCTTGGGTGACCCTACCAGGGGCATGAAGCCCCAGACAGCATAGCTCCCAGGATCATTGGGGCACTCAAACCCCTCCACCACGATAAGGTGGCAGCCCAAGGAGAGGTCCCTATCCGTATCCTTGTAAATATCCATGATCAGTTCCTCAAACTTAAATCCAATGATCATTGCCAGGAAGATAAAATACCTCTGCCAAATGTGTGCTCATTTGAAAAAATTCTAAACTAGGAAGGAGAGGTTACCAGCACTTCACTTCCAACAGGCATCTTCAGCATGCCTGTCCCTATCTGTATCCTTCTAAATATCCACGATATGTTCCTCAATCTTAAATCCAATGATCGTTGCCAGGAAGATAAAATCCCTCTGCCAAATATGTGGTCATTTGGAAAAATCCCAAACTAGGAAGGAGAGGTTACCAGCACTTCACTTCCACCAGGCATCTTCAGCATGCCTGTCCCTATCTGTATCCTTATAAATGTCATTGATATGTTCCTCAATCTTAAATCCAATGATCGATGCCAGAAAGATATAATCCCTCTGCCAAATGTGTGGTCATTTGGAAAAATTCTAAACTAGGAAGGAGAGGTTACCAGCACTTCACTTCCATCAGGCATCTTCAGCATGCCTGTCCCTATCTGTATCCTTATAAATATCCACGATATGTTCCTCAATCTTAAATCCAATGATCGTCGCAAGGAAGTTAAAATCCCTTTGCCAAATGTGTGGTCATTAAAAAAACTCAAGAACATGCAGTCCAAAGTTTGTATTCATCATCGGGGTCTTCGGGCTGCACTTTGTCTGGCCCCTCACCTAGGACCTGTCTGCCTTGGGTGACCCTACCAGGGGCATGAAGCCCCAGACAGCATAGCTCCCAGGATCATTGGGGCACTCAAACCCCTCCACCACGATAAGGTGGCAGCCCAAGGAGAGGTCCCTATCCGTATCCTTGTAAATATCCATGATCAGTTCCTCAAACTTAAATCCAATGATCATTGCCAGGAAGATAAAATCCCTCTGCCAAATGTGTGCTCATTTGAAAAAATTCTAAACTAGGAAGGAGAGGTTACCAGCACTTCACTTCCAACAGGCATCTTCAGCATGCCTGTCCCTATCTGTATCCTTATAAATATCCACGATATGTTCCTCAATCTTAAATCCAATGATCGTTGCCAGGAAGATAAAATCCCAATGCAAAATGTGTGCTCATTTGAAAAAATTCTAAACAAGGAAGGAGAGGTTACCAGCACTTCACTTCCAACAGGCATCTTCAGCATGCCTGTCCATATCTGTATCCTTATAAATATCCACAATATGTTCCTCAATCTTAAATCCAATGATCGTCGCCAGGAAGTTAAAATCCCTTTGCCAAATGTGTGGTCATTAAAAAAATTCAAGAACCTGCAGTCCAAAGTTTGTATTCATCATCGGGGTCTTCGGGCTGCACTTTGTCTGGCACCTCACCTAGGACCTGTCTGCCTTGGGTGACACTACCAGGGGCATGGAGCCCCAGAAAGTCCCAGGATCATTGGGGCACTCAAACCCCTCCACCACGATAAGGTGGCAGCCCAAGGAGAGGTCCCTATCTGTATCCTTGTAAATATCCATGATCAGTTCCTCAAACTTAAATCCAAAGATCATTGCCAGGAAGATAAAATCCCTCTGCCAAATGTGTGGTCATTAAAAAAACTCAAGAACATGCAGTCCAAAGTTTGTATTCATCATCGGGGTCTTCGGGCTGCACTTTGTCTGGCCCCTCACCTAGGACCTGTCTGCCTTGGGTGACCCTACCAGGGGCATGAAGCCCCAGACAGCATAGTTCCCAGGATCATTGGGGCACTCAAACCCCTCCACCACGATAAGGTGGCAGCCCAAGGAGCGGTCCCTATCCGTATCCTTGTAAATATCCATGATCAGTTCCTCAAACTTAAATCCAATGATCAATGCCAGGAAGATATAATCCCTCTGCCAAATGTGTGGTCATTTGGAAAAATCCCAAACTAGGAAGGCGAGGTTACCAGCACTTCACTTCCATCAGGCATCTTCAGCATGCCTGTCCCTATATGTATCCTTATAAATGTCATTGATATGTTCCTCAATCTTAAATCCAATGATCGTTGCCAGGAAGATAAAATCCCTCTGCCAAATATGTGGTCATCTGGAAAAATCCCAAACTAGGAAGGAGAGGTTACCAGCACTTCACTTCCATCAGGCATCTTCAGCATGCCTGTCCCTATATGTATCCTTATAAATGTCATTGATATGTTCCTCAATCATAAATCCAATGATCAATGCCAGGAAGATATAATCCCTCTGCCAAATGTGTGGTCATTTGGAAAAATCCCAAACTAGGAAGGCAAGGTTACCAGCTCTTCACTTCCATCAGGCATCGTAAGCATGCCTGTCCCTATCTGTATCCTTATATATATCCACTATATGTTCCTCACTCTTAAATCCAATGATCGTCGCCAGGAAGTTAAAATCCCTTTGCCAAATATGTGGTCATTAAAAAAACTCAAGAACCTGCAGTCCAAAGTTTGTATTCATCATCGGGGTCTTCGGGCTGCACTTTGTCTGGCACCTCACCTAGGACCTGTCTGCCTTGGGTGACCCTACCAGGGGCATGGAGCCCCAGAAAGTCCCAGGATCATTGGGGCACTCAAACCCCTCCACCACGATAAGGTGGCAGCCCAAGGAGAGGTCCCTATCTGTATCCTTGTAAATATCCATGATCAGTTCCTCAAACTTAAATCCAAAGATCATTGCCAGGAAGATAAAATCCCTCTGCCAAATGTGTGGTCATTAAAAAAACTCAAGAACATGCAGTCCAAAGTTTGTATTCATCATCGGGGTCTTCGGGCTGCACTTTGTCTGGCCTCTCACCTAGGACCTGTCTGCCTTGGGTGACCCTACCAGGGGCATGAAGCCCCAGACAGCATAGTTCCCAGGATCATTGGGGCACTCAAACCCCTCCACCATGATAAGGTGGCAGCCCAAGGAGCGGTCCCTATCCGTATCCTTGTAAATATCCATGATCAGTTCCTCAAACTTAAATCCAATGATCATTGCCAGGAAGATAAAATCCCTCTGCAAAATGTGTGCTCATTTGAAAAAATTCTAAACTAGGAAGGAGAGGTTACCAGCACTTCACTTCCATCAGGCATCTTCAGCATGCCTGTCCCTATATGTATCCTTATAAATGTCATTGATATGTTCCTCAATCTTAAATCCAATGATCGTTGCCAGGAAGATAAAATCCCTCTGCCAAATATGTGGTCATCTGGAAAAATCCCAAACTAGGAAGGAGAGGTTACCAGCACTTCACTTCCATCAGGCATCTTCAGCATGCCTGTCCCTATATGTATCCTTATAAATGTCATTGATATGTTCCTCAATCATAAATCCAATGATCAATGCCAGGAAGATATAATCCCTCTGCCAAATGTGTGGTCATTTGGATAAAATCCCAAACTAGGAAGGCAAGGTTACCAGCTCTTCACTTCCATCAGGCATCGTCAGCATGCCTGTCCCTATCTGTATCCTTATATATATCCACTATATGTTCCTCAATCTTAAATCCAATGATCGTCGCCAGGAAGTTAAAATCCCTTTGCCAAATATGTGGTCATTAAAAAAACTCAAGAACCTGCAGTCCAAAGTTTGTATTCATCATCGGGGTCTTCGGGCTGCACTTTGTCTGGCACCTCACCTAGGACCTGTCTGCCTTGGGTGACCCTACCAGGGGCATGAAGCCCCAGACAGCATAGCTCCCAGGATCATTGGGGCACTCAAACCCCTCCACCACGATAAGGTGGCAGCCCAAGGAGAGGTCCCTATCCGTATCCTTGTAAATATCCATGATCAGTTCCTCAAACTTAAATCCAATGATCATTGCCAGGAAGATAAAATCCCTCTGCCAAATGTGTGCTCATTTGAAAAAATTCTAAACTCGGAAGGAGAGGTTACCAGCACTTCACTTCCATCAGGCATCTTCAGCATGCCTGTCCCTATCTGTATCCTTATAAATATCCACGATATGTTCCTCAATCTTAAATCCAATGATCGTCACCAGGAAGTTAAAATCCCTTTGCCAAATGTGTGCTCATTTGAAAACATTCTAAACAAGGAAGGAGAGGTTACCAGCACTTCACTTCCATCAGGCATCTTCAGTATGCCTGTCCCTATCTGTATTCTTATATATGTCATTGATATGTTCCTCAATCTTAAATCCAATGATCATTGCCAGGAAGATAAAAGCCCTCTGCCAAATGTGTGGTCATTTGGAAAAATCCCAAACTAGGTAGGAGAGGTTACCAGCACTTCACTTCTATCAGGCATCTTCAGCATGCCTGTCCCTATCTGTATCCTTATAAATGTCATTGATATGTTCCTCAATCTAAAATCCAATGATCGATGCCAGGAAGAAATAATCCCTCTGCCAAATGTGTGCTCATTTGAAAAAATTCTAAACTCGGAAGGAGAGGTTACCAGCACTTCACTTCCATCAGGCATCTTCAGCATGCCTGTCCCTATCTGTATCCTTATAAATATCCACGACATGGACATCGTCAGCATGCCTGTCCCTATCTGTATCCTTATATATATCCACTATATATAAGGAAAAATATATAAATATCCACGATATGTTCCTCAATCTTAAATCCAATGATCGTCGCCAGGAAGTCAAAATCCCTTTGCCAAATGTGTGGTCATTAAAAAAACTTCATCTTCAGCATGCTTGTCCCTATCTGCATTCTATCTATCTATCTATATGTGTATATATATATATATATATATATATATATATATATATATATATATATATATATATATATATATATATATATGCAAAATATATATATATTTTCAAATATGAAATCTCACCTTTTAAAATAAACTGTAAGTAAGTGTTTGTCTCATTTTTAGTTAAAATATATATTTTTTGTGCCCATGTGTGTTTTTTTGGTGTGGAAGGATGGTTCCCGGAGCACCCGGAGAGAACCCAAGATTTTGTAGAGTGAAATTTGAACCAACTGAAATTTCTATGATTTTGCAGGTGTTATTTTGAATTAGATTAATGTGGAATGGTTGCAGTTAAGTTCTTATGTACTATGTCCATTAATTCCTTAATATTCTGGATCGGGATGAGTTCTTCAGACTCATGAGGTGGTTTTTGACACAGGATGCTGCATTTTCATGATAAAGGCTTGGTTCTCTGTCTAAGTACAAATAGTCCAACAGATTGCACGAGCGTTTTTTGAACATTTTACAGAGTTCTTTATAAATGGCTGTGTCACAGTTTTCAATCCTTTCTGGGTCAATGTCAGAAAGTTTTCCTTGAACTTCTGACCAAACTTTTTTAAACAGCTGCTCTTCAATCAAGTTGGAAACACTTCGTCTGCACATGTATCCTGATTTATTTATGGTGTGAGTAATTATTTTCCGAATGAGAATTCTCACAGCCATTTTAGATTTGTCGGCCTTTTTGTCTCCATCTAAACACTCAAAAGATACCGTCTGTATCTTCTGAGGCAGCAATTCTTCTGGGACAAACTGTCTTGGCAATGTGTCTATTGATAACCTAGCAGGTGAAACCTTTGATGACCTTCTGCCAAACATTTCAGGAAATTGCCACATTGTTTTTGATGGAAATACCTCTTCGCCCATAAAGATGTCAAGAATATCTGTGTCCTCAAAATCTTCATCTTCATCTGTGCTGACATTCAGGTTACTTCTTGAATAAATGTAACGAAGAAAGGATTCAGAAAATAAACCTTCATGCTCTTCTTCTTCATATTCTTCCTGGGAATCAAAGTCTTCAGTGAAATGAGGTTTCCATGGTTCCTCAGACTGCACATGAGGAGCGTGTTCTGCTGATTTTGTCTTGGTGACTGATGCTTCTGGGACATCTGATCCAGATAGTGGAACTTTCCCACAACAAGTTAAACCAAAATTCTTTTGAAAGTACTTTTTTAGTTTTGCACCTTTTGATGGAGGTCCTTTAGGAATCAGTTCTCTCTCCATTGCCTCTTCCTCCTGAAAGCTATAGATGCTTGCAATCTCAATGTCTCCTTCTTTGGTAACAATCACGCGACTTTTGCGAATACTGGAATCTCTACGGGTGTCCACTTTAGTTTCCTGTTGGGAATCCAAGTCTTTACAAAGACTAGTTTCTTCTTCTTCCTCAGAAGGCCCCACACCAAGGGGGATGAACATTTCTGACCATTTCCTAATTTGAGGTGCTTCTTCGACAACCGCTGCTTCTGGTTGTGCCACTCCAATACACCTTGCTAGAAACCCCCTAATTCTTTCAACAAAGCCCTTTTCCTTCACTTTTTCAGCAATTTGTGGATTTGTGGCCATAGAATGTAGTATATTCTTGGATACCTCATCGTACATAAACTGGTTTACAACATCAGGGCTTACTCGTGTCCGACTGTCTTTCTGTGCCAATCTTTTTAAAATTTGGTCAATTACAGGGGTAACATATCCTTGCACCAACTCCATAATTCTGTGTTTTGTTTGGTCGTGAAGACTCCCTGAACTCAAACACACCATCTCATCATTGGTTAGCTCCTGAAGAAAATTAAGCATGCTGGCTCTAAACTCCTTCCGGTTAAAAACCTCATTGTCAAGGTAAAATTCACTATTTTCTGCCATGGTGATTGAAAGTTGTTTTATTTTTCCAATGCACTCTGGTCAGAAATCTTCACGTTACTGTCTCAAAATCGCTGCACTTCTCTCCACTCACTAAACTCGCCTCCAACTAGTTCACTTACTGGAATTTTGCACATACAGAGAAGCTATTGCATCATCAACATCAAAGGCACAGAATGGATTCAAAGAACTGATGTGTGATGCTGCCAGTGATGCGCTTGCTACCTAGCAACCAAAAAGAGAAAAAACTAGAAAACTGTTCTTGTGCAAATCCTTAAATACACATTTTTCCACAGAAGAGGTTATTTTTTTTTATTATTATTTTTTTTTATAATAAACTTTGCTAGCAGTGGGGAACAGCAGACATTCAAGAGTAGAAAACTTGAGCTATTTGCAAGATTTATTTAGTTATTTAGTTCTTGGAAAGACTGTATATAATTAACTAGACATTCAAATTGGAACAGGGCCGGCCCAAGGCATAAGCAAACTAAGCAGCCGCTTAGGGCCACTGAGGGGCCCCCTCAATGGAGCCATTTTTTTTTTTTTGGCAATGTCATTATAATATCAAAAACACACAATTTCACTATGAAGTGATTTGTTTTTATAATAATATATATTTGATAATGTATGTAGAAATCATTATTTTATGGATAAAAAGAAAAAAAATTGCTCTTGGGGGCCCCTGGTGGCCGCGGTAGGTACCGCACACTTTGGCGGTAACATTAGCTGCCGTGCAATGCTCCGGTCTGTAGTTAAGTAAGCAAAACAATGTCTCAAGAAAGAATATATCCTTCAGGGAGGGAGAAAAGAAAGAGGAAGAATAGAAAGAAAAAGCCAAGATAAAGGTTTGTTTAAATGTGCATTGGTAATGTAATGTAAAAAATTTATAAAGCTGCTAAAAGAAAATTAGCTTGATAGTGACCTAGAATGGTTAGGTTAAACAGCCAAACATTTATGCTACACTGTTAGTATTTATGTGAAACTGAGTTTAAACTTTAAATGAATAGATTCTCATGGTTGGCTCTGTATATTTCTGAGGTATTTTTGGCTTCAAAATGCTGTGTTTGATAACGTTTGGTGACAATAATTAAAACTTCTCAATGTTTGACACTGGCTAGCTAGCAAAATGTATTTACGTCAGGCTATATAGCTGCTACATTGATGAGCTACTCTATGCTGTAATTGCGGATATGTTGTTTGCTGCTGAGCATAATCATTTTGTGGCTTAAACAAACATTATTTTTATATCAACTTCTAAGTTACGTTAAACTTCTGTTAAAATCATTTGAAGGCTCAGAATCAGTCCAGTACCAAGCCACATTCTCAGTGGAAAAAGACTCACCCGGTATAGATTAAACTTTTAGCTATTGGAGTTACGCCAAAGAGAAATTAATTTAATCAAAGACTGTCACAAATATGTGTGTAGAGCTGCACCTATTGCAGTTTTCTGGCCGAGCCTGACCTGCCGATTTTGATTTTGGCTATGAATTTTTTTTCTCTGCAGTGTTGCTAAATATAGCAAGCAAGTCACTGAGTTGGTAACAGTGGGGTGAATATTGTTAACTGTAAACGTGCAGACCTAACCTAGTGGGCCGGTCTGTCAGTCAAACCTTTCACTGCAGAGCAGAAGAGGACAGAGACTGATTTTTAATCCTTTGCTGACGAAGATAAGATCAGGGGATAAGATCAGCTTCATATGTAAGTATCGGCCAATCACAATCCCCCAAAATTAAGGAAATCTGTGCCCAGAAATCAACTGGTCGATAAATCAGTTGGCGAATAAATGTATCCTATATTATACATGTATATATAATGTAAACAGAACTGCCAGCAGAGATGCAATAAGTTTATAGTAGGTGTGTGAATAATCTAATGAGCCGACTGCTGATTGTAGCCAATTGTAACCACAAACTTCCTCTTTTGGTCATGGTCCATATTACATGACAATAGTGGTGGGTCAAATACAGGTAAATAAGGTCATCTAAGAGCCTTGATTTTTGTCTGAGCATGTTCTTCACTACAACAGACAATAGCAACTAATGAAGGCAGCAAATGCTTAAACTTCTCAAAAAGTTGAAGAAGTGTTAATACTTCCGAAAATCATTTTAATACAAGGAATGGTAACCGTCATGGCAACCACAGAAAACAAATGTTCTCCAAGTAAGTTCTTGTTCCTTTCCTTCTTGATCAGTGGTTCATTAAATTGATTTTTTGAGTATATAAGTGTCAATAAACACTTATTTTTTGACACTTGGTAAAGAAATACCAATACCCAAATACCAATACCTGGTATTGGTATTTGTTCAAAGGCAGCGAGGTTACCCCGTCTGTAAACATCCACCTGGTATTGTACACTGAGTGACTTGTGTTTTAGTGCCAGCTGCACAATTGGTGCCTGTTCTGTGTTTTTGTTTGGACTTGAGTTAGGCACTCAGATTAAACATGCAGAACTGATGACCAGTTGATTCATGATACTAGGGCCATGTTCTCACTGATCATGGCCAGTGAGAACATGGCCCCAGATCTTGACTGCCTACATAAGTAACCCAAGCCACCATCATCTCTGTTTTCCTCACCCCATTTTCACACTTTTATGATCATCATTGCTTCACTTCCAAGAAAGAACCTCCAGAGGGCCTGTGAAGCTGCTAAGACACCAATTGAGATTTCTCCTCCTTCTGTCCCACACAAATGTGTAGCTGACGCTTTTTTTGTCAGTGAGAAGGCGGGTGACGAACATAAAAAAACAGAGTTTACCATTCCTTGTCCCTGAGCACAGTTATGAAATAGGAGCCAAAAAAGACCTCCCACTTTCCATAAAAAATTGAAGCAGCGGTAAACACTGAACAATAATTACATAATACAGTCACAGGCACTATGAAATCAGTATTACCCCACTTACTGGCTTACTATCAGAATCAGAGAGAAGTTGCTGTAATGGGTGAATCCAGCCACGGAAGACTTTTAAAAATCCTCCTATGATATACCATTGGCCGCAAGCCCAGGACAACAGGACCTGACCCACTGATTGAAATGTTGATAAAGAAAAGCAAACTACAGCAAAAAGAGGCAATGTAACAACGACTGTATGGTAGAGTAGTCGTCTTGCGATCGGAAGGTTGTAGGTTCGATTCCAGGTGCCTCCTGCCACATGTTGATGTGCCTCTGGGCAAGGCACTTAACCCCAAATTGCATACCTATCTGTGTATTGGTGTATAAATGTGTGTGCGTTTGTGAGTGCAAATGGGTGATTGTGACTCTAGTTTAAAGTGGTTTGAGTGGTCAAAATGACTGGAAAAGCACTATATAAGTTCAGTCCATTTACCATTTACAAAAACAGGAAAAACAAGAAATTCTGCAAGAACATGCAAAACAGGAACAAGCAACAACTGACAATCCCCTCAAACAAAAAATAACAAAAGACACAAACTTCCTTAGAGATTATAAAAAAAACTACAGACAGGACAAGCTCAAAAAGAGCAGCCAACAAAAAGATAAGACCTGCACAAAGTTGTGCAAATAGTCCCTTGATGTTTTGCCCTTACATCTCAAAAAGCAAGATCCATGGGTGCAGGGTTTATGCTGGGATACATTTACATGGACACTGACAAGTTTATTTAGTGTTCAATTTCTACAACAGATAATTCTCACAATTTGTAGCTCATCATTCTAAAAGTGACATTGAACATTTTTTTTTTTCTCATGAAAAATGTGTTTGTTTAATTTATTTCGCCTACTCTACATTACTTTTATATTAACTCCACATTTTGTGGCACATCACATTTATAGTGTAAAAATGAACCATTTTAACATGCGCACCAAACAAGTTTGCCAAAGGTGTGTTGCTGCTGCAGAGGCCACTAGATGGTGCTATTGTTCCTCCCCATAGTTCCTGATTCGTGTCAGAAGGTGGAGGTGCAGCGCCTCCTTCATTGTCTGAGTAAGAACCAACGGGAGAAGATCCTGCTTGCCGCTCGCTTTGGTGAAATCCCGTCTCTCTCCGCGGCTCACTCGCTCAAACGGCCGTCATGGCGACCGCAGAGAGCCTCTGCTGCGGGGCTAACCGCGTTTAAAAACTCCCTTGGGATTCACATTTTCTCTCTGTGCGCCTGGACGTGGATGTAATATCTTCATTTCAACTGCGGGAAATAGTTTGTCTTGGTCAAGCCCGCATTACCAGAAAAAGAGAAGAAGGGGTAAGAATCGTGCAGCGCAAGTCCTCCGTCAGTGTTGCTCTGTTTTAGTGAAGTGATTGAACTTGTTTGATGAGATTTGGGTTAAGTCTTGGGAGTATCTTTCCCGTGTCCTTTCGTAATCCGGTGGATTTTGGGTCCTGTCCTCTCGGTCCTGCAGTGTGGATTGCATTGCACAAATTTTCCTCATCAGACGCAACAGCAATCGCTCAGGTTTCCTCTCCGTAATTTGATTCGTAGATCACCGTGACATTTAAATGATCAATACCTCACCAGGAAGTGTGCAAATGTGATCTGCCAGCTTAGTTTCCACAGTGCGTGTCCAGGTGAGTCCGGGCAGTGTATTAATGTCACATGTGCTGTAGGTGCTGGTAATAATACCATGAGGATTACTGCAGCCTCTGCTCTGTTAACCCACATTACTGTCATGGTGTCAACACTGAGAGATGAGTCAGGAGAGGCAATTGTTTTCACAAGAAGTGCATTATGCATGTTTCCAGTCGGCTTTCAACCCTTCCACTTAATCACCATACTCTACCCTCTAACATTTGGAACTTCTGCAAATCCAGCCACACCCACATATCAGGATCTGTTGCAGAGCACAAGAGGAAATTGACCCTTTTTTGGTTGTTTTGTTATGCAGCTTCTTTCAGGTGGACAACTGGCTGAATCAGGCTGCAGCCTCTGGCCATTCAGCTGTCACTAAAGGTTTCCAGCTGTGCACTGGAGGGGCCCCTTGCACACAGAGGAGCCACTGTTATAAACCCCTGCTCCACATTGCACATATGTGGGGAATTTCAAGCAAACTTGTTCAAAGGCAGCGAGGTTACCCGGTCTGTAAACGTCTGCCTGGTATTGTACACTGAGTGACTTGTGTTTTAGTGCCAGCTGCACAATTGGTGCCTGTTCTGTGTTTTTGTTTGGACTTGAGTTAGGCACTCAGATTGAACACGCCGAACTCCTGACCAGTTGATTCATGATACCCTCTGCGAGGGAGGACATATGTTGGCTGAAATAATCACTGTCTACTATTTTCTTCGCCTCTGTTTCACTACTGCTTTGTGTGAAGGGTCACTGGTTTCAAGCCATGTGCAGGTCACACAAGTCGGGAATTTGGAGGCAAAACTCAAAACAATTGCCAGAAATCAAGGCAAGAGCTATAGAGTGATGATCGGTTAAGAGTCAGACATAATAAATTAGCAGATTTGAATTGAAGCGTGTTTCTTTTCACAAATTGCATCCACAGTGATAGTGTTAGATATAGCTCCTTGTGGAGCGTCTGCATTTTCACTGGAAAATAGTAATGTTTGCTCACACTCCTCTGTGGTGACTGAACACAACAGGTGCAAATAATGATGCAAAATTTATTGTAAATAAAAAAAAAATACACAACCTTAATAACTCTACTCATTAGAATTTCTTAAGTAAAGCCATATTCAAATAATCTAATTGAAAATATGGAAAAATAGTGAGATTGCAGATACTTGATGTTTAATTAAAATTAAGGAGAAGCAATGCTGCACATTTAATTTGGATTAACTCTCCCAAAATCTTGTTATACTCTAATGAAACTAGACTTGAATTTATGGACCACAATCCCAAAATATATTTGTCATGAACAGCCCCGTATACCATCAATGTAATACTATATCCACAGTGAAACACGGTGGAGGCAGTATTATGTCATGTTCTCTGCCATAGGAGTATTTCCACATGACGAATGACGATATGAATGATTCAGTTCCAAATATCAGTCCGTTTTTGACGCAAACATTTAGCTGGCTGCTAGAAAGCAGAGTTGAGTCCAATTGTACAATTGACTAAAAATGTCTTCAGACAAAATAAATGACAGTCTAATGGTTTTACATCCTGTCTTTTAAATGTTTAAATTTTTGAGATCCACTGTTGCATAAAACAACACATTGTATCAGTAATAAATAGATACTTAATTTAGCTCTCTATAAAATGTAAGAAATGCAGATGAATCAAAACACATAGAAGAAAAAAAACATTTGATTAATTGCCTGGATATGTAATAAAAAAACAAAACAAAAAAAAAAAAAAACATCCCTGATAGTATCTTAAGGAATTTTGTTTTAACTTTGAACACAACTTAAAACCCTGGATTCATTTATGAGAGTTATTTGTATTTTAATCACTTCTAACCCAGCTTTTGATGGCTCTTTAAAGCTCCTGGAAAGGTTTTGTAGTAAAATTCTTCAATCTCATTTTAGATGAGATGGTCAGGGATATATGTTTGTTTATTCTAGGTAAGATCTACCCACCCATTAAGAATGCACTACTTTGGTGACAACACATAAGACGTACAATGAAAACGTGAAAACATTTTGTTTTTGTCGTTTGTTTCTATCTATCTTTGCATGGTTTAAATTGAATCCCTCTTTCAAAGTTTTTTTTTGTTTTTTTACCTTCATATGTGTCTTGAAAGAGAAGAAGTTATGGTCTGCTTGACAGCAAAACCACTGCATATTATAGTGAAGCTATCCATACCTGGACATAATTTAGTATCTATCCAGCAATGTCCTCATGGCTTGATTTATTCACACACTCTTATTACATAATCTTCTCCATTTGAAATGCCTGATTCAGCTTTTAGCCATTACTTGGCAGCAGTCACTCACCTCTGTGGTGCCTGAACAGCTGCCCACTATCTGTGGTGCTTCATTATTTCCACTTGGTAAGGTCTCAGAATGATCTCAGTTTGTTGGAATGCCAGGTCTTTGAATGTTTATGGGCCTTGTGTGGATCTGCCTGTGGCTATACAGTTGGATAGTTCGATGTCATGTGTCAACCCATTTCTAAAGTCAATTCATAATCATTTGTTGATGAGGCTAATATCCTTCTTACTTGAAATTGGAAGAGAAGCCGTTTGCTGAATCCCTTTTCATGTGGATGACATTTACAGAAAACCTTGAAAAGCTATTTTTAAACATTTTATCTTCTCTGGAATTGGTCTATATATCGATGGATTTTAATAATTTAAAAACTGTTTTATTCTATTTCTACACAAGAGAATATTTACCGGTATTCATTTTGCATGGCTACCTCTGAATTTTCTCGAGCAGGGTGTTTCTCATTCACAGTTTCGTTCTCTGCTCTCAGATTACTCTTCATTCACCACACTCAGTTCGCATCACCAGCTGCATATTTACATCTCTGACACATTGCCCTTGAGCCCTGATAAAACTCATGTGACTGTTTTTTGCCGTGCCTTGCTTGTATGATATTGATATAAAGTTGCATGATATTGATATAATTGATATTCGATCACAGAGTCAGGGTAAAATCACTGACTCTGTGATTTTACCCTCTAGCTCTGTGGTTAATTTGTCAGATTAAATTAAGAGTGCTCTATGCCCTGAAATTACGAACATCCTAGAATCTTTTTTTTTCTCATGCTGTAAATGAGACTACTACAGGTAACAATTATGAGCCATTAGTCCTGAGTGCAAATATAGCATATACCAGGACGCCTTTTTTAAGGATGATAACGATTCCTTATTTTAATTAGAACCCACACTATTAATGCTGTGAAAAACACATGGTTTAAATGCCAGCTGATTGCCTCTGTATCTTTGCGTTGATGCAGTTTTTGCAGTGGTCATCCCAGAGCACCATGGCAGAGCCAGACCCAGAGAACTTGTCTTCTGGAGCAGGTCAGCGTCTTGGAGCCCCTGAGACTCTTGGCATCAGTACATTAGACCCAGGCCACAAGCCCCCGGCCATGCCCCCTGGACGACATGTCACTGTCACGGTCCGTATGTTGGATGACACGGAAGAGGTTTTTGACGTCTCGGTGAGTTGCTGTTCTCCTAATTTTTTATTTTTTTATTTTTTTATAGCAGCATTAATACATGAATCAGACTTTCCATTACTGCAGTGTTTCCATTTTCATCTTGGCTGCAGCAGACTGGTAACAGGTTGGCATGGCAACTGAAAGTTGCATGCATGGATGAAGGGATCCTTCAGAGTAATATCTGTTTTCCTGTCCGTTCGGTGCTTTCTAATCTTCCTGTTGGTCTTGGTTTTGAACTGTGTTGTCCTGGCACTCTTTGGGAAACTTTGAATAGCATGATGACTTAGTTTTTACTACGGAGTTGTGTGAGACATCAACTATAAAATGTTTTGTTTCCTTAGGCATCAGATGAAAAGGGACAGGTGCAGAAGAGAAAAATATTGTTTATTTTATAGTTAGAAGATGTAAATATTTTCATTCACTGTTTCAGGACTTAAAGGGATTTATCATCTTCTCACTGTGATCCAAATTTAGACACAATGGTTTAAGCTAGTCAGATGGATTAAGGAAAGTCAAATCCAAATTAGATTCTAAATGCGAATGAGTGCTTTCTTTAGACTGGTAATACCTTAAATAAAAAAAAGATTAAATTATTTTACCTGAATGGATAAACATTAAACAAGGAGAGTGGATAATTTGCTTCTGCTTTGAGATAAATTGTTGCATTGGAATTTATTTGAAGTAGTTGTCCTGATTACTCCGACCAACAAAGTAATCCACTGCTGAAAATAGCTCCTGATAAATGTATTTTTACTCCTCTTTGTGTAACAGTTTCTTAATGCTACGGCTTGTAATGCAGAGACGTTTAATTTTATTTATTTATTTTTCTGAAAGGTCACATTAATATCCATAATTGTTGTTAAGGACAGAGTCATCTCAGTTATTCAAAAAATATATTTGAGATTAAAATCAACATAATTTTCTTAGCTGCTGGCTACAGTAATGATTACAACTGACTAATGAATCATAATGGCATCGAAAATGACCATGCTGTAAATGGAAATGACTTCTGGAAACAAAATTATAAAAGTTAAAATAGTGCTGGTTCTTCTTTTACATTTCATGCTTAGTTTGATCATCTTAATTCAAGATGTAATCAGTTAGAACATAAGAATAAATAAAACCAATTACGGTAACACATTAGATATATCATGCTCTGGAAATTGAATTGTATTAGTATTGCTTTCATTACTAAACTTGAAGCTAATATTTAGCGTCAAGGGGACTAATATACGGGTCAGATGTAGCTATTTATTTCAGTGAGCCTTCATCCATCTGTCTGAATATCTTCAGCAGGCAGTGTGTGGATTCGTAACATTAACAAACAAGTGTTAAACCACTGTAGTAGCTTTCAAAATTAAAAGCATCACACATAAGTTTGTGTGCAAAGTTAAATGACACTTTATTCATGTGTAATTTTGGATTTCCTATTGACAACAGTGAGACATGTAAAGGGTGGATTGGGACTTAAAAAGGCAAAATTTTGTATGCTAGAAACTACAAAGATTTTTACTTTAAAAATGAAGTAATCAGATAAAACAATTTGTCTGATTACTAAAGATTTGTGCATTCAGTTATTAAAAAAAAAGCTTGGAATGGAGGTTTTGGTATTTGGATTTGATGGTGAAGTGAGAAAAAACACATATGTGCACCAGTCTCATCCCTGGAAATGATTAACAGGTGGCACAGTTTCACCCAACATTCCTGTGGCAAATATGGAAGGGTGCTCTCAGATTCTAATGAGAAAGCTGTTCTGGGTCCAGCAGTGCTGCTGATCAGGTCTCAGTAGCTTGAATATGAAGCTGGTTGTCTGTGCTAATGGGACAGTTAAGAATGAACAAGTCCTTCTAAGTCGTTTGCAGAATAGCTGGCTGCAGAAAGGTACTTCTCCTTGTCCATGGTATGCTGTTAAATCCTATTTAAAGGTTGTCACTTACAATATATAATGAGGTTCGAATCAGAACATTGATATGTTTTTGTTCTTGATCGGAAACATCTTTGTAATCTTCCAACCATCCGGTCTTTAAACAGGTTCTGTCACATCCCTTTTTATAAGCAGTTCACCAACACCAGGCTTTGAAAGTACCATGTCATTCTGCAATGAGGCAAAACAGGTTTATGAAACATCTAAGTCCACCTTCAAGAACCTGCTGTCAAAATGTTTGCGTGTTCACTTTCAAAGGTTGAAATCAGTTTAGTTAATCATGTTAAGAAAATATTACATTTCTATTGGGAACAAATCCATGTTTAATTTTGTCACAGTAGGACAGAAAAGGACCTGTTGTCTGAGATCATTGTCAAATAACAGGTTGAAGCTGCTACTATTTAAAGTTCACTAAGTTATGAGAACTTGGTGAACTCTTAATGCAATTTCCTGCAGCAGTTCTTTAACAGAGCTTAGGAGATTTCTGACCTCTTATATATCATGCTCACTGTGAGGGATAGCAAACATAGACACAGGTCCACCAAGAGTCACTGAAGGAAACAACACAAAAACCTGTAAAGAAGACACTGAGCACAACTTCCTTCTACACAAAATGTAAACAAAAATGGAGTAGCATCAGACTTGGATTTCCCTTTTGTCTTTGACCAATTTCTCCTGCTCACACGTTTGTTTTGGTTGTATTTACCCAGAATGCCCTGGGCTATAGCTTGCTTCCTGTTTTTGGACTGGTCTCCTTTCCGCTTGCATTCACATAAACATTCAAACTGCAATAGAGTTCACTTCAACCAAACCGAGACCTGGGCTATTATGCGGAACAGAGTTAGTTGTTTTTTTTTTTGTGGTCTGCATCAGAGTTTGATGGTGCATTTGCAACTCTCTAAAAGAACTGGACTTTCAAGGCAAACAAACAAGAGTTTAATGAAAGCAGACCAAACAGGGAATACATCCTAAACCAGTCAAAACAATGAGTAATTTACTAAGCAACTACTTGAAGTTAATTTATTTTAAAGGGATGCATACCTATAACTGTGCCAAAGTTTGTTTAGTAAAAAAACTGTTATTTCTTAACAAGTTGCATTTTTCTATCACTGAAGTGAAATTGTGTGACTTCAACAAGCAATTTATTTTAAGGCCTTTTACAGAGGATTCTTTACATTGGATGTCACTAAATGTGGCTGATACCATGTAATGCAGAGCAAACAATCTCTTCCAAAAGAAGATAGATTTTTATGCAGGCTCCAAAATTAGTTTAACTGTGAAATGTTTTCATGTGAATCAGTTCCAATAATTCAGAGCAAGAGCAAGGCATGCACACTTTTACTCTTCCGGTAAGTCGGCTTTAAAAGGACACAGAGGGGCTGTTATGATGTAGATGAGTTATGGCAATGGTGAATTTAAAAACTCAGGGAGGTTGGACCGAAGCAAGCTGAATATGTTGCTCAGGAGAGGGTCGCAAAAGAAGACTGCTAACAGAATGCTTTATTCATGCTCAATTTAACACACATTATGCCCTCTATCTCAAGATGACAATCTCAGTGGGTTTTTCCACTGGAGGAGTCAGTGGAGCATATTTTCTACAGACCCTAGTTTGAGTCAGGGTAGAAAGATTTAAAACAGCTGTTTTGTAAGGAGTTTTCTTACACTCAAATATAAAATCTTAG
Source organism: Gambusia affinis (assembly GCF_019740435.1). NCBI lineage: Eukaryota > Metazoa > Chordata > Actinopteri > Cyprinodontiformes > Poeciliidae > Gambusia > Gambusia affinis. The sequence continues at coordinate 16,393,024 of NC_057878.1, forward strand.
TAAAATTCAATGTAATAGGTTTACTTGTCATACCTACCTACTGTAAAATATCAACACCATTCCAAAAGAGTTTTGCTTGAACTTATTACTTAAGTTTTTAAAGATACAAAAGACATAAGATTAGTTCCTTATTTTAATCTCTTATTTGCTGCGGTTAGCAAAGACTGCTGCATGGTTCACAAAACAGGCAATTATCTAGTCTTCTCTTTCACAACTGAAACATATTATGTTCTATATATTTATTTTGTCTCGGATGCACCTTTTCTTGAAGCAAACAAAAAGCTCCACCTTGTTACTGATACCAAAGGCTTTAGTTCTCTCTGTTTGAGCCGGGTAGGTTTCCACCTCAGCGGGCTGAGTGTCAGATGGTTGGGGAACAAAAATGGGCCATTGAACCATCCTGTGGGTCACATACCATGCTGTGGCCTACTTAGCACTCTGGCTGTGAACATGAATTTGTTTTAATGCTGACTTCTGGCACAAAATAGTTGATCTTTAAGTTGAAAGAGGCCTGATTTTTTACATAAACAGTAGTAAATCAGATTTTATTCGAGTTATGTTAGGTTTTTAAGGGAACGTAATTTACTCAAAGTGGGTTTTCCTGCTTTTTTGCTTTGGTTTATTCCTGAGGCTAATATACCCTAATTCCAGCTGGGCTGATGTTAAGATACTCACACTTGCTTTTGGCTGGTGAAAGAAGTTGTCTGTGAAATATTGGAGCAAGGATTTTGGGGTTAGGATGTGGGGGATGGGTTGATGAAGGTTGAGTGGAGAAAACATACTCCTATTTATAAATAAAAGGGACATACTCTATGTTGGCTAAACCTTTCTGCTAAAGTGAATTTAATTTTGTTCAGTTTATTTATACATATTCACAACAAATACAGCTTAGTTCAAATCAATCCAATTTAATCTAATACAATCATAAAATTCAGTTGATCATGTATGGCACACACATAGTCAACTGTGGTAGGAAGTCTAGCTAATTGCATGGAGTGGCATGTGGCGACCGTGAAAAGAAAACTCCCTTTAAAAATAGAAAGAAAGAAAGAAAGTGACCTTCAACAAAAGTATTCTGTAGGAAGAGGCACAGGAACTCTTTATAGAAAGAAAAATAAGGTCCACATAGTTGCTTCCTAAAGACTGTGAAACAGAAGTACTGGCCAAGGAGTATCTTCTATGGAAAGAAGTCCTAAGCAGAATATTAATGACAACAATGCCTTGGTCAGTGACTTCATTCAGAAAGGAGCAGAGCTACCCACAAACAGAACGTATATGTGGTCAATGTTTGCAATAGTTATATCAGTGGGTTTATTTAAGAAAGAGGAACAGATAAACATATAATTATTCGGCCTGGAGTAACTTTTATTAAGAGAGAAAAAAATAGCATGTAGTGAATGACAACAACAGCTCTTTAGTGCATATGTCCAAGAAAGAGACATTACTCATCACATAACCACTAGACAAGGACTATTTTTTTCATTGACAGAAACACAGAGAACAGAAAGCTAATGGCACCAAAAGCTCTGCTAATGGCTTCATCCAGCAAAAAAAAAACAAAACAAAACAAAACAACAACAACAAAAAACTCCTGAACACAAAATCACTGGGAGTACTTTTCATAGAAAGAAAAAAGTACACAAAGTTAATCACATCATGAGCTCTTTTGTTGGTTTCCATTAAAGACAGAAATAGTGTTTCTGGGGCTGGAGCACTTTCTACAGAAAAAGAGTGCACACATTAAATGGCATAAATTACTCTTCAGTGACTTCATCCAGGAAGGATTAACAGCTGGACAGAATTATTGGGCAAGAGGTACTTTCCATGGAAATAAAAACAGAATACACTAAGCGATTGGCAGCAATAAGTTGTCAATAATTAAGTCCAGGACAGTCAAACACAGAAGCACCTGGCAAAGGATACCTTCTATTGAAAGAGATGAGCAAGAACACACACAGTGGTAATCATTATAATACATTACACTTGCTTGTAATACTGTAATGGAAAACCAATTTTAGCAATATAGTGTTTAGCCATTATAGATCCAGGCAGTGTTCCCTCTGATGTTGCTCTACTGCTACTGCTGCTGGTTTTCTCTAATGAGCTACTAAAGATAGAGTCCACTACAATCACACTCCTGACAACCTCTCGCCACCCATCGCTTTACTCATTACACTAACTGGGCTTCACTCTTATAAGACTATTATGCTGAAAAATATCCGACTTAATGGCAAAATTATCTCCGGGCATTTTTCTGTGCCTTCCATATTATGGAAATTATACCACACATACTCCTATTATGCTACAAAATAATAGCTTTGCTTTATAAATCATTGGGACCGTAAAGCCAGGAACACATACCGTATATATGTTGGCGTAAGTAAACATGCTGAAGTAACTACTACTATTACTACTATTACTAATTTAAGAGAAATTAAAATCACCTCATAGATCACATTTTCAACTTTTTCAATCATTAATAATATCCAGACGAGGAATTTTCAAAAGAGTGAAAAAGGTGAAGCGCATACAGTAGGGTGATAGCAGGTTTTGCGGTGTTGTGGTCATTTGTGATAAAACATGAAGTCAAGAGCTAAAGATGTAGAAACAGGTAAAGAGAACAGTTCAAAACTGACAGAAAAAAAGGTTAAAATGTCTCAAGGTATAATGTGAATTTGTCAGTCATTTTCTCACCTTTTATCAACAAGGTAATGTTGAGGAAAAGAGAACAGGATTGTGCATAAACAAAACTAAATGAAGCAAAACAACAAATCTAAATAAACTTGCTAAATTTGCTAAAACATGTGTTTAGGAAACCAAATAAAAATACTAAGTGACAAGCATGCATTATTTTGGAAAGAAAAATCTATTCAAATTACTATAGAATTAAAAATAAATTCCAATTTAAGTTGGCTAAGAGCATAAAATAGCATGGTAATAAAATTGCAGAAAAAATTTTAAATGAAGAGAGATGCCTTCAATTTCTAAACCCTTCAGCATTATCAGCACTCTTTAGATAAACTTCAGGAAATTACTTCTGAAAGAGAAAAACTTGTTTTTGTGTGTGTGTGTGTGTGTGTGTGTGTTACTGGAGGCTTGAATTTGAAACTATATTTACCTCAAAGCATCAAACTGTTATGCTTCATCATCAACATTGACATAATTGAGGCAACCGTTTTCTTTATGCACAAAACATAGCAGATTGTCCCCTTGGAGACTAAGTTAGGGGATGTTGACGCTCCCAGGATAAGCTTTTGATTAGTCTGTACAGATCAGTGGATTAATCTAAAGATGTCATTGCTTGCTCACTTCTGATCGTAATAAACAAGCAAACTGGTTTAAATAGTTTTGGAGATTAAATCACAAAAATGTGGGACTGATTATAGAGTTTTTCTCCTTTTTTGGCAATATGACAAGCCATATTTAAACCAATTTGGAGATCCAGACAAGACATCTGATGCTTCAGCGGATTTTTCTTCCTATAGATTTCCATAAATCTCGAGGGTTTACATTCTGAAACCGCACAGAGAAACCAGGGAAGTAGCCACCACTAAGCCAGAAAGTGGGCTATGCCACAAAAGAAAATAGCTGGGCTCACTCCAGTTAAGAAGGCACATCATCACCCCATCACTCCCAACTCTTGTCCCCCATATTCTGTCACCATTCACTGAAATAAGAAGCAATTAGAGCACATCTAGAGGGTCTCATTGTCAGCTGAATGACAGTGAGGTCTGGACTGGATGAGTAAAAAAGGGCTTATTTCAGGTCAATCTTCAGCAGCTTCTCTATAGTTGTTGGACACTGATTGATCAACGTAGATATGACAAGAGACGGGTATTACAGGTGATTAAAAGAACATTTTGTTTCTACTGCTGTTATCAAACTATTTGGTAAATTCAGAAGTAAATAAATAAACCCCCCTAGGTTGTACATATTTGCCTGGAAACCTGTGTCTCAAGGACATATTATTAGCCCTGTCATGAAATGCATAAATACCTACTGGCAGCACCACAGTCAGTATAACACTTAAAATCAAATCTCCTTATATGTGGAAAAATCTTGAATTTCACCCTTTACTCTCGCATCTGCAGGGTCAAGCAGTTTCACATTGATGAAATTCAGCATGCTTTTTATTTGTGCAAATACCACTGAGGGGTTCTCAAGAGCTCATGTTTCGCCAGTGTATATTTTCAATATCCGGAAGGCAGGACAGAGAAGGAGGAAGAGATTCTGGTCTCGAAGCTGTTTGTTAAATGCTGTTTAACTCAGAGCTGTGGCATGGACATGCTTCAGCTTCTTTCACATTGCTTCCGAGAGGAAAAGACAGAGGTGGTAGATGAATGGTTTTGTAATGTTTTTTTTTCTTCAGGAACTGTTAACGGTGTTGAATACAAATTGGATTTTATAGCTGTGTAGAAAATTTAGATGAATAAGCAAGGTCCTCCTACCTTTTTTACACCGTGTCAATGAGTTTCTAAACCCATTACCATCACTCGGCTTGCAGAAATGAGTCATGCATGAGTAATAGTTGCTTTAGTTAAGATTAACTGTATTGTGACTTCAGCCCTATGCTTTTATGCTTGGTTCTTTTGGGTGTAAGAAATGCATCACTGCATTTACAAGATGAAGAAAAGTGGTGAAAAGCTTTAGAGTTATAAAGGACCTCCTTTTTCACACAAAACTTTTTTTGTTTCTGTTCTATACTACTTTACATTTGAGTTCTGCTTTTAACACTACCGGCAACAACATCTCTTAGAAATACTTGAACGTGGTGTTGGTATAGAGGACCTGTTTAAACTGGTTTATGTGATATTTGTATAATAGATTTCATTTTCTAGATGTGTGGTGTTCCACAGATTTCTAGAGTTGGACCTATTCTGTTCAATGTTTTATACATTTCCTGCCAAATGTTTTTGTAAATCCTGATATACAATTTTCCTGTTACACTGTTAGACTTTTTATTGTAATTTTACAGTAACTTACTGGCAACACTGTTGCCAGTAAGTTACTGTAGAATGGTAATTACAGTAACTTACTGGCAACAGTGTTGCCAGTAAGTTGCCAGCAAGGTACTGTAATTACCATTCTACAGTACCTTACTGGCAACAGTGTTGCCAGTAAGGTACTGTAATCACCATTCTACAGTAACTTACTGGCGACTTACTGGCAACAGTGTTGCCAGTAAGTTACTGTAATCACCATTCTACAGTAACTTACTGGCAACTTACTGGCAACAGTGTTGCCTGTAAGTTACTGTAATTGACATTCTACAGTAACTTACTGGCAACAGTGTTGCCAGTAAGTTACTGTAATTACCATTCTACGGTACCTTTACTGTCATGATATTTCACAGTTAATTTTTACTGTGAGTGTGCTTTGCAGTTATAACTGCTTTACTGTAAATGTAGTTTATAGCATAAAACTGTAAATGTATTTTATAGTAAAGCTGGTCTACTGTAAACTTGTTTCACAACATAATGTCAGTTTTACTGTAAATTAAAGTTTACATTTTTTAATACAAGAATATTTTACCATAAACCGAAAAGTTTCACAAAAGAAATTTTAGTCCAAGTACTGTGAATAAAAACAGGTATTTATTTTCAGCAGATTTGTTGAAATAAAATCCATTTATATATTCGCAATGTCATAAAGAACAATGTCACAATACAATATAATGTGCTATAAAACAACAAAACCATAGAACACACTACAGGTCATGTCAATATTTTTTATGGCACATGTATGTAGCAACATGAACATGTGCATCAAGTACCAGCCATAAACTATTAAAGACTGACTTTAAAAAAATATATAGAATATACTTCATTTAAAAAACCAGCAGAGGCTGCATTGTCAGAAAGCAGTTAACAGAAGCTTAAATGTGCTCTGTTACACAATACATCACAATAACAGTGCAAGTGCGATAATGTACTATATGGTAGGCATTCATATCAATAAATATTGTTATATCAGATGCATTTCCTACATCAGAAGAACTTTTATTCCATTTGTCAAACAAAATCAGTGGGATCCATCTTGTGGAAGCTGAACTGTAAAGAATAAGACAGACGATGTGGGAGGTCATGAGATGGTCAGGAAGTTATCTACATTTTCAAATCAACAGGAAGGTTGACAAATTAAGCTGACTGACAATGTCCAAATGCATAAAATCATTGGCATAAAGCAGCATTAAGTTGATAATTTCTTTAAAAGAAATCAATTGCACTGAAGTGATAATAGAAGCTGCATAAAGAATGAGCAGGACTGGCTTCACTTCAGGTTTTTGGATTGTTTATGGCAAAAGCAGTCAGTCAGTCTTCACTAATTCAAACAATTGCGTACTGTATTGAGACCCTGCAAATGTCCCCAAGGAGACGATGAAATACAACATGTCATAACAATCTTTTCAGTCATTTTGTTGGTGCTGATGGATTACTGCAAAGGTGTGCCTAATAAACTGAAAACTGCATAGTATAAAAAAAAACACCTCAATTAAACGACTACACACTTAAACATTTCTGTGATTTAGTAAGAGATGCAGCAACATCCACTTTTTACCACGGACACAGAAAAGATGCAGGCTACTCTAAAGGGCTATTGTATAGGAATCACATGCCATTTATAAATAATCATTAAAATCATATTAAAAAGCCTAAAGTAAAGTCAGAACATGCAAGATAGGAGGAAAAGACAATAAAATAATAAACATTTGGTAAAATGCTTACCTAGTTGGAAGTCCTCCATTCAAATTCAGCGAGTCGTTTGAGGAAGGTGTTGATCCGGGAGTTGACACTGACTACTTTCCTCTTGACAAGACTTCCCGTCTTGCGGCTTGTACTGACTTTGGCTGTGCATTTGGTATCAACATCTGGATTGATCCTCACAAAAAATCTTTTAACAGAAATAAAATATATTAATTGTATTTTTTTAAATGAAGACATACAATACAGCAATCAGCTATGGTTCTTCATCATCAGTCAAACTGTCATTAAATTTAATTCATAAATGGCTTGGTGTAAAGTACTTACCGTTGTATCATCTCCAGCGTGGTGGATGCTGACTCCTGATACTCCAGATTGAAGTCATAATATGACCCAAAAAAGACAGCAAGGACACTGGCAAAGTCATGTAGTTGCTCAGGTTCGAAAAATACCTTCTCCTCCATACTGACCATCCACCGGGTTGCAGACATCAAGCTATTTCCTAAAATAGACAAACCCTTGTCAGGCTAACGCTAGTGAGTAAAAGTACAGACTACCATAACTATTACATACATTGCTACAAAAAATTATAGTGATAGAAAATATTCCTCTTACCAAGCATGATTACCCTTGGTGTTGTAGGTAAGGTCATTTCCATCTCAACAGACATCTTGGTGGAAGATACCTTTGAAACATAAAAGGAAAACTCTTAAATATGAATTACTGGTAGTAATTTATATTTAAAGGGCCAGTTCACCCAGATTATAACAGGTTTTTGAGAACCTCACCCCGGAGACTAGACTAGACTTTACCCCTACATCCTGCTACCACTCTGAAACAGCGGATGTGAATGACAGTTTGTGAGGCTAAATGAATTTTTTAAAGCATTACATTCCACAAATACAGTATCTGAATGGCTAAGTACAATATGGGTTAACAAAATGTTTGTAATTTGGGTGAATTGATCCCTTTAACAAATTAATTGAACAATTCTGATTTAAGATGTGTGTTTTAAGTTAAGAGTCGATATAAAATTACATCAACCAAGATGAAGATTGAGTCCTCTTTTTCTTCTAAATGTTTTATTTTTTCTGACGGAAGTAGGACATTGCTCTATTCCACGAAACCGATAATTAGCTGTGTGTTGATGTTTCTTCACATGAGTACAAAATTCTCTAAATTCTGAAGTACAAATGCTGCAGAATTTACACCTGTACATAGTTGCACCTGTTAGTACTGACTTAACTTTAAATTTGCAAGAGCATGGTTTAAACAGGTGAACAGTCCTTATATGGAACCAGGCTTGAAATTAACTTTTTGTCCACCTGCCACTGTGGCTGAACCAACTCAAAAATAACAGAAACCACTTGAATGTTTTCCACCTTTGTCCTCATTTACAGACTCTTATACACTATGTTGGAGATGTAATGGTACTTTAGCAGGCTAACTAGCTGTAGCAAGCTCAAAGTTATAGATTAGGTTAGCTGCTCCTCTACATTTCCAGATTATTTTGTGGCTTCAAATATGTTTGAAGAGCTGTCTTTTTACCTGTTGTCTTGTCTTTTCAAGAGTTGAAGCTATGTTAGCACTCAGCAGGACAAAACTGCACAGCCACTTGGAGGAAAAAGCTTGGGAGTTAAAAAAAAGTCATCTGACAAAAATAAAAAAAAGAACAACGTTAGAATTCATCCTTGTTGACCTAGCTAATCTGCACTCTTAACATTTGCAAGGTCATGGTTTAAACAAATGAACAGTTATTAGATGTACTTTTTAAAAAAAGGGGCCGGGGGATCAATTATCAGTTAACGTTATATTGTTCGACAAATGATGTAACAACAATGCTAACAGACACTCAGCACTGAGCTTATCTCAACCCAAAGCTAGTCGCTCGAGGAAGATTTAGCGGCAAAAGTCAAGCTAAAACCTTCGGTAAAATTAGCACCTTAGCTAACGTTAATTCCGAACCAGCTCAAAAAATAACACCATCATATTTTTCTATCTTTCACCTCATGCTAAGTGATAGCATTATAGCATGATGCTATAAGTTACGTTAGCTCCATCTAAAATATACATTGGCTTCAAACAGTTTTCTAAGTGTTTTTTTTTACCTGTCTTGCGAAGAGCTGAAGCAGTGTGAGCCCACAGCGACAGAGCTGCACTTGCACTTGGACGGAAAAAGCTTGAGTTTAAAACAAACGTCATCAGAAAAACGCGTTGGGAAGCGTTGATGACGTAGCTAGATAAACTGCATATTAATGTTAGCTAGGATGTGAAAAAAACAAAAATACATGCTCTCTTTCTGCCTTAAAATATGTTAACCACTAAAGGAGTAAAAATACAGAAACAGAGAACCACGATGAAACATCTATGATGACCGTTGGAAATCAAATAGAATTCTTACATGGCCAGCGCAAAGACATTATAAGTGCAGTACCACTACTGCAATGTGTAAACAGTAAATTACAACTTCAAAACATACAGTAAGTTACTGTAATGCTATGTACTATACCCATAATGCAATGCAAATTACAGTAACTAATTGTAAAGATGTTTTATGTTAGTTTACTGGGCATTTTGCGGTATTTAGCTGTAAAAAATACAGTAAAGGCTAACAGTGCAAGATATTATAAATACAGTACCACTACTGCAATGTGTAAACAGTAAATTACTGCAACTTCAAAACATACAGTAAGTTACTGTAATACTATGTCCTTTACCCATAATGCAATGCAAATTACAGTAACTAATTGTAAAGATGTTTTATGTTAGTTTTACTGGGCATTTTGCGGTATTTAGCTGTAGAAAATACAGCAAAGGCTAACAGTGTATGCTTAATGTATATTTCTCTATACAGCTTAAAAAAAATAAATGTGCTGCTACAATGACAGCCTTATCTTGATGATATTAATCTTGAATATTCTGTCTTACAAGTCTTGTATTTTTAAAGGTTCAAGTACAAGTTTTGCTTAGAGAACATTATCAGAATCAGAAAAACTTTCCCACATTTAAATCTTTCCCAAAGAACCTATAGCACTGTTAAACATTATAATCTAGACTGCACAGCTGTCAAACTCCAGTCCTCGAGGGCCGCTGTCCTGCATTTTTTTAGATGTGCCACCGGTACAGAACGCTGGAATGAAATGGCTTAATTACCTCTTCCTTGTGTAGATCAGTTCTCCAGAGCCCTGGTAATGACCTAATTATTTTATTCAGCTGTGGTGCAGCAGTGACACATCTAAAAGTTGCAGGACATCGGCCCTTGAGGACTGGAGTTTGACACCCCTGATCTAGAACAAAAATCTAAAATTGCAGGTCAAATCTAAAAAAAGCTTGAAATCAACCTCAAGCAGAAAAAGCATTGTTTGTACGTTGATTGTTTTGAACTGCAGCTATGAATCTTTTCCATATTATAGCTTATTGTTTCTTGTAAATTTATAGTGTGGGTTGTGTTGTTGTTTGTTTGTGTTTTTATTAATAAATGCCTGTGTTGCTTGTTTTTGTCTCGTAAAGGATTTTAAAATGCGTTAAAGCTTTAAAGGGGCTGCATAAATAAAACTTAGTTGAATTAAAGTAATGCAATTATATGGTGATTATTATTATGTCATTTTTATTCCAAATTTCCAAGTTGTAAGGAACTGTAAGAGGTACTCCGCAGTTTAAATGGTATATCTATGATTTTTATCACCAGAGAAAACCTTTGCTATCTGGTGGGAGAGACAATGAGGGAGAACCCTCGATCCATTGAGGAGACCGGGAATTACCAGCATCCAGACAACTGATACTCGTCACTGCTGTCGCTTCTGCTATAGTTTTACATTTGTTCACTTTTGGGACTCTGAAAATAGAAACCTTTCTTCTATCTCCTCCTAAATTCTGCTGTTCCCTACGGGATTGTCTCCGCCGTCTTTAATCTGTTGTTATTCAGTCTGAGAAAGCGCATGCAGCTGCCTTTTGTGGCCTCCAGCCATGGTGAGGAATTATTTGTCGTTTATCATCCCCCTTTTTGCTGCCTTGCTGCCACCAGTACTATGACCCCTGAGCCACAGGACGGAACCCTCCGGGGTCACGGTTTAGATTATGTTTCTGTGAACATGCATCAGTAAGAGTTTCATCTCTATATGCGCTCCTGTTTGAAAGGGCACATAAAACGCATGCTTGGTGAGATGTGGGGGGTTGTCGTGCTGCAGACTTCTGTCTTCTGCTGATATCTGCCGATGAAGAGTGCAGGGGGGAGGAGGTGTTCAGGAGATTATTCATGTGAGGGTGCTGCACCAGCTTGGGGTTTACGCTGCTGCACGTCCCTTAAAACAAACATATTTTTAGGTGCCACACCTCTCTTTGCAGTAAAAGTTTGTTTTTTGTGGTTCACTCCCTGCATTCGTAACTTTACAGCTTGTTATCGTTTCACTGCTGATTGACCTAGTTTCTCCACAAGATGCTATTATGACTGCTGTGCAGGAATTTAGGGTGCAAGTCAGGAGAGTGTCAAAGTCTCAACGCCTTGATAAACATAAAGTGGGAATATGTCTGTGCTACTGTGAAGGTAGTGATGTGCAGTAAAAAATAAACTTGCTACTTAATTTTATCTTGGTGCATGAGACGGTAAAAGAACAGACAGTTTACATGTCTTCAAGCATTCCTGTGACGCTCTGTCCTCTTCTTAAAATTTTCTCAAACGTTCCTCACATGAACTCTGACCCCTCAGTGGGTTGTCTCTCAAGAGATGAAATTGAAATTCCACAGTGGGATGTGGTGTGGATGAGTGGCTTATTTTCCCATGTACATCCCATCTTTCCTTTAAAACCCCTAAAATCTTACAGAACCATGTAGAATCAGACCTTTTAAAGAAAAGCAAATAATGTATCAATCTGTAAAATATTTAATTTCACAAAGTTGAGTATAAATTCTATACTTTTAATCTGTTCAGTTTAAAGGCTACTTAGGTTAGCTCTTTTTGCAGAAAACTCAGACCACAAAAAAGAGGCAAATATAAATTCTGTAAAAACCTTATTTTCCTTTATTCATTTATATTAGTAGGAGATAAATCTGCAAATTGAAAATTATAGATTTATCAAATTTAGCTAAGATTTTCTTCTTAGCTCTGCGTTTTGCACATTCAGGCAAGGTGAATGGAGTTGAATATAATCATAGGAGGATGGTAAAGTAATGGTTCTGGCTTTTCACCTTTCAGATAAAGATTTGTTTTACCAGCAGCACACTCATAGTTATTAGCACAACTTTCACAATAAGTTACACATATATGAGCCTTTTTCTTTGCCATTTTGTTCTTTTAATTTTGAACTATTTACTAGGCTTTTATACTCCCAGCTCAAGCTTACTTTCATGGACTTGTGCTGCATGTAAAGCCTGCAGCTGATTAAGTTTTTACTGGCCAGGATGCTAAAGTCCCCAGAAGGCAGTGGGGAGATGGAAAAGAATGAGACCAATGAGATGAATGAATTAATCACAACCAATTTCATTGTTACTATGTTCCCCTACAATATCATAATAAGTTTTTAGTTTACCTAATCTTAAAATTACATCCCACAGTGGAGCCAGGTTTTAGAGTCCTGCTAATGACCTAATTATTTCATTCAGGTGTGTTGAAGCAGAAACCTATCAGGGACATCAGACTGGTGTTTGAGACCCCTGCTGTAAAGGGAGACAGTTAACCAAAGAAATCATGTAATTTGTCTCAATATCACTGCAAACAGATATCCTGATATGACCAGCCAATTTATCAATCCTTTTTTTTATTTTAAGAGTAATATGTGTAGCGCGTTTAGTGTGAATGCATCATGACCAAGATTGGTGGCATCAACTCACTCACTTTTTGGTTACCTAGCAACAACTTGTTGAGTAACTTGCCCAGAAGCAGTTTCAAGTTTATTGATGCTCATGCAGTTCTGACCAGCTGCTCTAAGAGCAGTATTTACCATTACGGCTTTAAATGGGAATTACAGTATTTCAAACAGGATGTAATAGTTTTGTCTATAAATTATTTCCTTCCTTTTCTCCCTATTTTCCCTTCCTACTTTCACTTCCTTTTTCCTATGTTGCCTCTGTCTTTTAATTTCTCCAAGTAGGGGTGGGAAAAAATAGGAATAGGGTGATTGGAGCAATTTTTAGTTTTTATTCAATTTTTCTCCATATTTTTAAGATCCCACTTCCTGTGTCTGATGTAAGCATTTATTATCCTCTGGTAACAATTAAGAGCTGCTGGTGAGATTGAACCGGTCTTTATTGGCCAGAGCTAAAGCATGCGGTGTCGGTGCTAAGGAAACAGTCGCACCAGTTTAGCACTGGAAAATCTGCTACATGCATTTTTTTAAAGTATGCATGTCATCATTCCTTTACATTGCTGTAGTTTTATTGGCTTCACCACAGCCATCTCTCTGAGTAGCATCTTGACTACAGATTTTTGTCTTTAAACTGCTTATAGAGTCGTCTTCATTGTAATGGCAAATTTACATCAGATACCAAAGCTTCACTTTCTTCTTAGCAGAGCCAGACAGACAGCTGCTGTAACACAGCTATGTTGTTATAATTTATTTCCCCCTGCATTATTTACTATATGTCAAGGCTGAACCAGCACAAGGAAGCTGTCATCCTATGTCTGGCATTATATGCTGTCCTGCCTTCTATACTGCGCACAGGTGCTTTGGGAAAACTGGTGCCTCTATAATAAGTGTTGTTTCTATGGTAACCAAGATGAATGTGTTTTTTTTGTGGCGAACATACATGTTTGTTTGGTTCAGATGTGGATGCACACAATTACCTGCTGAATCGCCACGTACTATCTCATTTTACAAATGAGGGGAAAGACAAATTTATGCTGTCTTTTTTTGTAATCTGGTGACGGACTGATCCAGTCCATTCACAGACACCTTTTGGCCTGCAATGACATCTTTTTGATCCTTGAATTAAGCTGTTGACTCGGTGACTGAGCCTCAGACATCGCTGCACATTAAAGGCGAAGCCTGCACGTTTTCTCTAATCTTCTGGTTGCATATGAATGGTGAAACCTTCTTTGGAGTATGTTTGCCTCAGCTGCTTCGCTGCAGCTCTTCTGCTCTTCAATGAATTATGAATTTCTCATTCAGATTCAGGGGGCTAATTAACATGTCAGGGCCGACCGGCGGTGTGGTATCTTGGGATTATCCTTATCCTGCAGTGGCTCTTTTTATTGCATTGCTCTGGGTTCACCTTTGCTGCTCTCCTCTCCTGAAGAGTGTTGATGAGTTAAGGACTTATTTCCTGCTACATTTGAGGGGTAATTAATAGCAGAAATCAGTGCCTCTTATTGTGCCTGTATCTTTTCTTTACTTTAGCTTTACCTGTAGACAGAACTCAGTCCCATGGTGCATTATCTCAACGTGTTGAATTCCTTTCAGCTGCACTTGTGCAGCCTGCCTCTCTCTGGCTGTAATTGAATCTGGGACCTTGTGGGTATATAAAAGGCAAATGTGTGAAACAAACTTTGTGTGAATGAAGCAGAGATTGAGGAAAGGTCGTAGCAGTGTGCAGAAGAGGACAGGAGATGGAAAAATGGATCCAATTTGCAAAATAGACCTTCATATTTGCATTATCTTGCAAACATACCTATACCTCATAAGCCTTTTCAAATTGTATTGTCATGATATTTATAAATGTCCCCATTCTTTTGATGCCATCAAAAATAAAAGCACATCACTGACATTGCTTCCCTGCTTCAGGTCAACACCCCCAGTCCTGTGCTGCATCTCTATTACTGTTGTGTTGTATTAATAAGGAATGATTAGGAATGATGCTGGTATTTAAATTTTACTCTAATGGGTTCCAAAGATGTTTTATTTTCAAGCCCAGCCAAATGTTCCTCTATTTCTCCACATACTGTGCTTAGTATAACACAATTTTCCAACATTTTAAAATTAAATTTATCTTGCTGGACATGTGTGGCAGTAACCACACTCAGTCCCAACAAACATTTTTAACACCGAGACCAATATGACAAAAAACAAAAAACAAAAACAAAAGAAAAAAAACAAATAATCTCATGATATAAGAGTTCCATTGTTGTCTGCTTCTACTTTTAGATGCTTAAAACTAATTCTGCATGTATGGGGGGCTTGTCCAACCAGAATGGCTCAGTGAGACTAACGGACAAGTTAGCAGTAAAATTACCCCAAACTACAACATTTAAACCCTGAATGTCCCCTGTAGTTTCCCTTAAGGTTGCACTCTCAGCCTTCTAAATTCAACACACCACATACCTTTTTGTCTTAAAGATGTAATAAAAAGTTTTATTTCCTTTTCACATCACAATTATGTACAAATTTGTTGGATATTTGTGTGAAACTCCACTAAATTGCATCAAACTTTGTGGTTGTAATAAGTCAAAAAGGTTCAGGAGGTATGAATACTTGATCATGGGTGATTTTTATTAGCAGGACATTGTTAGTTTGGAAACTATTGCATATCTAACATTCAATATCATCCAAAAAGAAGATTCCATCTGCTAATCCACATGTCTTTACTTAAGTTAATTTTTTTCTTTCATTCCATTAAGAGGAATGCAATTGTTTCTTTGACCTCCAGTGCTTGAATCCCATGACTCTACTTTTCTTTAGGTCCAGTGTTGAAAGAATCCTAGCTTTGTTAGTTGTGGGCAGTGAGAAAATGCCTTCTTATTCAGTCGGTACCAAATTAATAGAGCAATAGCTTGCTCTTGTAGATTTACGACCATACGTATGTGTCGATTGTCATTTGTATTGTAGCTCTTAACTTTAAAGAAGTGGTAGGTGCACACACAATTGTTACTTCTTTCAGGTTTTTTCTCACTCTTGACGGAACCTTTCTGTTTGTGTCCTTGTCAGGAGCAGATGATGAATAAAGGGGGTCGGTGATGTTCAGTGCTGACACAGTCTGGATTTATTCACACTAAGCAGTTCATCTCAGTTTAAGAGATCAAATGACCTTGCTTGAGTCAAGCACACAGGGCAGTTGTAGATTTGTGCTTTTAACAAAATAGCACACTCTATCCTGGGGAAATGTGAACGATATAGGATGATCTATATGATGTATGGTTTTAATATTACTATTTCATTATTTAATTTCATGGGTTTACTCAGTAATCTAGTCTGGATTCTCACAATGTGGTTCCATTTAGCTAAATGTAGATATATGTAGTTAGGGAAAAAAACTCTTTATGGCTGTGTATGAGTGCATGATCACACTGCACAGTTAAATGTGAAACATGGAGTTTAAATTAGACACTAATGGATGCCAATTTAAATTTAAAGAATTATACATAGAGAATCTTCCATCTTAGGGATTTTTTCCTCTGTGTAATACTAGAAGACTTGTCGTGGTCCTAAAATGTCTTCCACAATAATTGATATTAAAGAGATGCTATTTTGTAGTTTCCTGGAACATAGTGCTGTTGTGTAGCACATTCAAGTAACTAATGTTATCTTCAGATATTATAAAAACGCTGCATATATCAAACATGACTAAAAAGAAATTTCTCTGATTCCTTGAAACTGGGCCTCTGTTTTTTTTGTTTTTTTTTTAAGAAACTCTTTCCGACAGTCCAGCTTCAGCCCGTCATCACAACATTGCTTCTCATTAATGCCACTTCCACCCATTCTGTGGAGCATTGAACTGAGAAGTAGTTTGTACGATAAGTTCAACAGACACACAGTTCCTCCAGGTGTTTGCCGAGTTTTAGGTTGGTATTTGTGTAGCATTGCCTGAAAAGTTGAAGTTGTTAAGGACCTTCCAATGCCGACCATCTTTCTCCAGTGTCAGCAGATTATTATTTTTGGGTTGGTTGCATTTTTTTTTTATTTATGAGCTGAAGAATTTGAGAGGCAGTAGTGTTTTCTGAGGTCTATTATTTATTAGGAACATTCTGACAGACTGTACTCTGTGCTGCTCTCCAAAGTTAAGGCTCATCAGGAATTTAGGAAATGGCAAAATTGATATTGGAGAAAATGTATTTATATTAATATATTTTAATAAACTTTTCTTTAAAGTGAAAGTTCAAAATGGTTACAGAATAGATTCTTTTTTCTTTTTTTTTTGTTGCGTTCTGTACAAAAACTGTTTTGACTCTCTGAGTTGTCTGTAACCCAAAGTGTGGACTTATGAAGCACACAGGCATATGGAGGATTAACTGCTAGTATCAATTTGTAAAACATCAGTTCTCAGGAAAAAGCTGTCTTCCTGCATGTCTGATGTCTTTTTCCCAAGAAGAATAAATAAGGTGGTTGCTGATGGATTCATAGTTGGCAGCTTCAGAGTAGAGCAGCCATGCTGCACATAGGAGGTTGCCATGGAGATCTTTCCTAGTTAAAAAAAAAAAATCCATCTCGCTCACTCAGCCAGCACTGCGAGACTCTAAGCCCTGTTTGCACCCACAGTAGGCTTCCCCAAGCTTTCAACCCCACACACCTAACACACCTCTTACTCTGTGAAACCTGTATGTTGGTCTCCTTCACTGCTTATGAATTGTTAAATCAGTCAGAGTGGGTGACTTCAGTCTCTGAGACCACTTAAACTCCAGCACTCTGACCCAGTATGTGTATTTGCAGGCTAAATGTGCATTTAGCCAAAACACTGGTTTTTTACTAACCAAAGAGCTAGGGTGTGCTTCAGAAACAGATTCAGGGTGTGGCGTTTTGTGCAATTTAACTTCCAAAAATGCTGGTGTTGGTTTGACTAATTCTAAGATTGTTGCATGAAAAATCAAGCTTAGCTGTTCCTCTGATTTTGAATCACATTTTACACCAGGGATTAGTTGAAATAAGCTATTGTATGAAGATAATTGCATAATAAAATCTTAACTGGTTCCTTCCTTTTAGTTCAGGTTCTTGTATTCTTCCTAGTCATGACAGATACTGGTCAGGCTTGACTTCCAGTAGAAGGGAACAGGTTCAGTGACTAAAATTCTTGTTTAACTCAGTTTGTTTGCAGGCTCTTGGCTTGTTCCCAAGATTCCCTACCGTCAAGCTTAAATGTTTCAGCTCAGGACAGCGAACACTGTTGTCACGCTCAGGAGGTGGGGTGATTCAGTGGCCTGGAGGTTTAATCTGAGCTTTGTGAAATGCAGAAGGGAATGGCAGTGGTCAAAAATACCCCGACTGTTCACACTAGTGCTGCAGAAGGTGTGTGAATGGAGATTTGGAACGCAAATATTGCACATATTCTTATTGCTGTTTCAACTACTCAGTGTGTAACTAACACAAAGCTGCTGTGTTACTTATATAAGGTGAAAAACAAGTAATCTGAAGGTCCTGCCCAGAGGAAATTAGGCACAATGCCATGTCCTTCTATTCATGCTGCACGAAATGTAACAGATTAGATTTTTCACTCCTGATTGTTTCATAACACAGTGCATTTGACTTTTCCACATATACTTAAAAAATGTTCACACCAGATTTCTTGGAGATCGTTTTTGATATTGTTCTATCCTCGTTTTCCACTAAAGTTCACACCCTTTCAAAATAATTTGTACATATGGCATCCTTGATGTTTCTGTAAATGAGCCATCAAGAGATAATGGATTGTGTTAACACAAAATTCAGATCATAATTTTAATGTTTCTGTTGGGCATTATTTAAGGACTAAAGCATTTAAAGAAGCTGATGGGCCTACTTAACTATCACCTAAAGCAGTAAATGGATAATTTTATTTAATTTTTCAAAAAGATGCATCTTTACAGTAATACAGTCAGCCTTCCTGTTGCCTGTTGAATGTCTCACTCTTTCCTGATTTAGCAGCCTGAAAAAATCTCCCACATGCTGTATGCATGTATTTGTGTTGTCTGTGAAAATTCATATCACAGAGGAAAATCCTATAGTTTGCAATTGCATTTTTGACACCTCTACAAATACAAGTACACAAGTTGTATTCTCTGAGTCACACTTAAAAAAAATCTTAAATTTAACAGTTTTACCCCAATTTATCCCAACAGATGGTGTAAAACAAATCCACAAAACTGTATGAAAAATAATAGCTTTTTTACTGTTACACCTCCACAAATTCTCAGTGCAGGTACACAAATTCACCTGTCACAAAACATAAAATGTCCACTGTAATATTTTTGTTCCACTCAGCCCAGCATATTTGAAGCAAAAACAATTCCAAACATTTGTATTAACATCCATATTTTATAATTTTTTCCCCCAGATGATAGACTGAAAAAAAGATAAAAACTCTATAGGATTTTCTCTCTGACTTCAATTTCACAGTTACACACATTTACAAGAAACATACCTCCATATTCACTCTGTAACAGAGGCTCATGAAAAATCTTATCATGGTAAACTGGTTTCAACATATTATTCTGGTTGATTCGGTATTCTGAAAAAATTTGCCATTTTTTATTCCCAGCCCGCTGATCTCAGAATGATGTCCAGTTTGGAAGGAACTTGTCTGTTTCCCATCAGTTTCAGTGCATCTCTAAATAACATAGTGATTGGTAGTTATAAAAGGCAATGTGTATGATTTTTACTTTAATAGTTTTGCTCAGGCTGTGTATGACTTTGTATTTAACAGTTTTTAAATTTAGTAGTTTTCAAATGTTTATCATAACATCTAGCTATTTAGAAGACAACTGAAGTACAGTAAGTTGATTTTTGCTGGGTACTTAGTCAGGCAGGAATCTTCTATCTTACTGTATGTTGTGTCTCTTTCAGTTCAACAAAAGCTGTATTAATAGTAACACACGGTAACATTGGAAACAGTAACCTTTTATTACCCTGGTATACCTTTAAACCGATGCCTACTTTTTACAAAACAGACTGATTGATTAATTTAAGGATCACTGTGAAGGGGCTCATCTTTGTCATGATACTTAGCTGGAAAAGGAGCTGGAAAAGTTTTCATGTTTGATTCAGGACCCTTTTCAAAGCACGAAACAATGCGATGCTACAACTCCTTTGTTCAGGCAGTTCCAACTACAAAAAGGGAACATCATTTGTACAATGAGGATGTTTTTCTTGGTCAGTATAGCACAACCACAGTAATGCCTTGGATCAAATTTCAGATGTATCTAAACACCATGCCAACATGTGTGAACGACATATTTTACTTTAAGAATAGATCTCAAATGTATTCTTAAAGTAAAAATGAAATGTTTCATAATTCTTTCAAAATCTAAATTCTCCTACTTGCTTAGAAACAGAAGTTCCTCTTGTCTTTATATTAAGTAGAGAATTTGTTGAACACTCAGCGGCTACAACAGAAGTGCTTATTTAAAGTGAGGGTGATTCTCTGGAAGCTGACCTTAATCTTCCTTTCCTTGAAGTGACGGATTGGTTCGAAGGCTTTTGTCTTTACACCTGTATGTTCTTAGCTCAGGTATATTGTGACAAGGAAATCCCAGTTGACTGACCAATTGCAAATGAAAAAAATAAACATATACATACAGTACAGTTTGTGTCCTATATGGGTTTTGCTATTTTGAATAGATGCCCAGAAATTGTATATTGGTAGATAATAGTTTGTGTTTTGTATGTGCGGTTTATTTATTTTTTATTGCAATGAATGCAGGAGTGTCTGACTGTTAATTTAGCTACTTCCAGCATCGAGTGAAATACATAGATTCATTGGAAATTCACAAATCTTGCTGATAAAGTTTTGCAAGCTATTTTTTTCTTTGAAGCAGTTTACCTTGTTTACATAGTTTTTTTTATGTTCCCTCCCAGCAACCATCCTCTATGCACTTTCTTGACATCACAGGACTAAGGGCCTCTGGATTTGCTACTCTGTGGGATAAGTAGTTTAAGGCTAATCTCAAGAAGCCCAATTGATTGGCCTCACCAGCAGAGCAGCATGCACAGCTGTCATTATTTATTACTGAAGGAGATTATAGCTAAAGGAACGAACAGCACCAACAAATTCCCCCCGAGACCTGCCTGCTCTTAAACACCACAAAGCTCCAAGCTCTTATCTTTCTTTACAGCTAGTATCGCTCCAGAAATAACTGTGGTGGTCTGCAATGAGGTGGCTTTAGAGTGTTGATGGAACATCCCAGGACAAAGTAGTGTCCTAGGGTTGTCAGCATGGTGAAATCTGGTACTGTATCAGACTTGTACATCAAGTGTTGTTAAATATCAACAATTCTATTAAATCTTAATTAGCTTTGATTGGACAAATCATTATGGGTGTACCGATTGCAGTTTTCTGGCCAATCGCCAGTTACCGATCTTTAAAAAGCCTGACCTGCCGATTCCGATTTTGGT
Source organism: Gambusia affinis (assembly GCF_019740435.1). Classification (NCBI taxonomy): domain Eukaryota; kingdom Metazoa; phylum Chordata; class Actinopteri; order Cyprinodontiformes; family Poeciliidae; genus Gambusia; species Gambusia affinis. Next base: position 16,413,953 of record NC_057878.1, read on the forward strand.
TGATACCATTATTTATTTATTTTTTTTCTCTGAAATTTCACCAAATATAGCAAAAACTTTGCTGAGTTGGAACAGTGGGGTCAAAGTTACAGGTTACCACATTCCTGCTAAAGTTTTTCCAAGTACCTCTGAAATTTTGACCTAGGTAAATATTTCACATTTGGTGCATATGCAATTCATACACAGGTGTATTTTTGCCATCTCTTAGCAAAAGAAGCATAAAACTGGAAAATAGTGCTGCATTGTCCTACATCAGAAAATGTCGGATCTAGTTTTTTGCAGTTGCATATTATGCAGAGACCTGTGAGGGTTTGTTGCCATTAAAAATGATTTCAGTTTGTCTCTTGATCTGTTTGAGATTAACTCACATAATGTATAAGGTTTGGTTGAGTTTATTCCCCTTGGTACACTACTTACTTTTCTGAAGCATGCTGTAGCCTTGCACAATTCTTCAGAATAACTGCTCTGATCTGATTATAAATTTAAGATACTTGATTAAAATGACACATCATAGAAACAAGTGTAAATTCCAGGATAAGTCAACTTAGATTAAGAGTAAACATTCTAAAGTTCATTAACATTCTAAAGCAGTGTTTCCCAACCCTGGTCCTGAAGACACACTGTCCTACATGTTTTAGAGATTCCCCTGCTTTAATGCCTGATTCAAATGATTGCAGTTCAACAAGCGTCTGTTAATCAGTCATCAGTTGAAATCAGCTGGACTGAATCAAGGCAATACCTAGAACATGCAGAACAGTGTGCCTTCAGGACCAGGATTGGGAAACACTGTTAAAGCACAAGACCATGACATGAGAAGTAGTTCATGACTTTTCCAAATCAGTGAGTTTGTATTTGGCATTTTATTTAAATGAGACTAACTATGAAAGTCTCTTTCCTGGCCTCACCTTGTGGGAGCTGTGTGTCACAGCTACACCTTATTAAACTCCTAATTAACCTATTGATTGTGTGCACACACAGAGATTCACTGCTATGAGAGAAAGAGGGCTGTCACTGGATCCTAATTCATGAGGTGATTATAACGTTCGAACAAAGAGGCACACCAATGATAACAGGAGTTAGTTGATGTAAGTCCTTCATACTTAAAACTGATCTGTTACTCAGATCAGCTTAGGCACAGATAATTATGACATCATGTGTTAAGTCCACACTTAGCTTAACTCAACAATAGATAATAATCACACCTTTTCTTTGAGCTTGCACCAAACACTCAATTTGTGCGACCTAAAAACCTACTGAAATATGTTCAAAATATAATTTTAAAGAGACAAATATTCACAAATACATCACATATTAACTTTCACAGCTAATTTTGGTTTGGGTAAAGTATGAAAGTGCCCAATCAGACATATTAATTGGGTTTCAAAAATAGATTTCCATTAAACCAATGGCTGAGAGGGAAAAAAACACATTTACAATTGATATATTAATACTTTCCCCTTTTTCCAGATGCTCAGTTGAATTTGTGCTAGTAAAAAAAAGAAAAGAGAAAGCTGTCTCGTTTATGCTGGCTCTGCCTAGTCAAAGCTCTACTTTTGGCCTACAAACCTGTTATCGTCTTCTGCTTTATGGTCCTTCGTCTAACAGTTGGTGGTCTTTCAACAAATGCTCTCAGCTTTGTGCTGTTGCATATTCAGCAGCACAACAGGACACCTAATTATCCTTTATGCAAAATCAATATGCTTCCAGCAGGCCAGAGTCTTGGGAACGTAAGGAAGGCAAACTAATGTGGGGTGAGCAAAGAGAGGAAGAACAGACAGGAGGCTAAGGCGGGGGCTTTGGTGAATCTTAGAAGACATAATTTTCATGGTTGTCCTCTCAGGCCCTATAGGGTGGCTTACTGTGACCGAATGACTCTGACAGCTGTGGCAACCCAATCATTACTTTTCTTTTCAGTTCTGTTGAGGTTTTTCCTTCTGAACATCAGAGTTTGGACCATTTAAAAAACACATTTCCCATTATTTCTCAAATAAACCACATAAAAACATAGACATTTCTTCACTTTCATTTTTATTTTATTTTTTTTTTCATAATGTCTTTATGAGTCACAGGCACACTGCTTTGCACACTGGCATTGCATCTGTACGTCAGGTTCACAGGGTTATCCAGAGGATTGCCTCCCTCCTCCCATCTCTCTGTCAGCTTCGCGCAGCAGCAGAGTCACCCTGGGAACCTCTGCAGCGCATGACCTGAATCTCAATGAGCGTTAGCTGCAGCTGACCTCCCTGTCCTGTCCTTCCCTTACAGTACACATACCTGCACTTGTACAAACATCACGTGGAAACACTTTCACAGGACTTTCATGAATAGATGTTTGCTCAGAACTCAGTTGGGTCTCTGCATATGTTTTTCATAAGAGGTAAAGGAGGATGCGGTGTGGGAATATTATAGGCGACTACTGTAAACAGCTCTGTAATCTCAGCCCTTCCCTCAGTGGCGGTATCAGGAAAGCCATGGTTCACTTAAAACTCTCCAAGATTGTTCCTGGGGTTTTCCGCTGCCACGTCACTGTAATGAGAGCTGAACGTTTGACCTCTTTACTGTTTTAGTCCTCAAGAGGGAATCAGTAAAGAATAACAGGAGATTTTATAGTATTCCAAGTCTGGATAAATATAAATAATGGAAATTTTTAGTGTAGAAAATGTTGATTTTTTTCCCCCATAGTCTAAAAGATAACCTAGATTTCTGAGAAACAAATGGCTTTTTACATGGATTTAGGAATATGGAGACAACATCCTTCACCTTTGTTTTGCCACATCAGAACTGAGATTTTAATTCAACTCATTGGTTATTTATATATATATATATATATATATATATATATATATATATATATATTTCTGAGTCACTGACAGAACTCAAAGAAAAATACATACTCTTTTTAAAATCACAAGTGACCATTTTAAACAGTTTGGACTTCTGGAACCCCTTAGATAAGTATTTAAACTGAAATAGGAATAAACTATTTTAAAGAATTTTCAAATGTTTTTACTGGACAAAGATTGGCCCATTAAAAATACAGAAATGTTCAAACTTTTTTGGTTATGAATGGACTATACTGGAGTACTACCGGGCTACGGGTTGACTGCAGTGCTTTTCTTTTTTTGTGTGTTGTTACAGAATAAAGACAACTAAAAACGTTTTAGTCTCATTGAGGAGTTTAAACATGAAGTCATATGAAGTACAAAACCTGTAAAAAGAGGTCCATAACATATTGTGGTTTTATTGGGTGTTGAGAGTGCAAGAGAGAGAAAACCTTTTGTCAGCTAACAGGAAGAGTGAAGAAAGAGTTGCTCTTTTAAACCTTTAAGTTGTCAATCTTTTGTTTGCAGTATAGTGAATTCAGAAATCTTGGCAGCTTTGTGGAAATATCAGTGACGATAAGAATCCACATTATCCAGGAAATCAACAGAGACTTGGCTAGCACTAGCCACACTTGGAAAACACTGGAAAAAATGATGTAATTTTATTGTATTTCTTAAAGGGAAAAAATCACTAGGTAAATATCTTATGCTGAAATGTTTATAATTTTACATCATCTGCTATGAAAATCTTTGAGTTTGGAACTGAATCAAATTTTGAAGTCTGTTTCTGATTAGATTTTTACTCAGTATTTTTTATTCGACTCTAAATATCTTGAGTGTCAACTTTAACAAAGGTTTTTTTTCCTCTGTTCTCCTCTTTGTTCCTTCCTTTGACTCAAACCGTCTGATCTAAAGCGCAGCTGAAAAGCTCCTGCTGGGATGTGACAAATTCTTGATCTTTTACACTATAACTGCTCCAGCGGGTGTTACAGGGGCAGCATAGCTGGAATATTGGAAAAGAACACTCAGTCTGTAAAAGTGAGTTATTTGAGTTAGGTTTTTTCTGCCTTTCCATTACAAAATATGTCCATCCATATGTCTGACCATTCATCCATCTAATTATATACTCATTCAATAGTCATGTAATTTTCCATCCGTTCAACATTCTTTTTTTCATGTTCCATCTTTAATGCTTGACCACCGCATCTGCCATAATAAAACTTGTTGAACTTTGTTTAATTTTTTCTTTAAAAATTGAGCTTAGGAAGAATGAGAACACTGGGAATCTGAGTCACAGAATTATAAAATTGAAAATTGGGTTGGAACTCTGAATGAACCCCTCCCCCCATTTGCTCTCACTGTCAACTTCAGCTGATCCACTGCATCACAACCAATTTATTAAGGGGACTTGACTCCCTTTGTTCTTTCATCTTATCTAGAGCCTAAAGGCATTGCCAGTCTCTTTGCCACCCATCGCACCCTCCCCCAATCCAAAATGCAAAACCTGCAGTTGAATTTTTGGATAGAACTGCCAGTTGTTGGGTTATTCTGGGTGAAGTGGAGCATGCTAACAATTCCTGGAGGGCAGCAGTTTAGGGAGAGCACAGCTACTTTTCACCTGACCTTTATAGTCGCATTTTTGTCTTGACTGGAGCTTACTAACAAGCATTGGGATGTACAGGGGGAGATCTTTTTGAGGGGCGGGTTTACCCCAGCAGGCGTGCGTAGACATTGCTGTCATCTTCATTTAGCCATCTTCTGTCAGCGTGAGCATGCAGAGGTCAGTGTAGCGATGCAGACACATGTAAACAGTAGGACAGTCTGGGTTCAAACATAATTGGGCCAGACAGACGCTTCCCTCATGCCTGCTGACTCGGACTGCGTCATCTGTTCCTTGAACTTACTGATTCAATGAGAGCATGTGACTATTATGCTTTTACAGATAAAGGTAATAACAATGGAGATTGCTGGCATTATGCTGCCATTGCAGACACGGTACGAAATGTCAGCTGCAATGTTTTCTTAAAAATGTACGATAACCTTTCTGCTGAAAGGCTCCAAGGCATGCACGCTTTTGGTCACAGTTCTTTTTTATGATGATTGAACTATATCCCTACAGTTCCATTCGGCAATACATTCATCTCAAACATTACATAAATTTTGGGGTATTGATGCATTTGATCTGGATGTTTTCCAGGGTAAAATTCTAAAACAAAAACAGCTTCATAAATTCAAACAACAAAAAACAAATGTGGCTTCAATTTGTTGTGGATTTTATTTAACCCTGATAGGTTAAAAGTTTACATATACGTTTAAATACATCACCATTGTTAAAGGGTTATGTGGACCTTTGAAAAGTGCTGTCAGCAAACGAGATTTTGTTTAGTAAGTTTCAAATGATGAACAAGACACAGAATCATTAAAATTACAATAAATAAAGACTTGAAATATTTGTGTAATGGATCTATATAATATACGAGTTTGTTTTCTTGGACAAATTTTGCTTGGTTGAGAATGCTTATTTACTCATTTGTGGATAATGATTCTCATTGTGCTTTGTGGAGAATTATCCTTTGTATATTTAGGTTCTTGATATATGAGGTTGAAGAGTCACTGAGTTGAATTTATGTATTCCATTTATTAAGACTAAAATGCAGTGCTGGTCCATTTTTCTTGCTATGCTTATGGGGTAACTTAGCAAAATGGTACCTAACAATAGTTTTTAATTCCTTTTGTTGGCCTCTATCTAAGCTACGCTCTAAAGAGGACGTTCCCTAGTGTGTCAATTCCTGTAACTTTAGCTTTGCACGCATGTGCTCTATGTGTGTGCATGTGCCTTCCCAACTTAGCTCCTTAAGAATAGTAGCAATTAGCAACACCTGGTGGAACAACACAGCTGTTGATCTTAAGATATGAACTACTTATACTCATAAGTACTGTTGTAAACAGCATCGTGGAGCAGCATTGTTGTGAAGATATGCCAAAGAGTGAGTGTTGGAAAGAGCAGGAGCTCCTTAAAGAGGCGGAGTCCAATTAAAAGGCAATTTAAAGGCAAAGTCAAATCTCTTTTAGTTACGTTTGATATATACAGCAGCTTCATGACAACTGAAGATAGAGTTGCTGAATTGAGCCATAAAACGGCACTACATAGCTGGAAAATATGTGACACCATAAATGTTGTGTTTATTTTCGCTGGATAAGTAACAACACACACATCACTCTTATGGACTGATGCAACATTAACAATGTTTTTGTGTTGTCCTTTGCAGTGACATGACTCCTGCATGCAAAAGCTGCATTTAATCAAGTGCTGGTCAGCTTTAATCAGCTTCTGCCCAACCTGTCTCTGCATAGAGTGTGGCCTCTTTACCATCAATGGCACAATTACTTGGCTGGACACAAGAGCCTCAATGAGAGGCTGATGGCTTATCTATGCGTGGTTTAACTGCATTGAATGAAAGAAACATTGAATTTATTCTGGCTATGTTTTGCCTTTTACACACAGTTTTCTCTCAGGACATTAAGCAGTGTGTGTATCTATGTATGTTTAGACTGGTGACCTTTTTCTCTGCAGTCACCCTCACTGGTTCTGTCGCCATATGCGAACAGCTGGCTCTCAGTAGTAGAAAACTCCCTGTGCAAGCTGGGAAAAAGTGGTAGATTGTCTTGTTTGGGGGAAGGTTTTCCATTTACATGAGGATGTGTAATCACTTTGACTAAGCTGACAGAGCTTAGGTTTTTATTCTCTAAGCATTTAGAGGAACACAGGCAGCGTCATTTAAATTTAAAATTCGACAACTCCCTTTAGCTGCAGCAGAGAAATTCTTGTCCTAGCATGCACCTCAGCATGTCCCTGTCCTTTCATGTAAGAACTTCTTTCTTGAAACGTATTAAGGCACCGCTCTGAATCGGTATCAAGCCAGGAGGGATTCCTACTACAAACACTCACATTCTGTAGCTGAGATATGCTGTGCGGTGGTGCAGACCAGTCACGAGGAAGCAGCCAAGCAGACGTGTTCCTGTTGTGTGTGTGCCTGTGAGTCAAGCCGTGTCTGTAACAGAAAACTGTTGGGAAAAATCCCTGACACTAATGTGACCCCATGTGGGAATGTTTCTCAGTTTGATTGAGGTAGATTTTTGAGGTTTGTGTGTTTCTCGCAGTGCCCAAACGTGTGCAGTTAAGTTTGTGTGGTGCTTGAGGGAAGACTGAGGTGGTCAGAGGAACTTTTTATCCCACCCTGATATGATTTCCACCTCAAAGGCTGCTGGGCCGTCATCAGCAGCAGCGACACTGAAAATCCGGATCAAAGACGAGGTTCAACCCACCCCCTTTGGCTGCAACACGCATGATGGAAACTTATTCTTGGCAGGCTCTTTGAACACTAGCATGGAAGCAGAAAAGCCAAAAGAGAGATTTGTGACACAGAAAGTGATACGTTCTAAACAGTAAATTGGTTTATAATGTGTAACTAATAGGGTATTGTAAGTTTTTCACACCTATTTTGTGTTTATAAACTGGCGTGTTACAGCCACAAACATTTTCAGGATTTTTAAAGGTTGTTTTTTTTTATAAGGATTTTATGTAGTGGAACAAGGATAGACAAGATTATACGTAAGGTGGTAAAATTAGAAGTGGTTCTTAAAAAGTTTGTTGTGCATTTTTCTTCAACACAACTACATTGAAAACCATCTGTTAATGCAGTTTAATCTGCAGCTCATTTGCAGCATGTCTCTACCAGCTTCACACTTTTAGACTCTACTATTTCTGCCCATTCAAAAAAAAAAAAAATAAGAGACTCATTAAGTCTCATCACATATTCTGTGCTGGATTTAAATCTGAGATTTTACTAGGCCAGTTTAAGACATTATTCTGATTTTATCTAAATCATACCATTATATCTCTAGCTGGACGTTTGTTAAAAGATGAGCTTTAATCCCAGTATCAAGTCTTTAGCATCTAGCCTACTATCATTCTGACCAGTTTCCCGTCCCCCTCCTGAAGAGAAGCATGCCCACAGCATAATACTGCCTCCACCCATGTCTCACAGAACTTTTCCACCGATGCGGTTTGGAGCCCATTCCTGTTCCCGAGCATGATTTTGAACCAGTGTCATGTGTTTGCTCTAGAAGAACGAGATTCCCCGGTGCCCGGTTTGGTTCTAGTTGGCCATTGTGGAATACCTGGTATTTCAGTGCAAACCTGAGACATCACATTGTGCGCCAGTCAAACTGCACACAAAGAAATAACAAGCATGGCAGCAAATACAAAGAAGCCTTTTCTGCGTCAGCTGGAGAGTTTGAATTCTCTTTTGCTGCACATAAAGGAGCCTCTGTAAACAAGGAAATAATGCATCCAGGGCATCAAGATCTATCTTGCTATTACACTTTTCTTCTGCTTTTCTTCCGAGTTGTCTGATGCCACCTGTTGATTATGCATGTTTGATTCCCAAAACATATGGAAACTGCAGTTGGTTCTCATGGGAACTAAACAAAAATAAGTGTTCAGAGGCATATGAACTGAACCAGTTGTAGAACAAGAGTTCTTTCTGTGGAAACCCACTAAATGGGAATGAGGATACATTGTGCAAATCTTCCATTACATATAGTGTTTTGCAAGTAGACCGACTTGTTTTGTTTTCATTTGGTCTGAGCGCCTTACTATTTATGTACCTTAAATGGCTTTTGTTGAAGTGCAAACAGGTCTTCTTATGGAGTTATTAAAAAAAAAAAAAGTCATTTTTTCATAAAGGCTACATTTATAGAGTGCACACCTAATAGTCTCCTGTGCTGTGAATTTCTGCAGCTTCTCCAGATTTCCCATTGGCCTTTTGAATGCTGCTCATTGCTGTCCTTGCTTGCCCTGTCAGTTTAGGGGTACAACCATGTCATAGTGGATGTGTTGTTGTTTTGTAATGTGTTTTGTTTCAAATATTGGATTAAACACAGCTTGGAATATTGTTTCATAACACAATAATTGCTTTAGCTTTTTCAAATGTTTGTCCCTTATCACAAAACTTTGTGACTGTTTAGCATCAAGGCATATTGACTTATTCTGTCGACAAGAAATAATATGATATATTTAAGCTCATAAAATCCTTTAAATGTGTGTAGGTGCAATACTGTAAGCGGGGGAAAAAAATGCTTGCCTTTTCTGCTTTGTGTTAAGTGTTGTCCTACATGATTTTGTTCACAGCAAAAAGCGTCTGGCAAGGTGCTATTTGACCTGGTGTGCTCCCACATGAATCTGATTGAAGGTGACTACTTTGGCCTGGAGTTTCAAAACCACAAAAGCATGATGGTAAATAAACAACAAATAAAGCCTCATCTCAAAGTTGCTCACATTATTTGTTCAAAAACTCACACTTGAACAATTCTCTTCTGTTCTTTCACAGGTATGGTTGGACCACATCAAACCGATTATTAAGCAGCTTCGACGTAAGTGTTTCAGTATTCTGTTTAGTCTTGTTCCTCCTGGAGCTTAGAAGAGAGTAACTGCTCTGTATAATCTCCTTTTAAAATGCAAATGCTCTTTTATTAATGTTCCACACAGGACCGAAAAACACAACCCTGAGGTTCAGTGTGAAGTTTTTCCCCCCTGACCATGCGCAGCTGCTGGAGGAGCTGACGAGGTGAGCAGATCCTCTTCATTCCCGTTATCTGGGGGATGCGTTTGTCTTCTTCTTGGCACAGAGACGTACGTTTGTATACATGTCAGTGTGAAAGGTCTCTGTTGTAACTGAGGCATACATGAAACATGGGCCCTGACTCCATGATGATTTATCCCCTTCAGGTTATAGGATTCAAATGTCATGGCTGCCATCTCGCTGGTTTAGCCCTCTGGAGATTAGCGTTGTAGAGCTAATGACTTTTCTGGTTTCTGTTCTGTAGATATGGATGTGCTGCATGTTTTTAGGAGAGAACAGAGAAAAAAATTGACATTCAGCTGATGAAGCTTTGACAATTGCTTGGCTGTTTGTATAAGAAAGATATTAGAAAGCTGTTTCTATTTACAATTTTTTCATTAATATATAATATTTTACTGTTATGTAAAGCATTTAGTGTCTTGTTTGTTTCAAACATAAACATTCAGTAGTTTTTAACCTTAGACTTTTTTGTTGCTTGATTTTTTTATTCTGTTTCAGAATTAACTGAGTATTGCAGTTCAATAATCTTAACTTAAAAATTGTTTTAGCCCTTTGTCATATTAAAACAACATATTTCAACTCATCTAAAGAGCAGCTAAAATCTGCAAATACTTGAGACCGCCACTAAAAATGCTTGTAATGGCCTATTTTAGTTGTACTATTAGTTGTTGTGCAAACCCATTCTAAATTTAATTTTATTTCTAATATTTTAGTCGTGCTCTACAAAAAAATCCACAAATAGTCTAATTTTCAATAAATAATTTGGAGTGAAGTTTCACAGAAAAAATTGTAATGAGGCAAATCTGCAAATTCTATACAACGACTAGGCAGGAGTCCATTGTGTTTCCAGAATAAACCTGCTCATTTCCATGAATATTGCTTCCTTTTCTACTTCAATAAGATCTCAATATTTGGGATCTTATTGAGATTAAATCCATTTTCAAAAGATCAGTGGTGAACATGCTGATTAGTTTGTCAAGTTTTAACTACCTTGGTTGCTAGCCTGCTTTTTATTTTCTGACAGAAATGGTAACGATTGAGGTTTTTGCTGAGGTTTGTTTCAAAACATTGCTACTTTAAACCATTATCTGAAACTGTGGTTCCCCTTCCCAGTCATTAATCTTGAAAGCCTTCTTGTTGCACCAACAAATTAGCCACTACTGTATTAATCCTTTAATCTTGTGGCTTCCGCGTTCATAAGATTGGGCAGGAAGGATAGCAAAGACATCCCTCTCTCCAGCAACACACTTTAACTCTTTGCCAGAACTGAAATCTAGACCCTCCAGAAAATTCTGGGCCTGCTGCTTGTGTTGAAGAAATTTTTTTTCTGTCGTAAGTCATGTCTCAGGACCACAGAAGATCAATTTAAGACCTATGCCTAATAGTGTTTATTTGCATTATATTTCAAAAAAAGTCTTGATTATACATGCTCTTTTCGTTTTTTTAATTTATTGATTATTATATAGTCTGTGGTTGTTTTTAAGTTTTATTACTTTTGCATTTGTGCATCAATTCAAAACTACAACCCAGCAAACATCTTAATTTACTTAGACAGCACATACAAAATTCACCTTTGTATGTTTTTGTAACAATGAAAAGGTTTCAGTACATTTTTCTTTCTTTGCCTATAATACAAAGCAACAAATGAATGGGAGTGCAACTCTGTGATCCCTGTAACCTGAGAAACCTCTTTGTCTCTTTAAACAGTATTTTTCTACTGATAAATTCCTAAAGTGTCAAATTCAATCTTGTGTTCATTTTAACCCTCAATCACCTCTGCAGACTCGTTAACGTGATATCTATTTTTGTGTTTTGTGCCTAGGTACCTGTTTGCCCTCCAGATCAAGCAGGATCTCTCCAGTGGACGCATGTTGTGCAACGGCACCAGCGCGGCTCTGATGGTCTCCCACATCATCCAGTGTGAGGCTCACAGGGCAGTTTTATGCGCTTGGCTCAAGCCACCAAAACAGTGATAGATCTGACAACTGTCTTTTATAGATACACTGCTGCTCTTTTCATGTGCAGCTTATCAGCAAACATTGTCATGCACCACACGCCGCAGCATTTCAAATTGATTAACTTTGTGTTGCTATGGAGACCCCTCGGCCTAATGTCTGAATGAAATCTTGCAGAGCTGCAGCAGAGCGACGACTCATTTCCATTGCTGGTCATATCTGGACCTCTTTCTTTATCCTGTTGCGATCGAAGCGTGTTTGCGCGTTTTCCACGTGGAGCATCAACTCTAAAGCTGACTTCTTTATTTTTTGTCCTTTTTTTTTTTTTTCTTCGGTTTCAGCTGAGATTGGGGACTTTGACGAGAGCCACTGCCGCTCACACCTGCTAAACAACAACTACATTCCGGATCAGATGCCCCTGATCGACAAAATCATGGAGTTTCACTCAAAGCATATGTGAGTGTGTGATCTTTAGACCACAGTTAAAATAATAACACAAGGTCAGTGGGTGAACAGACATTATTCTCCTCAGCTGTGAACAGGAAATGTTGTTGCAGACTTTGTTATTGTCCCACTGGGCTGTTTTATTACTCAAGTGACATATTCAGGAAAGCAGCCACTGAATGAATGGGTTATTTCTCAGAGTGCTACACACAGCACTTCAACATACAGTGTATAATCTTACATTGGCCAGGTTTTTATAACTTGTTTTACAGCTTAATGTAAGTCTTTTGGGTTTTATGTCTTCCAGCTTTGCACACCTAGAGACTTTGTTGGCCTTTTTCTGTGCAAAACATCTCATGCGCAGTCAGATTTGATGGAGAGTATCAAATCTTGAATGATTTTCAAGTTTTGTTTGAGCTGATCTATACCAGCTCATTGCAGATTTGGCAGTCTTTAAACTGCAGAAGATTTTATCAGGTTTTCCTCTCCACAACTTTGACCAGCTTCTCTTAACCTGATGAAGAAAAACATGAAGCAAAAGGCTACAGTGTCCCAAAAGGAGACTATAAGCTTCTTTTAGATCACCAAGTGACAGGCATGCACACACACATGCACACCCACCCACACAGACAGCTGTCTTTAGTTGGGTTAGTGGGATGAAACCCAGTTTTTTACTCTATTTAGAGATGACTGATGCAGAAGTTTGAGAGAAGTGAATTTGAACTTGGCTTTTTTTTTTTGTCCGACTACTTTTTCATTCGATCTAGTTTAATGCCATTGGGAGTATATTACTGGAACCCTTCCAGATCTCCTCACACCATTCAGCCACTCCATCAACTATTTCTCATAACTTATTTAAGAAGAAGCTTTGCCAACACTTCAGTGGCCTCTGCGTCACAGTGGGCCGTGAGCACTGAGTGCTCTCTGAAGCTGTAGCAGTGAAGCTGGTTTTTACCACAGCTGATAACGATATCTGTGGCTCCTGTGGCCGGGTGCCATGTTAAGTTGAATCCTTTGTTAAGTGTCACACAGGAAACAGGAAGGCTTATCTACAGATGAGAATTAGGAAAGTCAGTTAAGGATTGCTTCTCCTTCCCCCAGCCGCTATTTGTTCTTCAAAAACCCAACCCTCGGAACTTGTGAGTGAAATATAAAGTGTAGTGTACACACACTTTTAAGCCTAAAGTTAATCACACCCCTGATAGAGTTGCATTTATAATTCGTTTTTTATTTAACAAAGACATTTTTTCCGTTATGGAAAGTTTCAATTTTTTTTTATACGATAACAAAACAATGTAGAGGGGGTATTGCTTAAAAAAGTAATTTATTTACAAAAAACTTTATTGGCATTACAGCAAACAAACCGATCTTATTGATGAAGCCCTAAATTATTTGATTCTGGTCACCTGCCTATTTCTTCTTGCATCTTCATCTACAGTGTTTTTCAATACCTTTATGATCGAAGAATCATGCTTTTGAATGTACTTTACAGGTACTACCCTCCTTATAAATACAGATGAAACATTAGCAGCTGTAAATATTTTCATTTATGTGTGTGTTGTAGAGGTCAGTCACCAGCAGAGTCAGATTTTCAGTTGTTGGAGGTTGCTCGGAAGCTGGATTTTTACGGGATTCGGCTTCACCCTGCCAAGGATCGGGAAGGTTCGAAGTTAAGTCTGGCTGTGGCGCACACGGGCGTTTTGGTCTTCCAGGTAGCTTCACACAGACATTAATGTGAACATCAATTTGCTTGTTGAGTTTCTTAGTTATTCTCACTTTGCCAAAAAAAAAGAAAAAAAGAAAAGGCTTTAAAAAGCGCTCAATTTTTCACCATCTTAGACACACACAAGGATCAACGCCTTCAACTGGTCCAAAATACGCAAGTTGAGCTTCAAGCGAAAACGTTTTCTCATCAAGCTAAGGCCAGATCTAAATGTACGTTGTTTTATTATACTTGGAGAACACAAATTGCTTCAGAGTTGTAAATTCTTTCTCAACATTTTTTCAGAGCTCCTGTCAGGACACTCTGGAGTTTTTGATGGCCAGTAGGGATTGCTGTAAAGTCTTCTGGAAGATCTGTGTGGAATATCACGCCTTTTTCCGCCTCTTTGAGGAACCTAAACCCAAACCCAAGCCTATGCTCTTCACACGAGGATCTTCCTTCAGATTTAGGTGGAGTTTTTTTCTTCAGCAGGACTGCAAGCACTTAACTTTCCTCATAGTCTACCAACGCCCTTGTAGAAACACTCATTATTTCTCATGTGCTAATGCTGCAGCGGTCGCACACAGAAGCAGGTGATTGATTATGTGAGGGAATCAGAGTTCAAGAAGATCCCATTTGAAAGGTAGAGTCTAGACACTTGCTGGGCATTCTGAGTTCAAGTAAAGACTTTCACGATGTAAAACACTGACCTACATCATCCCATCTGCCAGGAAACACAGCCGGGTCCGATACAGCAGTAGAGCTCAACACAACAGTCGCCTGTCGCCGCTGCCTTCTCCTCGCCACCATGAAGTGCCATCAGAAGTTAGTCTTTCTATGCATAATAAATGTACTCAATAGATTATTTGTTGCTTTATATATATATATATATATGCCTGTGTTAATCCTCTTTAGTTATTCAGAAACATTGTCTATGAATTTATAAGCTTACCTTTTTGCTTGTTTTGGGTTGGATGAAATCATTGTTCTCTGCCTGACAGCCTGTTGTTTAATATAAATTAATAGAAGTGGGAGCTGCTGAAGACTCTTTTGCAACACTTTTCACACAGTTTTTTTCACATTTTGTCACGTCACAACCAAAAACGTTTGTAAATTTTAAAGGGGGTATATGTGATTGTTCAAGACAAAGCAGTGCATAACTGAAGCAGAATAAAATGTGCATAATTTTAGAAATATTAAATGATTAAAAAGGGAGGCTTTCCTATTTTACTTTAATATGTCTAAGTCAAATCCAGTTGAATCCTGAATCCGCCGATACGTAATCTAAAGTTATTATAAAATAGGGTTGTTAAAATACTAAAATTCCAGCTCAATACAAAGATAAACATTCAATATTTTTAGGTGATTATTGATAAATAATGAAAACAATGACAATGGTTTTATTACATTTTGATTAAAGATGGAACCTTTCCAACAGTTGTAAACATATTTATTTTGTCTTTATACATTTTGTCCCCATGAAATTATTGAAAAAAAACATCAGCCATTTCGAAAACAATAAAATAGATTGATCTGTGCTGAAAAACGGAGAATAAAATAAGTTATTTTTTACTCCTCGGAGTGATTTCTATGAAACATTTACTTTGTAATTATCAAACTGGAAAGGTTGCTGTGATTTCTGGTTTCTTTAGGGGTTTTTCCAATATTTGTCAGGGTCATGCGAGGTAGACAGAATCAGGACCCTGTCTGTTTTGTTTTATCTTGACACATCTTCATAGACAATTGTTAACTTGTTAAATTAACATTGTTTATTAACATCAAAATGTGGACGACGTTTTACTTTTATTCCCAAATACGAAGCTTAACCTTACACATTTATCCATCCCCTCAACACAGTTCTACTAAATAGAGAAGCAATTGTGCAATTGGTACTTTAATAATTTAGCTTAACATCTGCTCTCCACCATGTTCAAACTTTCGCTGATGTGGAAGTAGAAGTGTTATTGACATTTTAAAATGCCACATAAACATCTGAGTGTTCAGGTTGGCTTTGTGGACGCCTGCCTGTTGTACAGCTTATATACTGACTTATCGACATCCTTTCCTGTTCATCTGTTGCACAAGAAAAATACCTCCTTACAATAACTTTACTTTCATCTTTTTAACAAAAAAGGTTGCTAAGGCTCTAATGGGTGCACTGACTATATCAAGGTAGTTTTACCTTGACTCTGAAGGGAGCAGGGAATTGAGCGTCTGTGAGTCTGCTGTGGAAAATTGTGCACTAGTTTGGGGATATGGGAACAACTCAGTAAATGTCAACAAACTAATTAGTATCATAAATATTGCTTTTTGTATAAAAGTCCAGTTGACAATCTGCCAAGACTCAAAAAAGTGACAGTTTCCATCACGTTGTGCTGGTCTATCACATTAAACCATAATAAAATACATTAAGATTTGGGGTAGAAGGTATTAACATAAATGTTTACTGGTCTTTTTGCCATTTATGTTTATTTTTGCTTCTTTATTTCTTCTCAATATCATAACATATCATTGTGACTGATGCTAAATTAGCAACATCAATTTTATTTTGGTGTTTGGTGTTTGAGTTCTGAACATTTGATCACTTAAACGTACATCCAATGTATTTAGTCAAGCACAAGGAACTAACAGAATATTTTCAGGCGAGGAGGAATTGACTTAAAATCCTCAGTTGTTATTAATTACGCAATTTCTGAAACTCTTTTCTTTTTTCCAACTCTCAGAGTGGTGTTCCTGAGAACGTCTCCTCTTCTTCTCCTCCTCGGCGTCACTGGAAGGAGTCGGTGCTCGTCAGTGCCGAAGACCCAGCAGCTTCACGAACTTCAAAGATGAGCCCAAACCATCAAAGAAACGGCCACGAAGACAGAAAGGAGTCCGTTTCCAAGCCTGAGGAATCAAGAGGGTCAACACGACAGATGTCCCCAGAACATCCGAGCGAAGGTCCAGCATCTTGGTTTGCCAAAGGCAGCAGCTCAGCCAACAGTTGTGTAGATAGTGAGTTGAACATGGGAAGGGAGCAGGCCAGCAGAACAAATCAGAGTTATGGTGAGGACTTCAATTTGTGTCGGGGTTCAGGTTCCCAGCAGGAGCATTTACTGGGTAAGATGCAGTACAGAGAATCTCCTTTGCTCAACATGAACCGTGAGCCACATTGGTCTCTCACGCAGGCCCGTCCAAAGTTTGACCTTAGTCCTGGTTACAGCACAGTGGGGAAAATCAGATGCCATAACGGAGAGAGGCAGAGCAGCAGCCCCCTCCCAGGTCAACATATGATTGGCTCAAGGAGTGTTGTCTCCAATCCTGCCAATAAACCCTCCCACCGAGGACCTTCTCTCACTCACACTGAGCAGAATGGCTACATGCCCCCCCTGTTTAATGACACAAGATGCTCCCCCCACCCGAGCCGATCGCCTCTCTTACACAATCTCCAGAAATTACATCACACCTCGTGTGCAGACCCACAGCAGGGTGCATACCCTTCAGGGCCAGGTTCACGCCCGGTTATATCTCGGGCCGAGCGCATGGCAGCTCTGGAGCGCCGCATGACGGCCAATGGCCTCACGGCACCAGGGAGGTTCCGGGCCGGAAAGAAACGGTTAGGACAGGTCGGAGTCAAACACGTGGAGGCAGTGCAAATGTGTGAGGGCTCCACCACCAGTGGGTCAGAGTCAAGTGAGTCTGAGGGAGAGGACAGAGAAAACTGCAGCAACAGTACGGTGGAGGCTAGCTCTTCTATACCAAGAAGCAAATTCTCCTTTGGGAGTCTCCAGCTGGAGGAGGAGGCAGAGGATGAGGATGGATGCCATAATTTTAGTGATGAGGAAGGCGAACAGATTTTCAGCTGTTGACACATTAACAAACCTGAGAAGGGAGTCTGAAGCTTGTACCTAGGAATCCTTGTTGTGTAGGAAAGTTTTCTTCTGCATTTCAAAGATTCACTTGTTTCTGAATTATTTTATGATGTCAAAACAGAAACTCACAGCTGCCTTGTTAGGTTGCCACACTGAATAGTTACCTATTGTGCACCGTAGAAAATGTGGTACTGATTATATCAAAATGAAAGGCGAAAATGTTGACTTTTAAGAAAGTTGCAAAAAATTGCCTTTTCAGTGCCTTTTAACTGCTGTCAGTAAGATATCTGTCTATTATTGTCTATAATCACATGTATAATATAATCAATGGCTTTTTTAGTGCCTTGCAAAAGTATTCATAACTGTTTAACCTTTTCACCTTAATGTCAAAATCTTCCGAGATTTCATGCTGTAAACCAACATGAAGTAGTGCAAAACTGTGAAGCAGAAGCCAAACAATCGAGAGTTCTCAATATTTTTATTACAGATGCTATCTGAAAAAAGGTGTGCATGCATTTGTATTCATCCCCCCATCCTCTAATATGCCTAAATAAAATCTATTTTAACTAACTGCCTGTCAAAGTCACCAAATGATAAATTAATTGGTTCAATAAGAAGAAAAGTGAAAAGTATGGCAGATGTCTGTTTTCAAATTTGATGCAAACTCACGTATCCCTTCACAAGTCAACTAAATTCTAGATATTCTCTTTTTATTTGTAAAAATATTGGGAACCAGATGGGTTTTTTTCCTTTCGCTTCTAAATTATGTGCAGCTTTTTGTTGGTTCATCATCTAAAATTCAAGTCAAATTAAGTTTGTGGTTTTGTCATTACAAAATATACAGATTTAATAGATTTAAACACTTTCGCAAGGCACTGTATTGTTCTGATTTTAGAACTGGTATGTCATCAGTTAAGACTGAATTGACATTTATCTGTAGCTATCTAACAGGTATTCTGTCTGACTAGGGTGCAGAATCCAATGAAATCCTGCAAAAAATTTCTACAATTGATTTGTATTTAGTATTTGTTTACAGAGTCAATTGTTCTTTACTAATCTGGAACAAACTTTAAATAGTTTGAGTCCTGTCTTGTATTGAAATGTCAGCAATATGCTAAATATACCTCATAGCAACAAGTAAAATAGATGTAATGTGCAAGTGATGAGCAGGACTTGATCAGGTTTTGGTGAATGTAAATGTGTGCTATAAGATAATTTTTCATTGTCTTGCATGTTTGTTTGTTTTTTTTGTGTGTTTTTTTTGCAATAGTCACTAAGCAGAGTTTGCAAAAATGGCACTGCACTTTTTTGCACTTGTGTCTTTTTTTCTCGTGGTTCAATTTGGAATAATCTCCTTGTTATACATGTGTTTTCCTTTTTTTTGTGTCCAATGTTCACTGTCTGCATGAAGCTAGTTTTTTTTTTTTTCCCCTCATCTGTGCTTTTCTGTGCTGTGTGGAGGGGGAAGCACAGTTTTTTACTCTGTGGGTTCCCTCTTCTGCAGTGATCTGATCACCTGACTCACCATTAGATTAATTCAAAGCAGGGAAACAAGACCTTGACAGTATGTTTGTGTGAAAGACACTTTAAGGGCAACATTACCTTAAAGTATAAAGCCTCTGGGTTCATCCATCATAGCAGGCTGCTTTTTGTGGTGCTCCTTGATATTTTTAGCTCTGGCATAGAAACAGATGGTGATTTTATGAGATACACAAGTATGCAAAGTAGTGCGTAATGAAATGGAAGGAAAATAAGGGATGCATGGTTTTACATTTTCTTACAAGAAAAATCAAGAATCAGTCGCATACATTTGTGCTTCTCTTACTCCTTCCACTTCACAACTATGCACACAATCAGTTGACTACATGTTGGTCTGTTACATAAAATCCATTGATATATGTTAAGGTTTGTGGTTTTAACTTGACAAAATCTGAGAAATATCAAGGGATATTAAAACCTTTGCAAAGCACTGCAGGCTTGGTTCAATTAGCTGCCTGCTTCTATACCCGTCACTGATGCAGCATGAGTAAACAACCAGATCACTGCAGAACCGGGAACCTTATGAGGAGCACTAACCCATCTAACATCCATCTTTGCATGTCCCAGCTTTATGGGAAAGACTGTTTGTGTGTAGGCGTGTGCATGCAGCGTGTACGTGTGTATGTGTGTGTTTTCAACCATTGGTGTCCTTCAGGGTGTGTTCAAAGTCCAGGACGGTGGTTTGATGCACATAATCCTGTTCTGTCCTACCTGCATGTCCTCTGCTGTATGTACTGTAATATGCATGTTGCTCTATCTTTCACTCTGCTGTAATTAATCTGTTCATTTCCTGTGTGCAGCGTGTGATCGGAGGATGTGGCTGTAAATCTAGGCTATTAAAAGCAACCTAATAAACAATATATAAAACATTTTTACAGCTCTCTGTCGCATGGTGAAATTAGGCTTTAAACTGATTTGCAAACGCTTGTCTCTGTAATGTTTTCATCTGTAGCTGTGAAAATATTCCCCGAACCGACAGAAATCAGATCAAGATCAGTTTGCATTTTTTTATGATTGCTATTTCATATTTTTTTCTGGTCCTTGATTGCCGTTGGTGTTTGTTTTGTAAAGTCTGGTGTCAATAGTACATATTAGATCCTTTTAATCCTCTAGTTTTTGTGAAATTGTTATTTCACACTCGTTTGTATCATCCGTGCAGATGTTTATGTGACTCATTATTGAGGTGGTAGTTCTTAAACCAGTTTGCGTTCTGTTTTATTCCTGCTGATGATGACACAGAGAGAGACAGAGAGGGAGATGGGCGTGTTGCATCCACAATATAGTAAGTAAGCTGAGTGAGTGTTGTCGGAGCAGATGACAGTAGTTAAGTGGTTCTTCTCGATCAGCCTGCTGTATGTGTCAGCTTGTCCCTTTACTGACGTGGTGTAAAACGGCTGTCGTGAATTCAAAGTGAGTCATGACTGATTCTTTTTTTTTTATTCCTTTGCTTTCTCTAAACCAAACCCCCCTTACCAGTTCTGCCTCACTGCATTTACGATTTAGCATTAGTGGACTGTCAAATCGCTTGGATTTCATTAGCACTCCGTCATCTGATTTGGTTTAAATGTTATCCTCAAATGGTGAAAATACATTAAATGTCAAATTCAGTTATCTTCCTACAATGTGGCAAATTGCACCCGTCTGGGCTAAAATTATTTAAATGAAGAATCTTTTCCTCAGCTCAATTATATCCCTGTATTTCTAGATTAACAAACTGATACTTTCCTTCCTCCCTCTGGATTTTTTTTTTTTTTTTTTTTGTGGCTTCACATCAGGTCTGGCTCCCCACAGCCCTCCGCCGTCCGGACACCCCCATGGGATGGTGAACGGTCAGAAGTCCCTGGAGTTGTGCAGCAACAGTCTTGATGGCCGTCAGCCTTCGCCTTTGACCAGCCCGCTACTCAACGACGCCTGCAGCATTCGCACCGACGATGAAGATGAGGTCCGGAGAAAGGTTTGTAAACTAAGCTCTCAAACCTTTAAAGCCTCAAAAAACGTTTTACCAGGATTGCTCTGTAGTTTTGCTCTGTCCATCTTTCCATGTGCTTTAAAACAGTATCCCTAAAAAAAAGCATTCCAACCACCTGACGCTTTGCCATAGGGATGATGTTTCCAGGGTATTTGGCAGTGTGACCACTTTTGGCTTTCATTTTGCCAGTCTTCTATTAGGTCCACAATTTTGCACTCCCCGACCTGTTGTCCTGTCAATAGTCTTCCACCTAAGTTGTGGACCTCTGCAGCTCCCCCAGAGTCACTGTGAGCCTCTTGGCTCCTCCTCTAATGAATGGTATTAAAATCCATGTCTTGCTAGGTTTGCGGCTACGGTGTACTCTTGCCACTTTGGTTGAACAGTTCTTCCTGAAATGTTCAAAACTAAAGAATATATTTCTCAGGCTACTCCTGTTTACAACTTCTTTTCATATTTAACTCTGACCTTTACGGTTGTATACTGGACTTGGAGGTATCAAAGTAAAAACGGCTGAATTTAAAATGGATTATTCTTTTTAGATTTCTATTTCAAACAAAAATAAGACCCATGCATTATTTCTTCTCATGTCATGATCAGGCTCTAGGTTGCGTTGGTCAATTGCATGAAATCCGAATTAAGCACATGTTAGTTTGTGCTTATAACACAAACCACAAGGTACTTTACATGTCCGCTTATATGTCCTGATGAATCTAACTAAAAACAGGTGCTGCTACCTTTTCAATGTCTTTTCTGATGTTTGCTATCCAGAGGTTTCCCACTGATCGAGCCTATTTCATCGCCAAAGAGCTGCTGACCACAGAGAGGACATATCTGAAGGACCTGGAGGTGGTGACTGTGGTAAGATGAGCACACATCAGCATGCCTCTCTGCTGTTTGGTCTCTCCCATATGCTCGTCTGCTTGGGGAGAAGCACTCTCTTTGTTCTGGGTTAGCAGCTTCGTTGCAACACGACCACCGAATCACAGAGATGGGCAGTGACACACAAACACTTTGGCAGAAGCGATTTCATTCTTTATTCATTCCCCACGCCCGAGCTCTGAAATGCATTTATCCATGTCACACAAGGTGGTGAATACTAAACTGTGTTTGTGTTTAAAGAGGATGTTGGATTTAGCAGTGTGTTCCCCCTGTGTGCTTATTTATTCGATTCTCTCGGATTTTATTGGCTGGATACAAGCGTGCACACCCAGCTTTGTTTGATACCGTCTCAAAGTAAAGCTGGCAGATAAACAGGATATTAAACGTGTGTATTGCTTCTTCAACTGTAATTGGGGACGGTCTTTTGTTGCCTGATTTATCACATGAGGAAAGTGGTAGCTTTTCTCATTTTGGATGTTTTACTCACATTTAGCTTGAATTATTTTAATCATTTAACTGTATATGTTCATGTGCTATCTCCTTCCCACATGCTGATTGGTGTTGCTTTGGTGTTGAGGGTGAAGTCATCTGAACAACAGCTGGAGCTTTGTTTTCTACCCTTATAAAGAAACACTTACTTTTCCAACAGCCCATTTCCCTTTCCTATTAGAGCTTCTGAATGAAGCTGCTCTCAGTCCGTTCTGCTACACAAAACATGCTTCTTTTGCCACCAAACCGTCTTAATGAACCAAGTGGGTAAGAATGACTATTGATTCTTCTTTTCAACCTGAAGGATTCAAAGTGAAGGATTTAGAAGTTGTCGCAAAGCTAAAGTTCATCAACAGGAACACAGATAAAGTGATTCTGGAAGAAAGTTTCTGTAATCATCCTAAGCGAGTTTGTGTAATCTAACTTGATTTATAGAGCACTTGTTACTCAGTCAAGTGTAACACGAAGGTCTTTACAGAAATCAGGAGGATGGATAAAAAACGCACTACAGAAATATATTAAATAAATTATTAGCTGAAGTAATTAAACAGAATAAACAACTGATTATATTGGTGATAAAATTATCATTAAAACAGAGAATTATAGAGAATGAGGCTTTGTGGAAAGTTAATCAGATCAGTGAGGAAAGACTGGAGATATACATGTATGTTTTTATTTGTAGCTAAAGTTTGACTTGCTACGCTGCTTGAGCTTAAAGAGCATGTTGACACTAGAATGCTGACGGTAAAGTAAACGTATTAAAATTAACGTTAGTATGCTAACACATAAACATTGGTATTAACAATTTTCAGAGGCCCAATTAGAGTCCCCACTTGAATCTGATGGAGAAACTGTGGAGGGAGTCAACCTTTGTGATGAAATACCTGAGACTTAATTATTCAAGATTTTACAGTCTCATTTAACAGTGAGACTGTAAAATCTATTCCCATGTGTTAATCTGCTTTGCAATATGTGTTTTCCAGTCTTTCCAGAGTGTGGTGGAACAAGACGAGGCGACCCCTGACTCCCTGAAGAACACCATTCTCTCCACCTTTGAGCCGCTCCACAAGTTTCACACTGGTTTCCTCAGGGAGGTGGAGCAGAGGCTGGCTATGTGGTGAGCCCCATTTCACTTTTGAACTACACCCAAGATCTTATTTGAGGGCTTCAGAATGCAGTTTGGATTTGGTCCAATTTATCAGAATTTTTTTTTTTTGTAGCAACCCAACCAGCTACCATCTCCGTTGCTCCAAAAATACTGGCCTGTGCTTTCCTGTGGGTTTGTGCTGACTGATGTGCTTTATTGGGCACAAACACAGCCCCACATGGAGCCTGTGATGCATAAACACAGTCAAGCTGTTACAATTTGCAAGCGTTTACTGGCGATTGTCCGATGCTAGAACTTCACACGAAAGCTTAAAGTGATAGCGCACTATACTCCACTCATAAGAACTACAGTCAGATGTGAATGCAAATCTCCTTGGCCTACATATGTCTTTTGCTTTTGACTTTGCGTATACAAATATAAAGGTGAAACTGTTGTGAACGTCATTGGAAATCTATCTGGTATAGATGAATAGATGAATCTCTTTTAAACACAAGTGTATTTATTAAAACTAGAAAATTCCTGAAGAAATTTAACTGGGGCCTGCCAAAGTGTGCCCGTCGGTTTGGACCCAGCGTTCTGATGCTAACAATTTGCATCAATGCTAAAGAAAGCTGCAATGTAATCAATAGCATGTGGAGAATCACAAGAATGTTAAGTAAGCTGGACATGCAACATTCAGTATGATAAAGCAAGTGCATTAGCTAAAATGAGCAAATATGCTAATATAAGCATAAATACTTTCAGTAGCATGTGGGGTATCATTAGAATGTTTACTGTCATTTACTTACTCCATTAAGTATACTAAACATGGCTAATAAGTCTGAAAAATAGAAAATAGCTTATTTAAGCTGCTAATAACATGTGAAGTTTCTTTCATTCATCCCCATTTTATTCTGACATCCGTGAAGCAAATCCACATCAACCAATTCAGAAGTGTTCTGTGATTATTTTGAAATTTGCAGTAAGCTTCATATTAAATGCCCACACTTATCCATTGTGTAAGTGTGGTTTTGATAAACCAGTCACATAAAGCCAATTAGATCAATTACATGATGTAAAAATTCCCAAGGCTTTTATTTTGAAATTTTTGTTAAGCTTCATTTGAAAGGGTCAAAGTCATCCCATGTGTAACAGTCATTGGATTAAATCAGTCATATAACGCTCAAAAAAGCAATGACCTGATGTAAAAATTTTCAAGGGCTTTTATTTTGAAATTTTCAGTAAGCTTCATTTCAAAGGGCTAGACTCATCCCATGTGTAACAGTGACAGGGTTAAATTAGTTATATACAGCCCATAGCAGCAAGTTTTTCTAAAGGCCATCTCAGTCCTCCTCTGTTTTAACTGAACTAGTAGTTCGAACTACAGTGATCGTTGAAGTCCTCAGCAGCTCTCCCTGCTCTGGGTTCCGTTGCCATGGTAAATAATCCTCTCTGCCAGCTGTGAGTGAGACATCCAGGGGGAGACAATTCTCTGTTTGAGCCAGCCAGTTTGACTAAAAAAAGCATGGCAAAAACTGTTTCCGTGGAACCGTAATACATATTCGAAAATGAAGCATATGAGAGGGCTATTTGTCCGCCATTCATATCTCTACCTCACTCACAGTATTAACAGCGATGAGATAAAAAAGTGTGTGCCAAGGTCTGAAATTTATCAGAAATACATGGAAGTGAATCAGTGAGATCTGTCTGCTACCCTGGCGCATGACTTTGCTCTGAAGCACCTGGAGAGAAAACTGTACTATAATTTTGAAATTCAATGCACATTAAAGGAGACTACCAGCGCATTGGAGATGTGATGCTGAAAAACCTTCAAGCTTTGAAGGTGACCTGACCTCATGTTAACATCGATGCTTTTGAAACCCAGCAGTCTATCATCCTCATGTATTGCACTTCATGCTTGCAGCCTCTGACAACAAACATGCACAAGCACTCTGACATCCTCCTTGAGCTGGAGAAGGCGTGCAAAGCGTCCCGTAGGGTGGAAAACTTATGCAGAGACTTTGAGCTGCAAAAAGTGTGCTACATCCCCCTGAATGTCTTCACTTTAAAAGAGATCACCGCCTCATTCTACAAAATGAGTTTGAGCGCCTGTGCAAACACTACCCAGCCACTCATGAGGACTTCAGGGACTGCAGAGGTGACCAGAGCTTTTAGAAACTCAGTCGGCATTTTTTCCTGGTTTAATCTAGCAGTAGTTATGGGATATGCGTTGTTGTTCTCCAGCTGCTCTGGCAGGTGTTTCTGAGGTGGTGGACCAGCTCCAGGGGAGTCTACTCAAGATGGAGAACCTCCAGAAGCTCCTGGAGCTACAGAAGGACTTGCTCGGTGTTGACAATCTTGTGGTGTCTGGTCGCGTGAGTCTGAATTATAACAGGAAAAATATTTGCCCAGCTTTTAAGACATGCACACACCAATAATTTTACTGAGTACAGTATTTAGATCACTAATAGCCCACAATCCTGTGTGGGTGATTTCATACTCAAGGGAGACCCCTGCTGGTGGAACACCAAATTTTATTGGTTTTCCCTGTAATAGCTGTTCTGGGGATCTCCTTTGAATAAATTAAGTTGAGTTAAAATCGGAATTATTTTGATGTGAAGAGTAAATGGCAGATCGTTATAATTATTATTATTATTATTATTATTATTATTATTATTATTATTAAAATCAATAACATGTGAAGTTTCTTTCATTCATCCCCATTTTATTCTGACATCCGTGAAGCAAATCCACATCAACCAATTCAGAAGTGTTCTGTGAAAGGTTCAGAAGTTTTTTAAGATGACATCAGTGAAGACCAAGAAACACAAAAGACAGGTTAGAAGGGTCAGGTTGAAGAGTCAATCAGTTCAAAGTGCATCGGGCAGAAATCACAGAAGAATAGTATTTTGGTGCAGAGGAGATGTCACCAGATCTGTTTAAGTTTACTGCAAAGGAGCTGCTACATGAAAATACACACACTGTCAGGACAACCAGAACGTACATTTCCTTTTTATCCTCTCTCCTTCCTCCTCTCCCACTCTGTCTATTTTTGTTGCCTGCTGTCCCAGATTTGTGGAGCTCTTTAATGTCTTGTTCTGCTCCTTTGTGTTCTTCCAGATCAGAGAGAGCGAGGAAGAGTGGGGTGTGCCTCACGCCTTCACCCTGGTTGGACAGGGACAGTCGGTGGTGGTAGCAGCAAGGTAAATAGGAAAGTAGCTAAACCTGTTCTTTAATTTACTAGTTGTGGAAGTAATAGGAATAGTAAAACAATAGAAACAGGGGAATGTGGAAAATTGGTTTGGATAATATCCAAAAGAGATCTTTCACATATTCATGAACGTCCTAACCCATGAGAAAAAGACCAAAAAACAAAGATCCTGGATGCAAGCAGCTAAAGATGAGCTTCCTCCATAGAGGAGCTTAGCTCACCCATCAAGGGTGAGGAGCTCAATGAACTGGCGTTTGGAGCCACTTTGTATCAAAAGGAGTGCAGATAAGGGAGCACTGACATGCAATCAGGATGCCTCCCCAATGCCTTCTCTTGGACATGTTCCACTATTTTTTTCCTTGTGTCGTCCAATGCACATCCCTAGAACCACCAGCGATGGAGATTATTTATCCTTTCTGGAAGGTGAACATGTTAACATCGATCCCAAAGGAAACCCAGCAGTCTGAGGTTCCATCCTCATATTTGCACTTTGCTGCAGCCTCCTGCATGTCCCAAGGGTTTACAAATTGTTTCATAATTGATTATTGTGTTATGCTGGAGAAGGCATTTGAACTGCCTTGTTGGAAAAATGTATCTTAAAGTAAACTTTAACATAAGTGTTTCCCTTTATTTGTCTTTGTGTGTTTCTTCCACTTTTCACTGAAGCCAGATTGATGTTGCTGTTATAACACTAAACTCATGCTGTCATTCAGGGACTGCAGAGGTGATCAAACATTTTGTTTCAGTCTCCATGTTTCTTTTGATCAGAAGATAAATCCAAGTGTAAATCCAGCTGCATTTATAAATCCCAGCTGCTCTGGCAGGTGTTTTGAGTGGTGGACCTGTGCCCACTTCTCTTTCATGTTATTTATTTTAACAGTTCATTTCTTTGCCATCTTAGAAGGACTTTGAGCTGTTGACAATCTTCAGCAGCTGGATCTTGTCTGAATTGCTGACATGGTGAAAAATATTTGCCCAGCTTTTCAATTTATTTAAAATAATTTTTTTTACTTTTCTGCCTTTTCAGGAGTTCATCCAGTTCCATCCTGTGCTGATGACACAATGGGGGAGAGTTTCAGCAGTGAATATTTTTCAGAAAAGCTGAATGAAGAACACACATCTTCCCAATTACTTGTTGTTGTTAGCAGTAATCTCAGTTTATAACCTCGAGGCAGAGTGACATGTTCCTGCTTTCACTCCAGGTTTGCTACCTAGTTCGCTGACAGAGATGGAGAAGTGGATGCAGGACATACACAGATTATTTATATGCTACTGTAATAGTTTTCAATGGTCCCACATCGGATGTTGTTTCCTTGCACAGTTTAATGACTGATAACAGTAAGTTAGAGGATGACAACAATCAGAAAGTGCACGGGAGCTATTACCATGACAGTAAGTGCTGACTGGCTGTCACCAGATTGTCATTACTGCAAAATGTTTACTGTGAAAATACACACACTGTCAGAGACAACCAAAAGCTGAGAGCCCATATCCATGTTATTTCAGGATGATCTAACGCTGTCTCTGTCTATTTTTGTTGCCTGCTGTCCCATCACCAATTTGTGGAGCTCCTTGTCTAGTTCTGCTCCTTTGTGTTCTTCCCAGAATGCCCAGAGGACTCCACGGCGGAGGCAGAGTCCGAGGTGCCTCACGCCTTCACCCTGGTTGGACAGGGACAGTCGGTGGTGGTAGCAGCAAGGTAAATAGGAAAGTAGCTACCCTGTTCTTTAATTTACTAGTTGTGGAAGTAATAGGAATAGTAAAACAATAGAAACAGGGGAATGTGGAAAATTGGTTTGGCGTGTTGAGCCGATTCAAAAAGCAGATCTTTCACATATTCATGAACGTCCTAACCCATGAGAAAAAGACCAAAAAACAAAGATCCTGGATGCAAGCAGCTAAAGATGAGCTTCATGCAATCAGGATGCCTCCCCAATGCCTTCTCTTGGACATGTTCCACTGGGAATGTCGTCCTGAACATCCCTAGAACCACCTGGATGGATTATTTATCCTTTCTGGATTCGTAACAAATTACGATCCCAAAGGAACGAGCAGTGAGGTTCCTACCAGGGAGAAGGATATTTGTATTTGCCTCCTTTCCTAAATCCTGCATGTCCCAAGGGTTTACAAATTGTTTCATAATTGATTATTGTGTTATGTTTTTATTATGTGAAGCATTTTGAACTGCCTTGTTGCCGAAATGTGCTCTTAAAGTAAACTTTAACATAATTTTCCCTTTATTTGTTTTGTGTGTTTCTTCAACTTTTCTGAAGCCAGATTGATGTTGCTGTTATAAATCTGTGCTGTCATTCCACATATTTCACACAGATCAAACATTTTGTTTCAGTCTCCATGTAGTCTTTTTGATCAGAAGATAAATCCAAG
Organism: Gambusia affinis; assembly: GCF_019740435.1. Classification (NCBI taxonomy): domain Eukaryota; kingdom Metazoa; phylum Chordata; class Actinopteri; order Cyprinodontiformes; family Poeciliidae; genus Gambusia; species Gambusia affinis. The sequence goes on from NC_057878.1 coordinate 16,442,930, forward strand.
TGTAAATCCAGCTGCATTTATAAATCCCCGCTATGCAGTAGTTTTGAACCCGTTTGACTGTGTGCCCACTTCTCTTTCATGTTATTTATTTTAACAGTTCATTTCTTTGCCATCTTACAATAGTTTGAGCTTCTCAACACCTCCTTCAGCAGCTATCTTGTCTAATCTGCTGACTGGTGAAAGGTAGTCTGAAAGCTACATATCAATTTATTTAAAATAATTTTTTTTTACTTCAGTTAATTAATCGGATCCATCCAGTTTCCATCCTGTGCTGATGACACAATGGGGGAGAGTTTAAAGTGAATATTTTGCAGAAAAGCTGAATGAAGAACACACATCGTCCCTGTGCTGTTGTTGTTAGCAGAACTGTTTATAACCTTGAGGCAGAGTGACATGTTCCTGCTTTCACTCCATTTGCTACCTAGTTCGCTGACAGAGATGGAGAAGTGGATGCAGGACATCAAGACGGCGATAGAGATGGCAAAAACCAGCAATGGTCCCACATCGGATGTGCTGACCTGCACACTGACTGATAACAGTAAGTTAGAGGATAAACAAAGAAAAAGTATTGAGCTATTACCAAATTTGTGCTGAGACGTCAATATTTGTGAATGTTTACTGTGAGAAAGAAACAGTAAGAGAGCAAAACAGCTGAGAGCCCATATCCATGTTGATTTCAGGATGATCTAACGCTGTCTGTGTTTAAGCTCCTCTCTCCCATCACCAACCCTCCCGCTCCTTGTCTAGCTCTAACCACCTCCCGACTTTCCCAGAATGCCCAGAGGACTAGGCAGAGTCCCAGTGTGTCCATGGTGGACTTGCCCTTCCTCCTCCTCCTCCTCCTCCTGCTGTCCTGCTGTTTTCTTCCTCTGTTTCCCAGTCTGTGCTGTATCTGGATTGACTTTGGTCTTTCACTTGGAACAGTGTCCTTCTGTGCTCCCCTGGAATTAACCTATTTCCTTGGATTAAACAATTAGCTATCAAGAACCAACAGGAAATTTCACTTCAGTAATTGTCTGAAAACAAAAAATGATTTTGTAGAAAACAAATAGTGGGAAATTCAATGCAGAATGTCAGCAGTTACAAATTAACTTTAAAAACACACAAACAAGTTAGGTTTTTTTGTTTGTTTGTTTATTTTTCTAAAATACAACACACTGTATCTTACAGAACAAACATTTAATACATGTGGTTACAATCAAAAACACAGCTGTCTTGTTTTGTGATTTCAATTTATATACCAACACAAAGTGCAGCATAGTTCAATTTTAAGATACTCGATTTACTTTCAATTTTCTTTTACAGAAACTCTCTTGTTTTACAGAAACTTGTTTCTGTAAAACAAGTTGGAAATGTTTTACAGAAACATTTCCAACTTTTTCACTGACATACTTTTATTAGTCAGATTGGATAAAGAGCTTCTGTAAAAGTGTCTTTCAAGTCTTACCAAAGATTCCCAAATGGAACATCAGAGGCTTACATACAAGAACCATTTTTATTTAATTTCATATTTTAAGGAAAACAATCATTTTCACTTTATGGATTCTAAACATTTCCTATTTGTGTACTCACCCAAACAACTGCAGATGCCAAATTTTCCACTTTTTTATTTTTATTATATTTTTTTATGTACAACCCAGTTATCTGAAATATTTTCTCTGGTGAAAAATGTGCATTTAGGAGTTGCTAAGATATTTTAAAATGACTTTAATGTTGATCTTCGTGTACAGTCAGCAAGGTTGCAGTTTCAACTTTTCCGTCATGTGGCCGAGAGCGCTCAGTGTGATGTCCGGATCAAAACTCGGAGCTGCTGCTCTGCTTGCTTTCTTGCTCCTTCTTGAACATAATATCTCCGACTAAAAACATTATGTTGGTTTGTTGAATGTTCTTGTCCTACATTAACAGAAAGGATCTTGATTTGTGAGGCAGCGTCCTGCACCAGTTCTGCTCTCCCTCTGTCGTCGTAACAATGTCCTCTTCACAGCTTTGCCTGGAAACACTGTCTGCCTTGGTGTTAACCCCTGCCACTGCATGCTTGTGTGTAACCTACTCAGTTTCTGTGTTTCTGTTCCTCCCGCCCTCTCTGTCTGTTTCTCTCTCTCACATCTGTGCATTCCTCCGTGATAGAGGAGCCTAGTCCAGTCAGGGACAAAAAGGCCCCGAATGGCCAGGGACCAGTGCCTCTGTCTGTTATCTGCTGGTACCGAGTTCAGAGCCTCTCCTTTAGTGAATCCTGCAGGAGTCTAGAGGTAAAAGAGCCAGGCAGACAGGAGAGGCACCTGTTTGTGTGCTTGAGGTGCAGACAAAATGTTTTTCAAGTTTTACACGTTTGCTTTTCTTTCAGATTCATCACACAGTTTAGTCAATCTTTTTTTTTTTTTTCCAACTCTAAAAAGACAGATCAGGCTTTGAAGTGTGACATAGGGTGTAATAGATTCAAAAGTGGAAAGTATTAAATTTCAGGACTAATATGGGGAGTGTTCACCTGTATTCAGAGGAATACGTTAGATAACCATTACAAAGAAAAGGTTTTTACCTTACACGTAAAAGAGTCGAATAATTCCAGATTCATTTCTAATGATTATTTTATTTATTAAGGAATAAAGCTGTCTATAATATGAAAAATAAATAGCTTGTTTGACTAATGAGTTCACTGATTAAAAAAAATTGAAGTTACTTAAAATATCTCAAGATGCAACATATCCTGCTCCAGTCTAAAGAAAACACACTCTCAATAGACTAGTGGAGAAAACATCTTTTTTTTTTTTTTTCAACTTCAGTTCTTGTTTTCTACCAGTTATGTTACGTCTAATAAAATATATTAGAGTTCCAGTTTATTGCAGGACATGCAGTTGTTGGGCTCTTTTAAATATGAACTACTTCACAAAAAGACTGCTATTTCTGTGCCTCAATTATTTTTTTAAACAAAAAAATATCAAATGTTTTAATTCCTTTCAAGAAAAGTAGGAGTTTGACTAGGAAAGTAGGTTACTTATGTAGCAAATAAGGTAAAATCTAAAAAGGGTGATTTACAGTATCTGGAAAGTAACCAGAGCTTCCATTTTTTTCTACATTTTATTGTGCTACAGCCTTATTATTAAAATAGTTCAATTATTTAAATTAAGACTAAAGGCACTGTAAAAATCTGCTCTGGCAAAGAGAAAAAGTAAGAAGCTACCTTATGTGTTAGGACTGTTTTGGTTTTGGGGGAAACGATTGAGAAAGGATTAAATAGAATATCAGGAAGCAGCACTATTTCACCAGTAGGTTTATTGCTTGTAGACATGTTTCCAATTAGCTTAAATGTGGCTTTTTCCTTCATATTTGTGTTGATCGTGTTGTTGTGTCACTTCCTAATTAAATGTGTTCCTGTCCTGTTTTGACCAGAATCAGCTGTCGGGAAACCTGCTGAGAAAGTTCAAGAACAGCAACGGGTGGCAGAAGCTCTGGGTGGTCTTCACCAACTTCAGTCTGTTTTTCTACAAATCTCACCAGGTGAGATAAAAACACGGGTCATACTGTTTGCACTGTGAACCCTTCCACTTCTCTCTCTTGCTGTTTTTCTCCTCCTCCAGCATCACATCTTGGTGTAGAATGTTAGATAGAAGTGCCATATTAGATGTGAACACATGCTCCCATGCAAGCTTTTTATTCTTGCTTCCTACCACAAAAAGTGTTTGGGAACATTTGACCCGAGTTTAGTCAGGGTCACTTTGCTGACTAGAAAACTAGAGAACATGAAATTTAATTTAATTTCCAGGTCTATTTCCAAAATGTATTCCCTTTTTTATCCACCTTACAGTCTCTAGGTTTTGCAGCCTCCATATAATCTGGCCACTGTAGAAGTATTTGCAATGGGTTTATTGCAAACTCTGTATTTATATTTCCAAAATAAAGTTGTTGTTGTTTTTTTGCAAAAATAAAACAAATAAAAGTAATTTTAAAAATTCTTTGTACTAAATCTTCCCACAGGACGATTATCCTTTGGCCAGCCTCCCTCTGCTGGGATACTCAGTCACTGTTCCCGCTGAAAATGAAAACATTCACAAGGACTATGTCTTCAAGCTACATTTTAAGTCTCACGTGTACTACTTCAGATCGGAAAGTGAATACACTTTTGAGAGGTAACCTATACTCTTTAGTTTTATTTTATTTTTTTATAAATTCATCTTTAGAGTTTGATTCATTTCTCTAATAAGTCCTAATTCACTGGCAGGTGGATGGAGGTCATTCGCAGCGCTACAGTCTCCTCCAGCCAGGCCCGCCTCCTGAACAGCAAAGATCCCCACCCTCACTGATTCAGTCGGAGTTGTTTTTCCCCGTATCACATATGGGTGGCATCTGCCCGTCTCGTCCTGCCCTGTCCCTCAGCGACACTTTGCTTTCCTCCTCTTCACATCTGGGACATTTATACATGTGTACATGCACACTTTGTGCTCTTTATTTTTTAATGCTTTAAATGGTGACACGTCCGCTGGTTTAGACTGCATCAGAGACTGCGTTTTTATTCTCCAACTCTAAAACCTCTTTTTATGGATGTCGTTTTTTACAGCTTTTCTAACGGTCTGAATCACTTTCCAGACTCTGGTTTTACATTTTGTCACTTTTGCAGCAGGAACACATGACGTAGACTCTTTCTTAGGCGGGAAAACGTCTTTAAGCGTTGTCAGTTTTGTTTTGAGCTTGAAAGTTTTGAGCTGCATTGTCAGTGCCAAATTGGTTTATAGCAACGTCAGGGACTTTTTAAGGAGTAGGATGGTCCCCCTGTCTGCTCATAAGAAACAGACCACCCTTTAACTGTGTAAGCTCTCCTCCCAGCTGGCCCAGCACAACATTGTTGCTGAAGAAACAGATGAAAGCATAAAATTATTTTACTACCAGTGGTAGCTGCCATCATCACAAATGCTGTCTTAAATAAAGTAATTCTTCTACTTGCTGATCTTCATTCTATGGAAACTGAGTATTTTTTAAACCCTGAAATTATTCATCTGGATGGGACATAATATCTGTTCATAATTGCTGCATTTTGAGGGAATGTGGAACTGAAAGCTTTAAGGACTGTGTGTGTGTGTGTGTGTGTGTGTGTGTGTGTGTGTGTGTGTGTGTGTGTGTGAAAGAGAAACAAAGTAAAAACTTTCAGATCAAAACCATTCATCATCCTGACTCCTACATGCAAGTCTTTTTATGGTCCTGAATGAATGAAGTGTTATGAAATGGAAAAATTATGATTCTGCTTGGAAGTTTCTTTTTTTTTGTTTTTTGTGTATGCTTTTGGTTTTTGAGACAAGAAGGTTTTTGGAAATTAAAGCAATAAAAACTTAAACAAGCTCAGATTTTTTTTTTTTTTTTTTTTTTTTTTTTTTTTTGGAAGCAGGCCGAATGGTTATCTGAACAGTACAGTGACAAATTTTGACGATATTTTAAATATGACCTGCAGATGGCAATATTTATCAAAAAGGTTGCTTCACTGCAGTCAAAACTACAGGAATACACTGAGGATTAAAATGGCACAAAATGTCTTTTATTTGCAGCTTTCTTGCAACACTGTGAGCTTTCTTCTTTAACTAGTTTCAAGTTTAAGGTAACAGCTCCGTATTGAAAATAAGTAACATCACATTTACACAATTCAATTGAAAAACAAATTTCTGTCCAGAGAAAAATTGATTTAGAACTTGAAAAAAATTGGCTCAATATTGTTACTATCCGCAGATCTGAAATCCTGCAGGTCAAATATGGAAACCAGTCCATTGTCTCAGGTCATAAAAATATCAGAAGTTTGGTTTTATTGCACTAAACCGGGTGAAAAAATTCTTCAAAATCCCAAGTTATGCAGTCAAGACGTTTGAGTTTATTAAAATTTTGCATCTGGTATTTTTTCAGTGTTGTTGTTCCTACAATTGTCCAGGAGAGGGCAGTATTCATCTCAACGATCTTGATTAGATGTTAAGGAGTCCGGGTTTTTGAAATACTACTTAATCAAGGATTTCTTCGTTGGGAAGCATAAAATGACATGGACAGTCATTTCTTTGTCATTGCTTAAAATTGGAAAGAAGAGCAGATTCAAATGCAGCTTGTAAAAGTCAAGTGGCTGTGAGAAAAAAGCTCAACTAAACTTGCCTCTATCTACAAAGAAATCGTGAAAAAAAGTTTAAATCCAAGACTATAAATCAGGTGGGAAAATCCTCCAAAATCCACAAAATTGTAGTGCATTGCTCAGATTTATTTTTTTTTAAATGCATTTCTAGAATATTTTTCATCCTTCCAGGGAGTGCCAATAAACATTAAAGGCATGTTTTTTACTGTGTGTATAACCATCTTTTATTCAACTTCTTGTTTTGTCTTTAGGTGAGGGAAGGAGCATATTTACAATAAAGTCAGAGACAAATGAAGGCAGATAAGACAGAGGGATCCAGAAAAACTTGGCATCCCAGCCAGCTCCATAACGTGTGCGTGGATGCTGGGCAGTGAGAGCATGCTCCATGCACCAGGTAACCTTGGAGATATCTGGAGAGCACAGGATGTTCATAGAAAATCCCTGAATTCTCATATCTGTAAATAAAAAAAAAAACAAGATTTGGTGAATTAAAAGTTATTTACTTCTTTGAGAATTTAAACGAGCCACTTTTCTACCCACAGTCATCTAAGTATGTGGCACCATATGAATCCTTAACGTGTTGAGGAAGGCGCGCCCACAGCCTTTTCAAGTCAGCATTGATTAGATCTACACTGGTCACACCGGTTTTGAAGAAACCTGGCTCAATGATGCTCACTTTTATACCGAAGTGCTGCATGTTCCTCCTGAGAAGAAAAGGACAACACCTTTAGTCCCATGTGGACTCAATGGTATGAGCTTATAATTAGTTGACTAAAATACTCACAATAGATTTTTTTCCCTCATAAAATACCCAAAATATCAACCAGAAACATCAAGGGGATGAAAGTGAGGGAGCTGTCAACGCCAGTATTATCTGTTCATCTAACTACTGTAGATTTTATGTTTCTAGCAGGATGAGAAACGATCATCACCTCTTGGTTGTAACACGTTATACAAGACTCCTTTTCTACATGTCAGTTTTACTTTTTCCACCCTTAGCGACAGTTTGTCGCTAAGGGTGTTAGCGACAAACTGTCAGGATGTCACAGAGACATCCTGATGGATGTCTCTGTGAGACATCCATCAGGCGTTTCCTTTTCTTCAAGTATTTTGTTTACAGCATTTACTCTCTTCTAACCTTAGTGGAGCCATTTTTAAAACAATAACTGCCTCTTTCAATCTGTGGAAACATCTGGCAATACTATGGTATTCCAATTAGTGAGGCACTCTCTCTCACCTCTAATTTAAAAACCTCAAATGCAGAAAACGTTTTCATTTCTCTACCTGAGACTGTCGGAGAAAGCTTCCACACCCCATTTGGACAGACAGTATCCTCCACCGGTCAGAGACAGCCTCCCCAAAATGCTGGCCACGTTCACCACTCTGCCCTTGGCTTTCTTCAGGAGAGGCAGAAACTGCAGGGTTACGTCAATAACCCCGATCAGATTTACATCCAACACCTTTGTAAAGTCCTCCAGATGCATCCATTCTGTCGGTCCAATGGGAACCGACCTGCCAGCATTATTCACCAGCCCCCAGAGGCCTGCAGGGGAAAACAGAGAACAATCAGCTAATAGCACTAAGAATCCACAAAACAAAGCTCTGCTGCAAAAGATGGCCTTATTTTTATATATATATATATATATATATATATATATATATATATATATATATATATATATATATATATATATATATATATATATATATATATATATAAATAAAAATATATATATATATATATATATATATATATATATAATTTCTTACAATTTGACACTTATGTAATTCTATCTGAAGTTGCCTGTCCAAAGTTGTGTAGGTATTACAAACTGAATGAGCACCATTCAGTTTGTATGGTACTGAATGATTATTTCCAGTTAGTTATTTTTGCTTCAAACAAAAACAACTTGTTTAAAGCAACAACAACAACAAAAAAGAGCATCTGTGAAAATATTCAAGTCTTGTCAAAAAATGTCAAATAAAATTTTATCTAGGTTACATGAATATACTTTGATTGGCTGTTCTGTCGGAAGCAGAATCCTCTTTCCAATCTTAAGTCTGTTTTGACCTTTGGCTATTTTTCTTCCAGTATTATGCTGTATTTAGCTTTTCATGTATTTTACCATCACCTACTTCCAAGTTCATGTTGAGTAAAGCATTCCCACAGCATGATACTGCTACTTTATTCACACTTAGCATTTACTCTGTTTCTGGTGATCAACGTGCGTAAACCAAGTTCTCTGTCGCTTTCACTAGTACTTTACTACAACTGGAACCCTTACAGTGGTCCATCCCCGCTCACCTCGCTCCCCCACCTCTCTCTTCACAAACTCCACAGCACTCCGGATGCTCGCGCTGTCTGTAACATTCACAAGGAGGGTCTTCAGTCTGGGGCTTGTCACTGCTGCCAAATCTGCAGCACCTTTCTCTGTGAGACATCCAGCTGTGACCCTGAAGCCTTTCTGGTCCAGCTGTCTGGCCAGAAGGTTCCCAAAGCCACTGTCACAACCGGTGATGAACACATGCTTCTGAATGAAACCACCAATCCTGTAGGAATCTCTGATGTACCAGCGGACAGCAGCGTAGCAGGCCAGAAGCAACACACAGGTTAAAACCAAATTTGACAGAAGAACCTGAAAAGCAAAAAAATATATATATTAAGATGCTAGTTTATATACATATATCAGAGAGGGAGCAAAGAGAAGATGTAGTGTGAAGATAAAATAAAAATAAACCTACCTCAACAAAACTGCTCACTGCTTCATCAACTTGCACCTAAGAAGATGAAACTTTAAATGACACCAGTCATTGTATCAATTCAGTTTTATCTTACAGCATAAGATAATACTTACTAAATTATAATAGGAAGAAAATCATTATCCAAGTTAAATTAATGCAATATTTTTGTAGCTCAAGAATAAACTAAACATGCAATATTTTCATTAAAGGGGCAGTATTATGTGTTTTCCAGGCATGTGCCGTCTGTCTGTCTGTCTGTGTGTGTGTGTGTGTGTGTGTGTGTGTGTGTGCGTGCGTGCGTGTGTGTGTGTGTGGATAGATTTTGATAATCGGCCGACAGCCACACTGCAGGAGCAACACACCACGTACGAACCGATTCCACTCACGAACATTCCGATTCCAGAAGAAAATTCAGTAAAACCCCCAACATACCATACGTGAATTTAGAATAATCAAACACCGATGACTATCCAGAAGCAGCAGTGATAGTTTGTGGACTAATTTTAAGCTATAAAAGACGCAACAAAAAGAAAAGACGGCGGGAGCAGCCGCTCTATTTCCTGCACTGAGTTGGAGGTGAGTTATGTTTGTTTGTAGTTAACATTTTTAACTGAATAAACATAACCACATATAATAAACATATATAAAAATGATCTTTACATACAGTAATAAATATTTCCACATATCACCTCCGGGACACGGGACTGTCAGTTGCGCAATGTCAACTGTTTGTGATTCCCTCCGCTTTCTGATTGGCTACCTGTCACATTCAACAGGCTGTACAACACACTAAAAAAAGAGTTTATCAAAATACTGGACAACTGGGTCCATATGAGACACGATAAGCATGTATTTAATGATTAGTGGACTCCTGATGACAAAAAAGTGGATTTTTATAGATTTTTATTATTACATCATAGCAAAGCAGTCATATTTTGACATTTAAAAGGATTAGTCTATATTCCTAAACAAGTCAAAACAAAGTGGAGAAGCTAAATGTGCTTTCATTGATTTTTTTTCAACTTCTATGCATAAAAAGTCAATCTGTAAAATACAATTATTCGGAATAAGCTGATTGGAGTTGTCACAAATTATACTATCTACAGATCGAGTATAATTTGGTCTTACACAGAGGTGTAAAACTTATACATCTGTCCTTTATCAACATGTAGGAAACAGTCAGCCTGGTTCAGGTGTATAAAAAAACCCAAAGGGAATAACGTAAAAAATATTGTTTTGTGCACCAACACATCATCAATCTCTTGTAAAGCTAAAACCAAGAATCCTCGATGCAACTGCTTTCATCTTCCACCAGAGGGCAGCAAATTTCAGTAAAAAATATTTTTCTTTAAAAGTCAAACAAAATCCTACATTTACCTCTGAACGAGTTTTTGATGACCATCACAGTTGATCATTTCCAACACGAGCACCAACACATATAAAAATATGAATAATGTAAACATACCATGGTTACAGCTCTCCAGAAGTAGCCGCTTCTCACCTTCAACTGTACAAATTAACCGAGCAAAACTTAAACTTGCCGGTGAAGTTTTCCGCTTTATCTGTAGAGTCAAGGTCCATAACGAATATAAGAGACGGAGTAAATGGTTCACCAGCTTGGACTTGTGAAAGAACCCAAACAAGATTACATAACTTTCAGTGTTGATAAACGCGTTTCCTTTACCTTCAAAACCACTGACTTTGTCCAAGAGCAAAGGTTACACAGCACATTATTGTTTCTGTTTACTCTTTCTAATGCAGAAACTGTTATTCAAAATACATATGTCATTCAGAAAACTTCTTTTTCAAGTAATTAATTATTATTAATTATTACAGAACTAGAGACGTAAAGGATGTTGACAAAGTTTGGCAGACGTGTAGAGCTAACATTTACTGTTGTGAAAATAACACGCACAGGATGCTTCTCAAATCATAGATACTTTGGGTTTGGGACTGTATTGAAGGAAAAATCGATCTGAAATCCAAGTTGGCATGTAGGACATGGGCAACCAGAGGAACTTGGCATCCCATCCTGGGGAGTAGCGGTAGCGAGGGTGGACGGAGGCGATGGCGTGTTCCATACAGTGGACTACCTTCATCAGGTCGCCGTCTCGAAGCTGCTTGAACCTTTCATCCAGCTGTTCGAGACCTGAAAGAGAGTCAATGTTCTGCAGTGGGTGATCTGGACATGATTTAACTTGTAACTTAGGAAAAAACAAAACATAAAACTGTGTGTTAATGACTGACTGAATGCAAAGCACTTTGCCTGATGCATGAAATGACTGATGTATAAAAAAAGGTTTAAAATGCAAGACCCTGCTCCACTTGGTCAAGGCAGTGTAGTAAAGTTTCAAAATTTCCCTTTTCACAAGCATTTGTGAATCTAAACCAAACTGGTTTCTGTTCAGTGAAATATGTACTGAAGATGTGCATTTATCTACTTACTTTCTGTCTCTGAACCTTTATCTAATCTAAAGTTAAATGCCTATAAGCAGGGAAAATAAATGTATTTTGGCTTATTGCACAAACTGTTAGAGGTCAAGAAGTCCAAGCTAGCTTCATGTTCATCCTTCTGTCAGTTCAGGAAAAAAAAAAAAAAAGAAAAAAAAAAAAAAAACACCTTACATGTGCTCTACCATTAATCTTATCTATCTGCTAAAGACGTTCTTTATAACAAATATTTGCAAACTCTTAAGTTTGTAAAACCTAAGTACAAGGTTGTTTTTCACCTGTTGGATCTCTGCTGAGATCCAGCAACAGTTTAGATAAGTTAACGTTTCATAAAATGTAAATGCAGATTGATACAATTCGATTCTTCTTAAATTTTAGAGGCAAGCCTCTATTCTATATCTATGGATACAAAGGACATTTTAACCACATGCTATTGGGAATGTGGGCATTTGGGCCTGGTTGTTTATATAATGAAAGAATAAGAAAAAAAGGGTAAAGATAAGAGGCAATATTAAAACTCACATGTCTCCAAGTAAGTATGCCCATAGTCATCCTTCATATCCTGAGGTAATCTGTCCCAAAGGCTCTTAAAGTGGTTTTTCAGCATCACAGTGTCAGTCACGCTTGTTTTGAAGAAGCCTGGCTCAATGCACAAAACTTTGACTCCAAACGGCGCCATGCTTAAACTAAAACACAGAAATACACATTAAAAAAGGAGACAATCTCAGTCAAGAACAAGAAAAACACACAAAAAAAACACTGGTCCTTCTTACCGCAGGCTGTCATTAAAGGACTCCACTCCATACTTGGACACACAGTAAGGCCCCCCAAATGGACTGACTCGCCCGAACACACTGGCTACATTTACCACTCTGCCCCTGGCCTTCTTGATGAGAGGGAGCACGCTCAGAGTGACGTCGATCACTCCATTGAGGTTGACGGCTAGCATGGATTTGTAATCGTCAATGGTGAGCCATTCTAAGGGACCGGACGGCGTGGCAACTCCAGCATTGTTTACAACAGCCCATAGACCTGAAACAACATAAGAACGAGATGAACCCTGGGATGGGACTGATAAAACCCACATCAGTGAGCGAATCTGCTGCTTTAGGTTACATCAAAATAACCAGACTATCTCTGCAAATAATTTCTTCCTAACTTAATCAACTGATAAAATAAAACGGGGGAAGAAACCACTCACCTTTCTCTCCAACAAGAGTCTTAATGAAAGCCGCCACCTTTTTCACACTTTCGGACTTGGAGACATCCAGAGAAATGGCCGTCAGCCTTTCGGAGGAGACCTTCTTCAGCTCAGTTTCACCCTTCTCCGTGTAGCAGCCAGCAATCACACAGAAGCCCAGCTTGTCCAGATGTTTGGCCAGGTTGTTCCCAAACCCGGAGTCACAGCCAGTGATGTACACATATTTGTCTCCCTTGTTGGGAACTCTTTTGCTTTCTTTGTACCAGCGATAGAGGTACCAAACAGCCACCAGCCCGAGGATATAAAAGAACATTGTTTTTATTTCTGGACAAAGGGAAACAAAAATAAAATCATAATTGTGTTTCAATGAACAGATGTTCTCATTCGCTCTGCACTGTGCATCTCAAAACTTTGAGACAAAACATTTATAATATCATCAAAAAGGCAATTCACTTCAGAAATTAAATTCAAACAGTAAACTCATAGATTTATTAACAAAAAGAAAAGACGGCGGGAGCAGCCGCTCTATTCGCTGAACTATGATTTGGAGGTGAGTTATGTTTGTTCGTAGTTAACATTTTTACTGAATAAACATAACCACGTATAATAAACATAGATAAAACATTTCCACTACAGACCTGTCAGAACAAAGGAAACTATGCCAGAGGCTATAGGTAGGGTTTGTGCAACAGGACAAAAAATGTTGTGCAATAGAGGCAAATTAGAAGACAGAGTTCCTTGTAACGCATCTGATAAGAACATAAGTTTGTTATCGCTTGTCAATATTATACACATACCAGAAATGAAGAGTGTCTGGAGCACCTATAAATGGCAATCACCACTTTGTAAAAGACAATATGTCTCTGTGAGATTCAGAGTAATAAAAAAAAAAAAAAAGATTTGTAGTATTAATTCTGTCATAAAACCTGTTACTTATCAGAGAACAGCTATCAGTAAAAACAGTCTGTCTCTACAACGACAAATACAAGCTCCACTTTATGAAAGCCTCTCAGGATCTGAACTAAATTAAATGTGGACTTGGTAAACACTGCCATGCAATCTGACCATTTATACTCTAAGCCAGTGGTCCCCAACCTTTTTATTACTGCAGACCGGTCAAGACTTGGCAATTTCGCTGCGGCCTGGGGGAGGTTGGAAGGGGAGGACCATCAGATAATGCTTCTGCATGTTGGTGTTCCCGCTACATTTGTTCATTTAAATTTTTGACTGTCCTGAAATTTTGACTGACTCCAAAGGTAATCTAAAGGCAAAATAACATTTATGTGAAACTTTGGATTTTTGTATTATGTTTCATAAAAAGCGATAGGACAAATCTGAACTCTGCAATAAAATGTGTGATAAACATTAAGGGCAAAGATTTCTGGAGCAGAAAGATCAGGTTTCCGCATCATGAAGAGAGACTTTGTTAACAGGGTACTGTGTTTGGTTCTTGACATTCTGTAACAGCCAGAAATTCAGCACCAAGATCTTTAAAGGTGTTGATAGTGAGATCTTAATATAGATACAAAAATCAAGCCCCCACTGTATGATCATGTTTCTATTGTGTCTGTTTATCCACATTACAATGAGTGAAACACGTCAGTGTTTTTGCTACCCAGTTCCCTTTAAAACATGACATTCCTGCAGTAAGATGACACCAAGAAAGAACCGTTGATGTAACACAGCATTAAAAAAATAAAATAAAATGTAGCATTCTTTCAACCAGAAGCAGATAATCTGGTAGTACAGCAACAGGTCAAGGAGGGTCATTCTGTGTTCTCTTTGCTCCACACAGCTGAAGATACCCGTGGCAACTCTGGCCCTTTGTATTAAAAGGCCTATAAACTGTAAGAATGACATGTGTATTATTGTTTGCTGTATTAAAAGTAAAACTATGTAAAACCTTGATATAGTACAGCGGTGTCACCAAAACTGTGAAATGTGTTCCAAAACAGCAGCTATATTAAGAAATAACATATAAACACAGAAAATAGACCTGATAGATTTTAAGATATAAAAGTAGAGCACTGAAGCTGAGTTAAACATTAATCCTTCTTACATGACCTGTGCTTGTCGAAACTTGTGAAGCAGCACTTCATCAACTCCCACCTTCATATATTTCATAAAGGCTTATATTGAAGTACAGACAGACATCAAAATAAAGATTATCTTGCGTCAGAACCAATATGTCATTAAAACAAAATAAAGATAATTGAAAAAAAATGGTCCTGCAGCCTGTGGGGTAAAAGAAACCCAGCCGTCCTTAATGCTTCCTGTAGCTGCCGAGCTATCAAGCTGGGTAACTGGCTGAACAAGCCTCGGGAGTCACGCAGAAGGGACAGGATGAAAGGAGGCTCATCCAACATGTTTCCCGTCAGATTTGATCAGAAACGGCTGAGATTGTTATGCGGTATGATAGTTTCTGCCCACCGGATACATGTGCAACGCAAACTGGATGAACAGGTTGTGCGTCACTCTTTCTTAATGTGTGAGTGGGAGAGGAACACATACTGCACATACTGTAGTAAAAGTAACATTTATTTTAGCAGTGCACAAACAGTCAGCAATCAGGGTTTAGACAGGTTAACGTAGGCGCATTTGATTATTAACAGCGTAACTAACGTCTCATCCCAGTATTAAATGTTTGTTTGATTTAGCCATATTATGACAGAGCCGAATTAAATTTTACTGACCATAAAATATAATATACCTCAAAAAAGTAAAACTTAGATATAAGTAGCCCATATTTATTTTAAAATTTTTATGCACGCCGAACACGTTGTGTGTTTTTTTTATTTTTAAAATTTTTTAAATAGATTTTTTTTAATAAACGCACAACAGAACTGTACAAAAACCCTGTTTCTAACTGTATTCAAACTAACGTCCTCTACGATATTTCTTCCTCTGGTCTTCTAGCCGAAAACGTCTAATTTACAGGATCATAAAAAATATCTTTGTACTTACCAAAGTTTTCTACTGCGGTCACTGCATGAATTGGAGCTGTAGTCCCAAGAGGAACAGGAAATAAACTGGAAATTGCCACAAAGTTTGTTTTCACCCGACTTGATTTGGTGATTTTCCACCCTGACTTCCTGCGATGTCAGCAGGCATAGCAGACGAGCGTCACCTACTGGTTGAGATTGTCATTACAGTCTTCAAGTGCTCTTTGGCTTTCATTCCTCCTTCCATTGAACATTTCGCACTTAATATTGGTAAAATATTTGTATGCGAAATGTAGCACTATACAGGGAAGCATATTAATTATCAGGACATTATCCTGGACAAAAAAGATCAAATAAGCCCGAATATTTAATCTTTTTATTAATCTAGCAGCGCAATAAGCACATTACGACGTTTATGTGCTCTCTACATAAATGAAGTAGCTCTATATGTACGGAAAAACGTATGTGCACATAAACGTGCTTACTACTTTTATGTTTCACTTTTGTAATGCATCCGCATTTAACTAGAGATTACAGTACTCATTTGGAAAGTCATTTTAAACTGACAAACAATGCTTTTCATTTTTATTGGCAAAATACATTGGCCAGCCACTCAACCTAATGTTTGACATAATAAAATATTTAAAATGTAAATGTTTTAGTATTGCTAATTCATAATTAACAGTGATTGCTAATGTACTACATTGAAAATCTTCAAATTGAACATCATTGCATTCTTTATTTCCTTGACAATTTATCAAATGATAAATGTTGCTTTTGTGAGTGTATTTGGAATAACAGCTTAAACCCTTCATCTTATACAAACATTGTTGCTATATTTGAAACAGATTATATTAAATTATATCCATCCATCCATCCATCCATCCATCCATCCATCCATCCATCCATCCATCCATCAAATCTAAATGTTTTTATTTTATTTCATGTAGTAAACATAAAGATCACAGCTCACATGCAGTCATATCTGAATTGTTGGTGAGATCAAGCTCTTAGCTCTGTGATATAAATCCTTTTTTTAATCAAAGCATGACTACTGGCCCCACCTTCTCTCTAAATTATCCAACACCGGCATATTGTCAATAAGAGTTGCCGTAAGGAAGGAGCAAACTCCAAAAGCTCTGTACAGCTTGTACTAGTGGGCATTTATCTCCTATATACAACAACATAGTTACATAATTATTTTTAATACCCACATAATGCATAATTGCATCAACTGAGTGATCATTTCATTTTTTTTAATTGTAAAAGTACTATTAAAGTTCTCATGAGACCATATATTTGGATTTCGAAATGAAGCATCATTTGTTGGTAAAACCTGGAGCTAAAAAAAGCAATTTGGGGTGACTGCAGTACTTAACATGCAATAGAGTTAGTGTTCTGTTTTTTATTCAAAGCAACATACAAATTAAAGAGAACTGAAGCTGCAGAACGTGAGGAGAGTTTGTTGTAAGCCTCAAACTTTAAATCTGTTGAAATGTTTGAATGTGAGAAGCACAACCATGAGCAAGATTTAACAAAAGGATTTCAGTAAGAGGAGATATATGGATTTGTTATGTTACATAACAACAATTCAGACAGTTGACAGCTTCAATATTTATTTTACTGATCTAAATTAATTGGAAAGGCACATTTGTTTTTGCAGCACAATCCATTATGCAAATAAATTTCAACAGTATAAATGGGGATGGTTATAATTGTTGTTAATAAGCCTTAAATTACTTTCCTCTTTAAAACAGTTCGCCAATAAAAGCGTCAAGAAGGCATTCAATTCTCCGGAAGAAGCCAAAATGTCACCACAAGGTTTACTAAAGTACTATTAGAATTTCACTCATGATCATAATCAATGGCCTCCCGGTCATTACTCCCATTTTACAGTCCTCATTGATAAGGAGGAACATACGGTTATCGAGAAGATATTTTTTGTTATCAAAACAGGTTAGCAAAAATTAATTTTTTGATCAAACTTTAGTCAAATAAATTGCAAATGTATTAGCTTAAACCTTGTGTTTTTGACAAATTTTTGTTTTAAATTTCAGCCTGGTTGATATAATTGTTAGCATGACCCTTATCAGTCTAATTGAAGTGAAGATAATGGGAAAATGGAGGCATAGGTCAACCTGGTAATACGATAAAAATTCTTTGCAAGAGCCTCATTGTTGCTGGTGGGTTGAGGAAGACGTTCAGGTAAGGTGCCTTTTTACTTTTCGACTGCACATTTGCTTTGCTTATTAAGAAAAAAAAAATAAGTAGGTTTTCTTTTAATAGAGCTTACAAATAATATTGCCGTTAAACCACATAGAGTAGTGACTTACTAAAGTACAAAATTTGTACAAATGTTATATCCATCCAACTGACCGAAGTGAAACACTGTTTTCCAGTGAAAACATTAACAATCTGAGCTTTATCTTTATATTAATTTTTAAATGAATAAATCATGTTTTGCCATTGATTTTTTTATGTTTTTATTACTATTTCAGGTTAACACGGTGCTGAATAAGACTGTGTTGGCTAACATGAAGAAATCTAAGCAACATGAACTATTTGATGCTGATAATACAGGCAAGAGTGCTATTATCTTGGGACATGGGACAAAGATGGCAACTTCAAACTAGATTTTAATTTCCTAATTTTATCTTTGTTTTAAATCTGATCATTTCTTTTCAACTTAACACTGTCTTTTTTTCAGCAGGCACTCAGATCAGGTAAGTTTACTATAAGACGCTTTTGTCATCTTTAAGATTACAAGTTTAAGGTAAATACTTACAGTATTTCAAGATTTACCTAAGTGGATTGAGAAAGTTTTATTTGTGTTTTATTTTTCAGAGATGACAAGGAAAAGGAAAAAACACTAAGCATTGGATACTTTCAGCTGGTAGTTATTTGCTTTTGTTAAATGATTTCCTATATCTCCTGGCTTTTGATATCAGTTTCTTTGTCATAAAATTAAATAACTAAGTGTTTAAGACACTGCAACTGTTTTTTTTCTTTTGTGTCCTGTGGTCACTGGATTCCTCTGGATACTCCAGCTTCCACTTACGGTCCAAAATGTGACTGTTAGGTTAATTGATTACTCTAAATTGCCATTAGGTGTGAGTGTGTGCATGCCTGGTTGTTTACCCTGTGTGTTTCTGTGTTACCTTGCAATGAACTGGTAACCTGTCCAGGGTAACCTGTCCCTGGACCTAATCATTGCTTAAGATGACCTTCTGCCTCCTACACTTCTGCAAGCACTGTCAGGCATAGATAATGGACAGGGGATGTCTTTATTCCTAAACCTGGTGTTAGTGTATAGTCTGTTAAATGCTTTGTCATCCTGAGCTAGGTTGGATTATGGTTCAGTGCTTTGATCAAATTGTTTAGCAACAGTGCACCAGTCCCATCATACCCCAGTTTGTTCCAGCAAAGCTTCATGAGCTTTGGTGGATCTTGGATTGTTCCTGAACTCTGTAATCACATTTGTTTCATCTGAGGGGAACAGATGGTTGAAGTTTTAGATACAGCAGGGGGTTCCAGCAGTACAATGCTCCATAAAAGCTTGTGCACCCAATGCTTGTTTGTAAAATGATTGAAATATTTTTTATAGAATTATTTCAACAAAAGGGTTGTTTAATTGCATAATTAAAATGCCAGACTGACACATTTATTTGCATAATGAGTGTATGGAATGACTTGACACCAAAGCTCTTTGTCTTGCTTAACACGCTACAAAAACTCTCCTAACTCAGGATGACAAAGCATTTAATGGATGCTGCTTTTATTTTGAAACATAACATCAATATGATGACACTGTTAAATGTCTGCTAAACATATTTCAGTGTACGGTACAGAATCAGCACCCAGTACTAGCCTGGGGTCCGTTTAAGTTTTCAGGTCCTGAAAGAACCCAGGTTGCTTTCTGCTCATCTACATTCTTGGCTCTGATGTCCTTCATGTTTTGCTTTAAAATTTTAATTGACTATCTTTGAGGTTCAGGTCAGTTTTCTGGCCAGTCAAGCACAATGGTCATTTAACCTGAAATTGTGGACAAGTGCCAAGTTATACTGGAAAGTATTATTAGCATGTCCATTAAATATAAGTTTTATTCCCATTATTGTATAAAGAAAGGCACTTGTATATATATTTCTTAAAGACAACCATTTATGACAGAAACAGCATTTTTCTCTACTTAAAGTTCCGATTTGCCACCTGGAGAGACACGCTGATGATGGTGGTGGGCAGCCTGTGTGCCCTGATCCATGGGTCAGCTTCGCCTCTCATGCTCCTGGTGTACGGCATGATGACCAACACTTTCGTGGCTTATGAGCTGGAGATCCAAGAGCTCAAAGACCCAAACAAGGAGTGCATAAACAACACCATTCATTGGACCAATGGCTCCATTTATGAAACAACTGATAATACCACTGTTTCTTGTGGGTAAGTCAGGAATATACTGCTGAGGTGATTAATTGTTGATTGTTGCTTTCACTTCTCTGTCTTCACAGGGTGGATATCGAAGCACAGATGACCATGTTTGCATATTATTACATTGGCATCGGGTTAGGTGTTCTGATTGTTAGTTATTTTCAGGTTTGTTTAAACATTTCCATTTAATTTGAAAATCTTTTGCGCAGAAATGCATCATAGATGAAAAAAAAAAATGAATGAACAACTTTGTTTTTGTGATTTAGATTGTCTTCTGGGTGTCAGCAGCTGCAAGACAAACTCAGAAAATTAGAAAAACTTATTTCAGAAAAGTTATGCAAATGGAAATTGGATGGTTTGACTGCAACTCTGTTGGGGAACTGAACACAAGGATTTCTGAGTAAGTTGTCAGGTAATAAAAAACTGTCACTGTTGCAAAAAGAATTACATCTGATACATTGCTTTTTCTTCTATCCTCATAGTGATATCAACAAGATCAACAATGCTATTGCCGATCAGGTGTCCATTTTCATCGAAAGGATCTCGACCTTTGTGTTTGGCTTCATGGTTGGATTCATTGGCGGTTGGAAGCTGACTTTGGTTGTCATAGCAGTCAGCCCTCTGATTGGCATAGCTGCTGGACTCATGGCCATGGTAGTAAAATGCTTTACAACCAGAAGTAAATGACAGTTTTGAATTTTTTTGAGAGTTTGTGTCCTCTACAACTTAAGGCTGTGGCCAGACTAACTGGAAGAGAGCTGACAGCCTATGCAAAGGCAGGAGCAGTGGCAGATGAGGTCCTGTCATCCATCAGGACAGTTGCAGCTTTTGGAGGGGAGGAAAGGGAAGCTGAAAGGTAATTGTGTTAAACTCTATGACTGATAAAACAATTATTTTCCTACTGCATTTAGATATGTAGTTTGTTCATCTATACTTGTACTATAATGATTTGTTGTACTTAACAAAAATAATACATTTATCCTTTTTTGTAGGGGTTAGTGGGTTAAGCGTTTGATTTTAATCTGTGAAGCACTTTTTTTGTTGCTGTTAGAGTGAACAGTGCAACATAAATGCAGTTTGATTGATTAATTGATGTGTGACAGGTATGACAGAAACCTCATTGAAGCTCAGAACTGGGGTGTAAAAAAAGGCTCAATTATAGGAGTGTTTCAAGGATACCTGTGGTGCATCATCTTTCTGTGTTATGCCTTGGCCTTTTGGTACGGGTCTAAACTAGTCATTGACACCAAGGAACTGACTCCAGGGAGCCTAATTCAGGTAAAAGAAGCTAAGCACAACACATATTTTATGTTGAGTAGTTTTTTTACTTACAAAAATATTACATTATAAGCTAATATTAAGGTTTTGTCATAAATGAGACACTGAGCATCTTTAAAAGCATTTAGGATGCTGAAGTTCACATAATATTTAATCTATAAATAGAATATACTACTACAATGAATAATAGGTGTTTTTGAAAAAACTGTAAAATTTCTGATAAAGTTACTAATTCATTCATTCATTGTTTTTTTTAACTGATTATTAATGTGTTTATTTTCTTATTTTACATGAAACAGCAAGTTAATTTGAACTTACTACTGCCACATTGCTTTTGGTTCTCCTGTTTATTGCCTTTTTATTATGAAATAAGAAACATAAAGGCTGAATATATATTATTTAAAAAGTGATTCACACAGATTGGTTTTCAAATAATTAATTTATTACACATTTCTACGCAAAAATTTGACAAAACATACTTTTACCTTTTCTAATAAAACGCCTGGAGCAATATGAAAAATTCTTGACAGATAAAATTATCATATTCTTTAAAAATCAATTGATTGATCGCTCACAAATATCAGAGTGAAACATGAGCTACACTAAACATGAATGTATTTCAGCTTCTCTTTTAACAGTGTACTTCTGCTCCAATGTTTGGTTGCCCTGTTATAATGTCAGGTTTTCTTTGGAGTGCTGATGGCAGCTATGAACCTTGGCCAGGCCTCACCATGTCTGGAGGCCTTTGCTTCTGGTCGGGCAGCAGCAAAAGCTGTTTTTGAAACAATTGCTAGGGTAATGTAACATGTTCTCAGAGGAAACAAAGTTTGGGCAGAGCTGAAACACAATGGCATAAAATAATATGTTTCCACTTTCACAGGAACCAGCAATTAATTGTTTCTCAGATGATGGACATAAATTAGACAAAATCAAGGGAGACCTGGAGTTCCACAACATCACTTTCTTTTATCCATCTCGACCTGACGTTAAGGTAACTCGGCCTACCCAATGTCTATCTTGCTCTTGCTTTGGTCTTAGCAAAACTTTTGAAATTCCAACTGCTGTCTCAGATTTTAGATAACCTGAATATGCAGATCAAGGCGGGAGAAACGACTGCTTTTGTTGGCCCGAGTGGATCTGGAAAAAGCACCACAATTCAACTCATTCAAAGATTTTATGATCCAGAGGAAGGAACGGTAACAATCTACCTGCATGCCTAAAACACATGTAAAACTAAAGGCTTCACAATGATCTTTTATTGTAACTCCCATTCCCAGGTGTCGTTGGATGGACATGATATTCGCACATTAAACATCCAGTGGCTTCGTTCTCTCATTGGTATTGTGGAGCAGGAGCCAGTGCTGTTTGCCACAACTATTGCTGAAAATATACGATATGGCCGGCCGGGAGTAACCATGGAAGAAATCATCCAAGCAGCAAAAGAGGCCAATGCTTATAACTTTGTTATGACTCTCCCACAGGTACAGCTCTGGCTAACAATGCAGTGTATGTGCTGGTATTGGATTTTGCATAATTGAAAAAAAAAAAAAAAAAAAAAAATCAACTGAAATCCATTTTTGGATTGATTACACAGAAGTTTGACACACTAGTGGGTGAAGGTGGAGGCCAGATGAGTGGAGGACAGAAGCAGAGGATTGCCATAGCTCGAGCTCTCATCAGAAACCCTAAGATCCTGCTGCTGGATATGGCCACATCAGCCCTAGATAATGAGAGTGAAGCTGTAGTCCAAGAAGCTCTGGATAATGTTAGTTCTCTCATAAGTACACTTCAAAACAATTTCAACATTTCAACTTGCTCTGGGGAATAACAGACAGATTTTCCTGCAGGTACGTGCAGGAAGGACAACCATCTCCATAGCCCATCGTCTTTCCACAATCAGAAATGCAGATGTGATTGTCGGATTTGAACATGGACGTGCTGTGGAGAGAGGAACGCACAGCGAGTTATTGGAAAAGCAAGGTGTCTACTTCACTCTTGTGACCCTGCAGAACCAGGGTTCGTCCAACACACCAAATGGTAAGACATTTGAGGGATATGACTGCAAATAAGATTAGAAAGTATCTATTTGTAAAGGTTTGTCAGTTTGTTGATTATTAAATTAGTATTAAATTAGTGTTTCAAATGCAGTAACTGCAGGATTTCTAATGTACAGTTGAATCATGTCATGAAATAATCTATTCAAGAACACAATTATTAAGTCATTTTTGTTATGGCATCCCTAATCTACGTTGCCTTAGGGTCTAGTGTTGGCAAAACTGCAAATAACAAGCAAATATGAGACAAATATAGTCTAATATCTGTGAGAAAACAGTCCAGTGAAGCTCCAGGATGGATGGACTGATGGAGTGTTGGACACAAGTGTTGTGAACCACAATGAATAGCAGGATAATTTATTATGAAAACAGGGAGTGGGCAGGTTGCGAAAACCACACACAGAAAAGCAACCACCTAAGAAGGGGAATTATCAAAACATGACTGTACTTGAACAGAACAGAAAACTTTGCTCTTTGGAGGGCAGGATATACAAATATGATTGAAAAAGAAGGATTGCTACAAAGTCTGAGTCAAATCAATTTTACCTTTAATTAGCACTGTAGCTAGATGGACGTGATGTAATTTTATCTGTCTGCATGATTTGGATTTTATTGAAATACATTTGACTGATGTGAACTGATTTGAGACCAAAGAATTGAACATGAATTCAACCTCATTGTCTGTTCAATGTCTTGAGATGACAATAAATGTATGTAATTAGAGCTACATTAGGACATTTGAACTGAAAAGAACTGAATTTATTTCGGTTGAATAAATGGTAATATGCATACAGATTGGGAGCACATGGCATCAGGTACAGGGCAGGGTAATGATGATAAATCATTTCAGTGTAGGCAAGAAGTGGAACCAGTAAAACAAAACAGTCAAAGCTGAAACAAACAAAGCAAACATTGTTACAAATCATATCATTGGTAGCTATGAAAAAGAGGTAATCCGATACTCTGGGAGACTAGATATTTTGAACAGCAACTCAGGATAGTTAGCTTCCACAAACTTTATCACTGTGTTGCATCATTTTTTTCAATACAAGGTTAGGGATAACAGGCACACATTAAGTACGCATGCCATTCATGCTTTTGGTTTAGGTGGCTGGAAACTTTCAGAGTTGTTATGAAACTTCTTTGATTATTCTTGTTGCAGAAGTCATCACTGAGCCAAATGAGGATGAATTTGACCTAAAAGTGGAGAGTTTTAGATATGGAAGTTGTAGATCTACCAAAAGGTAAAACAGATTGTACACTTCAATGAGATTAGCACTGGATTATCAACAAACAATTGATCTTCTCAATCTCAACCAGCAGGAGCTCTGTACGTCTGCGATCTCAAAGCCAATTGTCAAATGACTTTGTCCCAGATGCGTTGTCCGGAAGCGTCATGATCCCTTCAGATCTCCAGATCACATCTAAAGATGTAACCCCTCCATTTGTGATTAAGAAATTGCTAAATCTATGGTTAGACTCAGTTTCATACAGATCTGTCAACAGGTGACTGAGGAAGACCCTGAAGAGAATAAAGAGCCAGCTCCAGTTGCACGCATCCTGAAGTACAACCAACCAGAGTGGCCATACATGTTGTTGGGATCACTGGGAGCTGCAGTCAATGGCTCTGTCAACCCCATCTATGCAGTCCTGTTCAGCCAGATTCTCGGGGTAAGAACTCCTCCCGTGATGACTGTACAATCATGTTCGTTACAAGTTGAGCTGGTTGGATTGGTTATTGCAGTTCTTAAAGCAGTTCTTTTATAGGTTCTCTAATTCTGTGATTTTTTCAGACTTTTGCCATTCTGGATTTAAATCAGCAGCGGGAAGAGATCAACGGAATCTGCATTCTGTTTTGCATTGTGGCTGTGATCAGTTTCTTTTCACAGTTTCTCCAGGTTATTTCCCTTTCTCTTAAGAATTATGCAAATTGTCATAGCGTGTTTAGAAGAAGTTGCACACATATAGATTCTGAGCTGATGCTAGTTGTTAGAAAATAAAAATTTTGCGGATTTTTTTTTTTTGCAAACTCTACAAATTTAAATACAAACCCGAAAAACATAATGAAAGAGCACATGTATGCTCATTGTACAACAAATATTGCCAATGATTTTTAGGTTGGAAAATTTGATAGTAAAAATGTGAGAAGAAATAAAATTATTCATTTTAATATTTAAGGCTCATCTGATTGCATAAAACTAGCATTTTAATAGACATATGTTCCCTTTTGAGAGAAACTGTTCTCAAAGCAATCCATCCATCCATCAAACAATCTACATATGACACAAAATAAAGACATTCTTGAAACAATTTCTTAAAGTTTGCATTGAAACAGAGTAGATTAAAAAACATCAGCTTTCAAACACTGGCTCACATCTGTTTATTTAGGGTTATGCCTTTGCTAAGTCTGGAGAGCTGCTGACCCGCCGTCTGAGAAAAGTGGGCTTCCAGGCCATGCTGAGACAGGACATTGGCTGGTTTGATGATCCCAGGAACAGTCCTGGGGCTTTGACTACCAGACTGGCCACAGATGCATCCATGGTGCAAGGGGTAAGATTTTGTTTTCAGGGTTGTATTTATCTTACTTATTGGTGTGTTCTTTTGGGATGGTGATTATAGTCATGGCTAAAATTATTTCTGCAGGCAACAGGTTCCCAGATTGGCATGATCGTGAACTCACTGACCAACATTGGAGCCTCGTTCATCATTGCCTTCTACTTCAGTTGGAAGTTAACATTAGTTATCATGTGCTTCCTGCCTCTTATTGGACTGTCTGGTGTGTTCCAAGCCAAAATGCTGACAGGATTTGCAAACGAAGATAAAAAATCTATGGAAGCAGCAGGTCAGGTAAGCTGCTGTTCTTTCCCAGTACCAAACCAGATCATTCATTACTGAGTTACGTTACTGCTGTGAGATTGAGAGCTATAAATAGTGTCTGTCCTACAGGTATCCAGTGAGGCTCTTGGCAACATCAGAACCATTGCAGGTTTAGCCAAAGAGCGCTCATTTGTGGAATCCTATGAGCAAAAACTGGAGCGGCCTTTTAAATCTGCCAAGAAGAGAGCCAACATTTATGGCCTATGTTTTGGTTTTGCACAGTGTGTCATCTTCATGGCATATGCTGCTTCTTTTAGATATGGAGGTTACCTGGTCAGAGTTGAAGGGTTACCCTACATGCTGGTGTTTAGGTTGGTTAGACCCACGGTAATTTAAAAAATATATATTTTAATGTCATCCTTATGTTGATTCTGCACTCTTGCAATCTGTCCCTAGAGTGATTTCAGCCATTGTGATCAGTGGAATGGCACTGGGCAGAGCTTCCTCCTTCACTCCAGATTATGCCAAAGCCAAAATTGCTGCTGCTCAATTCTTTCAACTGTTGGACAGGGTTCCTAAAATCAGCATCAACCACACAGATGGACAGAAATGGGTCAGTGGGTTTCAAATTTTTAAATACAATTTTTGCATTTTGTGAGTGTGTATTTTAAGAAGACCCTTACCCATTTATAGGAGATATTCAAAGGAGAAATTGAGTTTCTTAATTGCAAGTTTACATATCCGACAAGACCAGACATTCAAGTGCTGACTGGCCTGGCTGTTTCGGTGAAGCCTGGGCAGACTTTGGCTTTTGTTGGGAGCAGTGGCTGTGGGAAAAGCACCAGCGTCCAGTTACTGGAAAGATTTTACGACCCAGATGAGGGACAAGTGGTGCGTGCTGGTCAATTTACATGTAAACAGCATGAAATACTTAAAAAAACAAATTCAGTTTGGTTAAACTGTTCTATTATTACTTACAGTTAATTGATGGTCACCCATCCCATACCGTCAATGTTCCCTTCCTGAGGTCTCAGATTGGCATAGTGTCACAGGAACCAATTTTATTTGACTGCAGCATAGCAGAGAACATCCAATATGGAGATAACACTCGGACTGTTGCCATGGAAGAGGTTATGGAGGCTGCCAAGAAGGCCCATCTTCATGACTTTGTGATGGGTCTACCAAATGTGAGTGGAAATGCCTCATTTTAATAATGACAGTTTAAAATAACTACTGTAGTTATCATATTACTATGTTCATTTAGTGAATAAATGAACAAAAATCTTAGACATGTCCTGGTTAATGCTAGCTTGGTATGATGAAGACTGTAATGTTAAATCCTAATTTGAGGGTTAAAATGTTGTTGTTTTTTTCTTTTAAAGTCAGTCAGCAACTGGAAAGAGTAGTCATCTATCAGGTGGAAAGTCAAGGGTTTGACTCCAGCTTTTTGCCCTTCCACATGTTGATGTGATCCTATAGGCTAAACATTTAGCCCCGACTTGCCCATCGATCTGTTTATGAGGGCATGCATGTGTTCATCTTCATTAGTGAAACTTGGTGATTGGGTGTCTATAGCACCAAGCAGTATGATTAGAAACATTCTGTCTAAATTCATCCCATAATAGTCTAAAAAAAACGTTTTATTTGATTTAGGCCTACACCATGCTTTTGGTTATATGAAAACAAATCATTCCTTTTTAAAAAAGCAAGTTTGCTTACAAATTTGATTATATCATGCATAATGTTTTCTTAAGTGACTTTACCATCTTTACTGTGATACAATATGTCCTTTTAGCTTAACTTTATGAAGTTAAGCTAAAAGGATGGCCTGTCACATAAATCAGAATAAAATACATTGAAGCCTGGAGCTAAAATATCACAAAATGTAAAAGAGTTGAAAGAGTATTTGTACTTAATGATGCATTATGGAGAACAAACAATAATCATGTTAATTTTTCATTCTCTTTACCACTTGAACACACTGGTAGAAATATGAGACTCAGGTTGGTGCCCAGGGCTCACAGCTGTCAAGGGGACAGAAGCAACGCATTGCTATCGCCAGAGCCATTGTCCGAAACCCCAAGATTCTGCTGCTAGATGAGGCGACTTCAGCTCTGGACACGGAGAGTGAACAGGTGAAATAAATAAAAAAATACAAAAAACAGACTTAACTACATTAACAAAAGAGGTTCAACTGAACAAAGTACATTTTCTTACGTGCATTGAAAATGCCCTTGCATGAAATCCCCAAGAGTATTTTGTCTTGATAGAGCTTTGTTTATCTGCAGACTGTTCAGTCTGCACTGGATGAAGCAAGAAAAGGACGGACTTGCATTGTCATTGCACACCGGCTCTCCACCATCCAGAATGCAGATATTATAGCAGTAATGTCCCAAGGAGTAGTCATCGAACAAGGCACACATGATAAACTCATGGCTAAGAAGGGAGCATATTACAAACTTGTCACAACAGGAGCTCCGATCAGCTAATCACTTGGAGCAACAAACAGTATTAAGAATCTTTGATAAAATAAATTAGTACATCACTATGAAATCAATGATGCTGTAGTGAGTGCATGGTTAAAATCAGAAGGTAATAATTTGAAATTGAGTTTTTCTGTGTCTAAATAATGTATTTTTATACATTTTCATATTATTGAAAGAAACAACACAACAGCAATGCAGAGCAATGTTTAGCAGGTCTAAACATCCTTGCAACAAATGCTTCCGATGTGCTCCTTGCTCCAATTTCAGATATTATGACATTATTTGTATCCTACAGTGAAAAACTTAAGTAACCTGTTTTATCCTGAAGTGGCTGTCTCCGTTAAAACAAAGTTAATAATTATATTAATCATTTTAGCTTTTTGAGATTAAGACTCTATTGTATACAATATTTATATGTTTATTGTTATACTATATAAATTGAGGGATTAAAAAAACTACATTTGACTATGTGTGTCTTGTTTACCTGCAGTTGAGGTTTTAAAACAATTTTTGTATAGTAAATTTTAAACTAAAGAAAATAAAACATTTGATTTTGAACTTTGAAAATCTGCAAACCTCATAATAATCCAAATTTTGAAGATTTGCCTTTTTAAAATGTTTTTTTCCCCTTTCTTGTCTTTTTCTTTATTTAAATTCTTACATACCTTTCAATACATTTTAACCAAATCATCTTTTGGTTGTAATCAGTACTTTTGTAACCTTCACCGTTGTTACTCTTTTGGGCCCCCTGCTGGCCTGGATTTCCTGAGACAACTTTAATTAGCAGAGAGTTGCAAATCTCAAAAATATTATTGCTATGAAGCTCAAAATTGAATTGTTTCCACTAATCGTTCTTGAGATGTTTCTACAACTGAAATGGAGTTCACCTCTGGTAAATTAGACATGATTTGAAAAGGGACACATCTGTTTATATAAGGTCCCACAGTTGACAGTACATGTCACAGGTTAAGCACCAAGCATAAAATCACAGGAGTTGTTTGTTGTCCTACAAAACATTATTGTCTTGAGGCTCAAATATGTCTGCTGTTTTGAAGGTTTAAATTATCTTACTAGCCTCCATTTGATTTCAAGGGGTGTGTATAAGACTGACAGGACACTGCCATAAATATAAAGGAATCTTCATAAATTTTTTTAACTGTTGTCATGAAGAGTCAGTTGGTAAATAATGACACTTTTAATGCAAAGTTAACACTAAACGGACTTTTAATGCATGTTTTAAAGCAAATCTGCTTTAAAAGTTTTGTCATTTACCGAATGACACTTCAGAACAACAAACATAAACATTCATGAAGATTCCAGGTGTTATGTCATGTTTATGACACTTCCATGCAGTCTTAATTCCTTAATAAGAGCTTCATGGCATCTTGTCTGGAGTCTGGAGAACTCTGAGACCATGAGAAAGAAACAAAATTCTCTGGTCTCATGACCCAAAAGTTGAACTCTTCAGTGTGAAAGTCAGGCTCACCTTTTCACCAGGTCAATATCAGACATACAGTGAAGCATAGTGGTGACAGAATCATGCTATGGGGATGTTTTGCTGGAGCAGAAACTGGTAAAGTAGTCAGGGTAGAGGGTAGATGAATGCAGCAATGTACACTACAGTGACATCCTGTACCCAGAAACCTGAAGTTTTTGTTTAAGCTTCGGAAAAGAAACTTCTCTGTCAAAGTAGTTACATCATTCAGCAGTGGGCCTCAGGGGCATCCGATGCTAAGCAACCAGAGACTGTGAGAAAAGATGAAATGGGTCTCTACTCAGGAGTTTAATTAATCCATATAATCTGGTTACATCAGAGACTCTGTTCTGCATCATTACTTTCAAATTGATTAATATCTGAATTTTCCCGGAGAAACTGCTAAGAGACACTCAAGAGATTATGTAATGCACCCTGAGCAGGATGTGCACATCGACAACGCAAACAGAGAAAATTATGTGAGTGATTCTGTTAATTTAACAAAGTCAAGGACTTAAAGTAGCATAAATGTTTGGTGCGGTCCAAAGAGAAACTTTATAGTTTTTATAACCCACATAACAAAATATTATGCTAATTATCAACAATTTGTATCTTATGTAAGAAGTGTTCATGAGAAATTTTGATTAATGCAGAGAAGAGTTTTCTTTTCAACAGTTGTTTTTCAACAATTAACCAATTATTTATTTGATTCATGTTTCAAGCTAAACACAGACTCATAAATCGACAAACTCTCTGCTTCAAAAGTGTTTAAATCGTCATGTTGCAGGGATGTACATAAATCATTTTAATTATTGTAAATTAGATAAGCCTTCTTTTCAAAATACCGGAGATATAATACCAAGAACAAAGAAATAACATAAACTTGAGAAGTCTTCTCATTATGACTGGGATCAAATGATACAAATGTATTATTTAAACTAAAGCAATATCAATTTTTCCCCACATAAATTGCAGTTTCAGTGCTTATGTGTGTGCAATAACAGTCAATCATCATTTTCCACAAATTATAACAAAGAGTATTGAGAACAAATGTTGCAAAAAAACAAAACAAAACAGTCCTTTCATTTTCTAACAGAGTTTTCTCTCATCATCTCTGATTAGCAAACAAACACAATATGGTATTACAGCAACAACGCCAAGAGGAACTGAAGCACTTTTACAAAATGACAGTATGTAAAACAGAGCCTCGCTGTGATTTGGCATCTTGATGAGGTCATACAGCTGCAGGATGGTGAGATTTGCAGTCATGCATAAGAGTTTAAATACAACATTGCAGCCGTTTTTTCCCTTACAGCTCTGAATGAACATCTCAGAGTTCACCGCAAGTCCTAGACCAAACAAAGCTCCCAGGTTCCTGCATAATCCGGCAAAGGGTGTGGTGTCCAGATAGATCCAGTCTGGGTTTGCACACCACATCTTGGCTTTAGCGACCGACCATAAAGGATCAAAGTCCAGAAGCTTTAGGAGCAAGTAAAAACAAATAGCAAACGAGA
Organism: Gambusia affinis; assembly: GCF_019740435.1. Classification (NCBI taxonomy): domain Eukaryota; kingdom Metazoa; phylum Chordata; class Actinopteri; order Cyprinodontiformes; family Poeciliidae; genus Gambusia; species Gambusia affinis. Next base: position 16,474,405 of record NC_057878.1, read on the forward strand.
GAAGAAAAATATTGACCAGGAGGTACCGTTTCAGGCTTGCATTATAGATCCAGGTAATGTAGTCAAAGGCTTCAGCAACAAGCATACCTAAACATTATGGAGATTAGAAAAAGACTGTCATCTCAAATGTAAAGCACATTTGATGCTGTTAACATGTGACCACTGAGCAGAACGTACCAATGACGAGACCGAGAACCACTTGATGAGGGAAGTGAGTTGCAATGAAAACTCTGGAAATGCAAACACTTATCTGAATGACCCAGAAAGCTGTCCACAGAATGGACTTCAAGAGATGAAACCTGCAGAAAAAAAAAAGTTAGACGTTCTGATATAAAACCTGCTTCTGATTTTGTGAAAGCATCATGTAAATGTCCACCTTTGAAAGCTCCAGACAGAGGAGACGCAAGAGGACCTGGTGAAGGCTAGAGCAGAAGTGACCATCACATACCACACACATGATGAGCCCATAGCATGACCAGATGGACTACCTGTAAAAACATAAATTGATGAAAGTGTTTTTTTGAACAACATTCTTAAACTCAATACAAACATACTTACCAGGTCCTGTTTCACACGTAATGTGAAACTGATCCAGGTGTGGCTTTGAGCTGTTCTGGAACAAGTGGGTTTCATGAACCCACCAATAAGGTCTCTGTCCATACAGAATCCTGAGTAAGAAGATGTTTGATTTGAATTTCTAAGCTCAGACGTTAAAGATAAAATGCCATTATCTGAGTAGACTTACCACTTGAAAATAAGATTGAACCAGTCTCCAACAACAGCCACCCACATCATCTTGGTGCCAACATTATGGCTGAGATGGAACCAGATAGGGAAATAGACATAGAAAATATTACGAGGGTCACCCACTATTGACATGAAGCTAAGGAAGCTGTTGTATTCTCGGTAGTTGTTCTGCAGATGCTGTATAATTAGAACACCTGATGTATGAATAAAATCCATCATGTTTCCTTTCTTAGAGCAGCCGGTTTCTTTCCAGCACCAGCCAAAGCAGCATCATGATGCCCTACCTCTCTTTGCAACTCTTTTATATTGCAAACTGAGCATCACAAATCATTCATCAAAGCCATGGAAACAAGAAGTAAGTACAAATTGTCTGAGCTCATATAGAATATAATAATGTGTTCCCAAGTCATGAGAGGTCAGCATTTTAAGACATGTTTAAATGACTGTGTACAACATGACAGTGCCATTAGGATATTTCCCAGAACATAGCTTGTACAGATGTTAAATATTAGCCACTGCAAACACCAGGAGAGAGAGAGAGCACTTCCCGTAACCTTCTGCACCACTTCAGCCTAATTAATACAGTCATTTTCAGTGACCATAGCAACAAAATGGGCTTCCCTTTAAAAACAGAGCCCATCTGGTCTCCTTTGCTGAGGTTACTGGGTGCAATGATTCTCAGAGGCTTTCTGAGAATCATTGCACAACAGATTATAAAGTTAGATTTCTTAAAAATCCCAGTTAAATTTGGCACTGAGTTGGAATCTTAGTGTCATTAGCCAACCATATTGTAAGGTGATATATTTTCCCAATCTATTAGCCCCTTGTATTGGACCGCTCAAAAAGCAATAGAATATCCATTGTTACCCCACAACCCCCTCCGTTTCTACCCCAAAATGCTGTGTTGCCCCCAGATAAAATGACATCCTGGGTCATGAGCCATGATAAAAATAATACATAATAAAAATCGATAATTGTGCTCGTCACTCCTTCAGACTAATGGGATCTTGATGTCCACAACAAAATTCTACATTTACTTTAATTTCAAAGAGTACTTTGAGACTTTGCTGTTTTATCCTGAAACTCTATTAATCAAGCTCCATCCAACCCAATTATATTACATATTAAATACTTTTAAAAGATACTTGGAAATGATGGACTTTGTTAACATTAATGCTTGCAACAAGCATGTTCTCCTTGAAAACTATAGCTTTTTCTCCCACACAGCTGATTATGTCAGGACACATGACTATATCTGAACAGCTAACTTCTCTTGCAGTGACATTTTGTGGATTATGCTCCTTGAAATAGGTGTCAAAGATGATCTGCTGGACAACCGCCTGCCAGTTCTCACTATCATTGGTAATGCTGTGACATGAACACTTAAAATTTTTGCAGGACAAATGCTTTCCTTGTTGGTGCTACGTAATATTCTAATGTTATGAGAAACTGAATTTCGGGCTTTAATAGTCCGCTTTTATAATTAATAGATGTAAGTACTTGAAATACACTCCGAATGTAATGAATCTGTGTGAAGTTTTTCATCTTCACCACCAGGAGGAGTATGAGATCGTTGGGTTGCATGGCTTCACATTGATTTTCAACAAAAGATTCCAATAAAAATAATAATAGTTTCAATAATAGTTTGGTAAGTAAAAACATGAATGAAGCACATCACCTTGTGAATGCTCAAATGTTATGAACCTGAGTAAAACATCATTTTAAAAAGGGCGTCAAATTGAAAATGCGTCATTTCCGGCGTACAGTAACCGCCCTCTGTGTACAAACCGCGGATTTTTGAACGTTACCATTGTTATTGCGATAATTAGTCAGACGGACTGACTTTTGTTACACTCTTAAACAGGTGAGTAATCAATCCATGTCCAGACAAACTGACACCGTTTGAACAAATAGCCGAATTTGTGTCACGGTAATGCTGAATGGAGGTAAACTACGTTATGGCTAAAAAGCTGACGATTTTACCCAGTTAGCATAGCTGCTAGCATTGCCAGGTAAACGGCTTTGAAGGAAGTTACTATGGAACTACAGATGTTGGCTATTTATGTTGCTGTTTAAATAAAATGCATTATGAGCAACCGTAAGATGTTACGCAGATATGTTAAAAATTCAAACTGCTGTTTGTGTTTTCATAACTAGCTGCAATCTAATTTCACATGTTAACATATTGTACTAAGCAAGTTTTTCGCTTTTTGTCTGTTTTCTTGTCCGCAAGATTAACCCTCCAGTTATCTTTCAATTTACTTCCAATAAATCGGTATTTCTGTTTTGAAATGGTTAAATCTTTTTGAGACATTTTCTTTTAATCAATGACTGTTTTTATTTTCCTTCCATATTATCTGAGACTTGTCCTTCATCACGATGGGTGCATTTCCCTCGAGCTCTTGTATCTTCCTCGTTTACCATAAGAAAAATGATTGTTTTTGCACATATTTTACAACAAAGCAAAAACTGTACATTTTGCTGCTAGAGATTTTTTTTTATTACAGAAGAGATATTATCGAGCATCTAGTCATTCTGATTTTGTTACATAGTAGTGAGCCCTGATGTATTGAGACTTTTACCTAACCTGTTCAATGTGATGAATTGAACTGGGCTGCACAGTATTATAAAAGAATTTTAGCAATAATATTGCTAAAATTTACTATCAAAAAATGTCTTGGTCATTCCCAATGTGCATATTGCACAACAGGATATTGCAAAAACAATAAATTTGGGATATATTGTGCAGCTCCAACAAACATTTTCTGATTTAGTTTAGATTTTCCCCCCTCACTTTCAGCCTTAATCTTATGTTGCTGTTTAAATAAAATGCAACCGTAAGTGATATGTAATATCTTGCGTAAATGAACCCTCATTACCATAATATCCAATATCCAGGGTTTGTAATGCATAAATTCATGTTGATTCTTGTTTTGCAATGATTAAGAAGCTGTTTTTTGTTTTTCAGAAATTACAGATTGTGTCAGAACATCATGACGTCTATTACCGACCCAAGCATGAGGGACAGGTTCACCAGTTCATTGGAGGAGATCCACAATAATCACCTTAAAGCATATGCAGAGATAATTGACACAATTTCAGAATTATCACACAATCACAGACAGTTTGTAAAATCTGCATTTGGTAAGTTTCAGTGTATTAATCATGTTTTTGTGGAATAAGCAATTACAGTATCTCAAATGCCCAATTTAATCAAACATATAACTAATAAAACATGATAAAGAATATAAATAAATTGATCAAATCAAAAAGTTTTTATAATAATGCATCAAATTTTTAATTTCCTTTTTTTTTGGACAGTCAAAGACGGTTTTTGTCAAAGTACATAAATTATATCTGAGCTACCCAAATATAGTACACTCTTGTCACTTATGTTTCATAAAGTTGCTTCTGTTCCTTCAAAATACATATTTTCCAGGATTAGGAAATGGACAGATCACTGTAAATCTAAGAGAGAAACTGTGAAAATCAATAGAGTTGACAAAGACTAATCTTGGTGTTCCCTAGTTAGTTACTGAAATAAATCTCAATCTAACTGTTAATTTTCCCCCTATTTCTACTCTTTTTTTTTTTTTTTTCTCGGCACAGACACATGTTTGAAGAAATGCAAGGATGACAAGAAGCTGTTTGAGACGATACAAGAATTTAAAACGGGTACGTTTGTCTCCCAAGCTGCCGTCACTTGTGGATTAAAACGGTCATGCAAATGCATCTGACATCACACAGATGTTGTGCAATTCTAGAGTGAGCATTACCCCCTGATTTCTTGTTCCAGCAGTTTAAGGGAAAAAGACAGTATTTGAAGTGCGTCCTCAAAACATTCAGTTTGCTTGCATCTTGTTGTTTTGACACACTGTCTCTGCAGATCTGGAGAAAAAAAAAATAGCACTGAAGGAGAAACGGCACGCCATATCAGAGGTGATGTCTGAGATTGAGGAAAAAGAGATGCAGAAAGAGGACATCATCCTAAAAATTCAGAAACATAAAGAAGAGCAAATGAAGAGAAAAGACTGTAAGATCTTTTTTTCAGTTACGGAAATAACAATAATTATAATTAATAAGTTAACATGTAGCTTACAATGATCTATTTTATGTTTCTTATTTTAGTAATCGAGTCTCAGAATAGAGCAAACAAAGACAGACTGAGAAACCTCCAGAAAGCCAGGCTTGTTTTCCAGGATCATTTGGGGCTGGAGATTCGAACGATTATCGACAAGACGCAGAAGGTCAAAGGTAAGCCAAGCAGACTAGGAACAGCACTTTCTAATACTGTTCCACAGAGGTGGAGAAAACTGTTGTCCCCTCTCTATTTTCTCCGGTGACTTATTTTAAGGACTCTACACCAAAGGAACAGTATGATGAAAAATTCGAGTGCTTTTTAAGCCATAACCATGCCAACCCTCACATTGATTTCTACAATTGGATCGGTAGGACATCTACATACAGACAATGTCTCATAGACGCGTTAGAGCAGCAGTGTCCAATAATGTCAAGTTAAAACCACCTGTGGGGTTGTGGTAGGGACACATAAAAATTGTTCTGAGGACAGCAAATGGCCGCCAGGCCACACAATGTTTGAACACCCCTGTAATAGTACCAGCACATAAAAAAGGAGAAATACAGATTCTTTGTGTGTCTGATCTTCACTTTTGACTGTCAGCCACTCCAGCAACAGTCTTGTGACATGATTGAACTACTTATGCCTATTGGTGCCAGCTTCCTTGCAAATCAATCATTTTCATACCTGTCAGTGTAGATGATAAATTGTGTCCAGTTCAGACCATTCTTTCTGGGTGTCTAACTTTTTGTTCAAAGAAATTGCAGTCATGGTGAAAAAACTGCACCATGTCAATTCTGTTTTAATTTATTGGTGATCTGTATGTTATTGGCTCAAGATTTTCATGTTTAGCTCTAACAAAGCCACACAGCACAGGTTCAGTATTTATTGAACCAAGTTGAAGACGATTTTGGCAAATTTGTAAAACAAAAAAACAAACAAACTTTGCTCCATAGATATTGAGTGGTCAGATCTCAAACATTTGGGATGGGTCCATTCACATAAATATATCTGTATAACTTGGATAAAAAAAACAAACAATTTAACTTAAGTACATTTTTTAAAATCTGAAAATAAGCTGAAATTGTCTGGTTAGTGGCATCAAGATCTACCAAGACATTAGAATAGTCACATCTTCAAAATTGATAGAAATTTTCATTATACTGTTCCTGCTTTTAAAATTAAGATACTAAAGGACGTGATGAAAGGACTGAAGTTGTCTGTGGCTGTATGGAGCATAGAGTAAAGTGGTGCTCCCTCCCCACCTGTTGCTACACAATGCTAATGGCTACTAAATGTTTTACCTATGCACCTAGTGGCACTTTGTTGTACTTGGAGAAGTTTAATTTCTGCACAATAAGCATTTGAAAACTGCTAATTATTGTAACATATTTTTGCTCAAGTTTATAAGTCAAATTCAAATAGACAAAAAAAATAAATGTAATATGATATTATCAGTGGGTTCTGAATATACATCTCATCAGCTTGATTTCACTTTCTGTGAAAACCCACAATCACTTTGCAGCACATGAGCTTAAACACTTTCTTCTCTTTGTTATTGAAGAAAGCCTAATGACGGATGAAAGATTATGCAAGACGTGATCATGCTGCATAAAATCTATTGAATTAAAACAAAGGCCTTGGCTCTGTATGTACATGTTGCCATGGTGATGTGATAAATTAGTTGAGTTAATTGCCTCTTTTCTCCCACCTCCTCTAACACACAATCAGTACTGAATCTCTTCATATAATCCTTGGATTACTTTATTAGGCCAACTTTCTAAAATAAATATTACATAAGTTGTTTAGTTTTGGTTTTTGCTTTTTGAATAGGTGAAAAGTTGCAGTTTATTTTCCGAAACATCAGTCTTACTGACCAGGACAGCGCTTATGTCATTACAATGGGGATTAAAGAAAATGGATCGTACCAGAGTAAGTTGCACAAATTTTTTCTGTGAAGTTTTGCTGATTTTCTATATATTAAAAAAAACAACACATAATTGATTCTTCTAATATCTAATAACAAAGTATTGAATATTTACAGTTGTGTCCAGCGATCCAGCGCTCGAGTGCTTGCCAATCCTGGAAAGCCGACTCCAGGAGACCAATAATTTACCAGCATTCCTGGCTAATGTCAGAAAGGAGTTCATCTCTAAGGCTCGCTCCTGAGATTTCACGGTATGCTTACAAAAGGCGGTGGGGTTTCTACTGCAATCCAGACTGAAGGAAAGGATGGTTACATGGAATATGATCAAAGGGGGGCACCTGATCTGTAACCAAATGATCAACTTTAAGATGATACATCTGCCTTTAAATTTCTGTGATGTTTTTTATACTCAAGTTCTGCCTCATACAAAATGTATATATTAGATCTTCAACATGTCATGTCAAATAACTAATCATTTAAACATAAGCAGTTTTCATTTATTTTTGTTTTAAAATCAGTGCTCTTTTTACAAACATCAGGAACATCAATGTTTTTTCCCCTTGTGTATATTATTTTCTGTCTTGTAATAAACTACATGTTTTTAAAAAGATTCTCACTCTTTGAGTTTTGTCTGCACATGTAAAAACAAACATTTTGTTATAAAAGTCAACGAACAGCATTAATTCTAAACATAAAAAGAAATCATATATGAAGACGGTCTGAAGATCAATTTCAAAGTATAATTTTTCTTCAATGTAAAAGACTTGAATAAAATATCACACATACAGGCTTTAAATGTTAAGAGATTTTTTTTACATTTACAGTCCAGTCATTCAGGCATCAGAAGATTTGCTGGCGTTTATTATAGGTAGCTCCTCGACATAGGTTGATGGGAAATGGCCTTTTCGTTCATTAAGAGCTCCAATCCACCAACCGTTTTCTTCTTTTTTATAAATGTCCAGAACATCACCTGAGAAACAAGTTTTTTTAGTTAAGAATTCAGTTTCTTACATGATCAACTTTAAGGGAACAGCTTACCTTCTTTGAAAGTCAGTTCGTCTTCGTGTTCAGGTGTGAAATTATACAGGGCTTTGCATTTTCCAATGCTGCACAGCATGGCTGCCGTTTGATCTGTGAGATATATATTTTATACATTTAACTTGACACGTAATCTGACACAATAAATCAAAAACTGTTCTGTGATGTACTGAACGAACAACCTTCTGCTTTATCCTCTCCGGTAGGCTGAGCTTCATTTCCACTGCATTCTGCTGTCTCCTGAGTTGGTGTTGTGGAAGTGATCTGGTCAGCAGTGTTTGGTACTGGCTCTACAGCTGGTTCTGTTGGAGCCTGAATCGGTCCTTTATAAATGATGGAAGCCCTTAGTGATTGTTGGCTCCTTAATGGCGTCTTTCGGAGTCTTACTGGTCGGGTCAACTGAACAATGCTATGCTCACAGTCCTTAGAGGAAAAAAAAAAAAGGGAAGGTCTCCGTTATTTACTTTTTCAAAAGGAAGGCCAAATAAATGTGGATTAACCGTCTGCTGATGATCTCAAATAGTGATGCTGGCCTTAAGAAGTAATTGACACTCTGGTCTGTAACTGAAAATCAATCAGCTAGAATTTTGTGTAAAAGTTTCAAGGGATTTTTTTTTATTACCAATATTCCAGACTTTCTTTTATCTTTTTTTTTTTTTTGCATTCTTTAGAGTTCTCAAAATTACTGGAAATAATACAGAATTTTAGGGATGTTATTTTGTGTTCTCAATCTTATTCTTCAAGCATTGATAGTTTACTACCTGTAGTGTTTAGTTAGTGGTGGTGACTAACATTTTGCTGATCAGGTGAAAATGTCAAAATGAGATACATTTTTTAAAAGGACAAACTGTCAATTAATTTAATTTTCACCAGATTTAATTCAACTCAGTATTATATAATGGGAAGCAAGGTTGCCTAAGTATTGTTAAGAAAGGGGTGCGGTTTAAAGTAATTCAATGTTGTATTACATATCGTGTATGTTTTGCATTTATTGAACCTTCTGTGTGCAGCCAGGATGTGGATCAATCCTCTTTTGAACATGTTTGCTTTATCTAGCCAGCTTTAATAAAGTCAAATTTGATTCTGTTTCATACAAATGCTTTTATTTTACAACAATCTTACCTTATCTTTCCATTTAAAAATGCTGCTACCAAATCGTTCAGATCTCATGGGTGTGTCTTCAAATTCAGAGAAGCATAAGGAGAGTTTGTAATGAGTGGCCTCCAGGAGGTCCAGTTTGAGAGTATTCTGCAGGAAACAAATGGCATTAGTGAGTACTTGAGAGTCTATTTTTTCCCCTGCATAAAGCACATGTCTTTGTGAGCATTTTTGCACACAAATTTCCCCTTAATTACCTCATCACAGAGCTCCTCAGTTTCCTCAAGGTTCTTCTGATTTGAAAAAGATGAGCCTTCAGTGTAGGTCTTGATCAGTTTTTCAATTCCTGTATAATAATATTCAGGCATTAGAATGATACCACATAACCACTTTATGAGTCATCTATAAATTATTACATATAGTTATTGGGTTACCTTCACATTCTTTCTTGGTCTTAGCAATGTTTTCTTCGAGACGCTGGAGTTTCAGTTTGATCGCGTCTCTTCTTCTGTCTTTGGTCATCAGTGATTTGCTGTCCTCCTCCTGAACAAACAGGGTCATTAATATAGAATTTCACAACGAGTTATAAGCTTTAGGTGGCAATGACTGTTTCACATAGTTGATTTAGATTTGTTTCCCCCATCATTAAACACTATAGCAATTTCAAAACTGCGTCTTATATGTGTTGATGTATCTTTGTCTGATAACATGCTTGATCTAAAATATTGAAGTGTGGAAAAACAGAAGAAATTCTTTGTAAATAACCCAAAATTAAGCTCCTTACTTGTATCACCTTTTTAGCGTTTATTGCCTTTACTTCGTTTTATTTGTAAAATATGAAGTAAACTTCTGGATTTTGATTTGATGCTTTTATTTTATTCCGCTCTACAAATAGAACGGCAGCTTAACAACAACAACAACAAAGGACGGAAAAAGTTGCAACAGTGTTGATAAAATGTATTTTGTTATTAGTATTGAAAATAAAATGTTCAAAGTGTGTAGAGCATTGTCACTTTGATTGTACTGGCTGTATTCTTTGTGGGAGTTATGAAAATCAGATGGAAATTATTCTTTTCTATCTACTAAGGTATTTTTCATTCCAACAAGCAATAAATACACAACAAAACAAAAATATTTACAAAATAATCAGCCATCAAAAACTCTATTTTGTTGTCTTCATTTGTGCTGCTGCTTTCTTCCAACAGGGTTTGTATGTCTTTATCCACGTCCACCCTTTGGGCAGTCTGCTCTATCTGCTTTTGACCCTGCAATGAGCAGTAGTAGCTGCAGGTTAACGCGTGTTCTTTCAGAGATTGTATTTGTGATCAGGATGCATTGAAGAGTTTCTTACATGCTTAAGTGTTTGACTGAAAGTAGAGATGTGGAGATTATATTTGCTCAAAAGCTTGCACAGAACTTCAATTCGATTTTTCTCCAGCTCTTGTGTGACCTAAGTAGAAAGAAATGATACGTTCATTAACAAGCTCATTATTAGCATCACTGTTGGATAAAACAACCCCTTGCACAAAGCTGTGACAGAACTGCAGAACACATCGGAATGTGTTCTTAATGCAAGGCAGCATTAAGACTTTGATTTTCTCCTGTATTGTTAATCCTTGCAGCATACAGGTCAACCAGCAGACTACATACAATGAGTTGACTGTTTGAATTCAATGTTCAAACATTTGAGATTTTATTGATGTTTGATCGTCTACTGAAGTATAATTTTTATTTCCTCACTGATTCACGTTATTCTGCACAAATTAGGACCTAGATAAAACGTAACATTTAGTAAGGTGTTTTCCCACCTGATAGCAGTTTCTCAGAGTGTTTTGCAACTTCAGTCTCATCTGATGACCCTCCATGTTGACACTATAGTAATGTTCATCCACTATGGACTGCTGCTCTGCTGACTTAGTTAGTCTGTTACACATCTGCTGAGCAAACACATCCAATTTCAATGTTCAACAGATATATTGATAGCTTTTCAAAAAGAGGTTATTTTTTTAGATCCTAGGTGAGATAAAAGCAGTTTACGAACAGTATGTCGTACCTTCTGTTTTTCTTTCTCTGTGCAGATGTGCTTGTTGTTTTCTAGGTAGTTGAAGAGTGCCTCGTGTTCTTTTGTCAGCCCATGTAATCTTTTTTTCAGCTGTTTAATTGCAGAGAAAACCAGGAGAAACATAACATTTTATCAGTTCAACTTATTATTAGCAGAGCATTGAGGATCTGTCATTGAATCATTGAAAAAAAAAAAACGTGACTGACAAAAGTTGAGTACTTTTTTAAAGCATCTGTAAGCTGCTTCAAAGAGAGAATGGCATAAAAAAATCCAACAGGGGGAGCAAAATATCTGTTTACTTAAGTACAATTAAAGTTTTAAATCAAATAAAAATTTAATTATTGTAACCAGACAAAGGTTATGTCTTATTACATTTGTAAAGAGTGCTGTATGAATAATTGTAGGGGTTATGGTTATAGCAGCTCATGTTGCATTCCTTCAGTTCCTAAGGAATGTGACAATGTGTTTTTTATGTCTTTTTAATGCTGACATCTGTGATGAATCCACCGTTTTTTTCTGAAAGGTAACATGGGACTGTCAGCAAGAAGACTGAGGTTATAAAGATTGTACAAATGGCCACACCTGAGACAAGTCATAGGTAAACAAAGGAGGGATTAATCTTTGAACTGTGCTGTAATTCTTTTCCAAGGTTACTTTCCATTGAAACAGAACATGGTGCATTACCAACGATCATTTTTAGTTGAAGCTCACAAAATCACTTAAGTTTTAATTTCAACTTTGAATTACTTTTCTCAAGTTTAAAAAGTTTACATACTTTTAAAACTTCAGTATTTGAAATTCCTCTTAAGCTACATGACTTCTGTCAAACATTTGAGATTCCTTCCACAAACTTCTCACCGTAGTGGGAATTTGCTGGATCTTTGGCCCATTTCTCCTGGCAAAACTGATGATTCACAGTTAGGTATGTTGGTCATGCTGCTCTCACCCTTTCAGCTTTGCCAACAGTTGTATAAGGTATCAAGACTCAAGAAGGACACTCCAAAACATTATCTTTAATTTCTATGTACATCCTTGCAGTTAGGTGCTGTTAGTCAGGTGCATTTTATTTATTTTATCATCAGCAGATCTGATCACCTCTACAAAATAATTGGTTTTGAATAATTTGCTGGTCTGTGGGACACAGATGTGTGTTAACACTACAGTAAGTAGAATAAGTTGCAACATCAGCAATGACTTTGATGAAGCAATTGTTGCTGCCTGTTAATCTTGGAAGGGAAAGCGAGCCATTTTTAGATTTTTGAAGTCGATCTCTCTTGAAAGAGGGCATCTTGGTAATTTTACCCAACATTGTTTGGCAATGCTCAGAGAAACTGCAGAAAATCCCATTATCAAGCATTACTTTCCAAGATAAATCTTACATTTCATTACTGGACAATGAAGAAAAAACATTTTGGAATGACAGGGAGAAAGAATCTTCTGGAAAAACTGTTCATTGGACATTGAAATCAAAGTAGAGCTACGTCGAGCTAATATCTAGTCCCCTGTTTGGTAATAAAAACCTACACAAACTAAAACAAGTACCTCACAGGCTAACTGGTAAACAAGATGGTGGAGATGTGATGATTTGATTTTGTTTTGCAGCCATGCAAGACCTGGTCAAACATTGCAGGCAATGAGTCTGTTCTAAAGCTAAATGTGTCACTATATGTCTGACAAATGAAGCTTGGGTCAAATCGGTTCATGAAACAGATAATTATCCCAAACACATAAAAAAAATCTAAAGCATAATGACAGTACAAGGAAAGAAGGCGTTGCAACAGCCCAGTCAAACTTCAGACCTCAACTAGATGAAAAGACATCTGGATAAAGATTGTCCTCAAATTTTAAAAATGTGTTTGTACAGAAAATGAAGACATCAAGTAATTGATGCTGACCTTGGTTGTGAGATACTGTATAACTGGGTGTGCTTAGTTCTTAACTCTGTTGGCAGTCATAGAAACTTTCCTCACTGCCATTGCCTCTGAAATTTCTAAAAGAGTAACACATAAGGTGTGGTTTTATGGCTTTAATTATCTGAATTTACAGCACAGACTATTTTATCTCTGCAAGGACATTTGCCTCTTCATTGATCCTTGTTTTCAATAAGAAAAGTTATTCCTACCTTGAGTTGCTCATTCCAGTTTGCTGTAAAAAGTTTTCCGCTCCTTTCAATGACATTGTCAAGCTATCAAAACACAAGGAGGCTCTGATGAATATTAGAATAAACTGGAAGTAGCGATTAAACATTTTAGCACAGAGAGAAACAATAGATTACACACAGGCCTTTTTCTTTTGGCGTGTTCATCTAAGACTTGACGAATTTCCTCAGTGGCCTCTTGTTGAAATGCATTTCCTAATGTTCTGAAAATAAAAACATCACGACAGTATAGACCAGCAGAATCTATTCAGAATGGGTCAGCCCATGTTACAAGGTTAATCCAGGGTCAAATCTACCTGTGTGCGTCTGCTCTCGAGTACATCTCGTTTGACACTTGACACCAGGCGGTGTAGATGGAACTGAGAGGGGAGCCAGCATGAAAAGGTTAGTGCTGTGGGCTAATTAAACTGACACCTGCTCATGTTTTGATCACATCTACATGCAGGGCGCATGCTATTTCTCATGATCCTATTATTACTGTACACCACGTTGCAGCCTGCCACTGGGAAGTGGATGTTTGACTCCAAGCAGAGAAAAAGGCAGAGCTAACTGAAAACTGACAACAACACAAAGTCTCTTACTTTTTTGGCATTCCTTGGCATGCTTTGATCAGTTTCCCTGCCAGCTTTGCAAGGCCCTTGGAGTACGTAATTTCCAGCTCAGCTCTAAAAGCAGGAAACGTTGCAGCAAAGGGCAATAATTGTCAAACATAAGTGCAGTACCTATTTCAATGTGCTTTAGCTCAAAAATGTATTAAGCCTACCTCTGCTGAAAAACTGTTTGAAGTTCTTTCAAATAGTTGTCTCCATTTTTTGAATACTGCTTCAGATTTTGATACAGGTGGTTATACTGAAAGAAGACAGGGGAGAAAAACCGTGTGATCTGTCTAACGCTAGGTTGCATTTCCAATCCTTTGCCTCAGTGAATCTTAAAACCAAACATTACCCTTATTTTTAAGTTAGAAATACTTACAGAGCATGAGTCGATAGGGTCCTTCATCTTAAGGCCTCGGCAGTTTATTAACGTTGAACCTGGAACTTTGACCATTCTCCTCACAAAGCCACTCAAGCGGAAATGCCCTGAGCTCTTGCTGGTGCACAATAAACAGGAAAATTCCAGGAGGAGTGCCAAAGGACCTATAATGGTAAACTAATGCTAGATGGCTAGTTTACCATAGATACAGTGGGAGGGAACAGAATGATCAAAACCATTCTTCTTTTGTAGTACATTAACTAAGTCTATTGATGTATTATGATTTTTTTTATATAATAATTGTAGCGTTAGCTTGTTTAAAATTGTGGGTTATTTGAAATAGATGTGTAAAAGGAAAAACTTTATTATTAATTCTAACAATTATTGTATATTTTTGTTATGTAGCATCATCCCCAGCCCCCTCGGTCCTTTAATGTTCATCAGTAAAAGAGTGAGGATTTACTGAAGAACAGTGAGGTTTATTGGAAATAAACCCTTAGTTTCACCGTAAGAGCTGCATGTACAGCAAAAACACAGTGTATGCCACAAAACCACGCTCTCACAATCGTGACGTTAGTAAAAATGACGTACACTACTAAAAAATATCAAGATCATTACTAGAAAAAAAGCCATTTAGCCCTTGAAGATTTAGAGTACAAAGTTTTCCACAGTAATTACACCACAGTTAGTGCTTGTTGTTAAAAAAAAAGTCTGGTTTTTAAATTTCTTTAATAAAAATGCTATTAATATCTTGCTTCCTCTTGCATATACACACCAAGACACATTTGATATAATTGCATTTTTTTTTTATTATTGAATTATTCAAACAACTCATATATACCTCATGAGAGGACAAATTGCCTTTGATTTAATGATAACCAGAAATGTACGAGAATATCTAACAAAATGATTGGATAAAGAATACAGCATCTAGCCATACCTGATGCACACACAGATACTACCGTTATTGACATCTCATATACATATTGAGTGAAGAATGTATTTCCAAATGTGCATAAACTTCACATTATCATTCATTTGTAAGTGCTAAAAAAAACTCACGGTTTTGGCAAGTCTTTGGAGGTGTAGCAACAAAACTGAATCCGGCTAATACTCTGATGTTTAGGTGAAAAACACAGCTGTTTCTGTTTTAAGATTATGTCAACACTGACATCATAAGGAGAAGAAGAAAAGATGTCTGACTAAAAGCTTGTAAACATGTTCATCCAAATCAAATAACAAAAAAGACAAACGTAAGGGGGAAAACACCCCGTGCAGTGTGTCGAACTGCTGTAAATTAATGTAGCATGCTTCGACCATAAAGTGAAACGCTGTCAGTCATTGGCTAAATGAGTGTGTTGTACCGATTCCCTAAATTTGCCAGTGAGTGTAGTTTGATGGAAATATATAGCTGAAGAGAAATAAATTGCACAACAAAATTAGTAAAGAACCAATGACAAAACAGCATTCACATAAATCTATCAATAACTTAGAAAGATGAGATGCTCATGTCTCCACCATATGCCTAAAGTCACTCTCCCACACACACCCATACATATGCTGACACACAGATAAGTGGGGTAGTGTCTGCAGCATGGCTCCATTCGCATGATATCAGCTCAGTCAGTGTTCGTCTGGGTACAGGACTCCTGTCAGGTAGCCATTGGTCCCGTTTTTGTTGGTCCCATTAGTAGTGCTGCTGTGGTGCTTCTGACTGGGAGGAGGGCTGTCATCCTCATCAGAGCTGGACTCGATGTCACTGCGGTCATCTTTAGAAACCTGCAGAAATGAAATGATCATTTTTAGCTTTAATTTATCTGCACTTTTTATTTGATCCTTTAAATGTGGTTGACATATTATGTGACTGTTAAAAAAATATTTTTTTGACAGAATAAAACAGGTGCTGGTTGAAATGATCTCACTCACTCTACTGTGTTTATTGGAATAAGAACTTGACGACTTGAGCCCTACTTGTGTTTCACTGCACTCATAATAGCACTCTTATTATGTATCAATAAAAACATTATAAAACATTAATAAAAACATTTTGCACTTAAAAACCTAAATCTGAAAACCTTGTTGAACTCGAAATTACAACATTTTAACTGTGGCAGTTCATTTGATCTGAAAGAAATAGACAGGCCTTTGTTTACTTCTTTTTCATTACTATTAGTATTAAATGTCTAACATAGAACAACAGTTTACTGTTGTAGCATGTTTGCTGGTAACCTATAAGTGGGATCTGGTTTAAAACTAATTTTTACTTTTTAATACTTTTGTTGCATGTTTCCTGCTATTATTGTTAGGAAAACGTTTTGTAACCATTAGCCTTAGTTAGTATGTGTTAGCATTGATAAATTAAATGTTAGCATGCTAATGTCACTGTTAGCGCAATAATTTTAGCTTTTGTGGACTAATATAAGATTTACCATTGCTATCATATGGGTGCATACTACAAATGGGTTGCCAGCATGCTATTGTAAGTGTTATTAGAATATGTTGTTGACTTTAGCATTGCTAATGCTTGAACTCATAATATGAAATAATTATATTCAGAGAACTTTCAAACAGATTCCATATGCAGCAATTTAAAGACATGGAGCAACGGCATATAGCATATATCAAAAGATTCTGATGGTTAAATAACTAGAACTGTACAGGTGTGAAATAGTTAATAAGTATAAATGAAAATACTGACTATACTGAGCCATAGTAGCTATGCATTTAGTTATGTAGAACTACTTACATGTAAAGGATTCCACTTCCCCACCTTGAAGATTGCAAAGTAGCATGAACATAGAATAGATATATTATTTGATAGGAAAAAGTACAACAGTGCTTCTCTTTATTTATTAGATACATTAAAACAATAAATTCAGATGCTAAACATTATAAATGTAATAATGTAATTGTTGGGCTGACATTTTTTGCATCTTTTTTTTTTTTTTTTTTTTTTTAAAGAAAGTGATTCTGGTGAAAAACAGAAAAAACAGCACAAGAATACTAACCTTAATGGAGAAGCTTTTTACCGCATGATACAACAAGAAGCATAAATTTAGGAATGATGCCAAAGAGAGGAGTGTGGCGACTCACCTTTCCTTTGGAGATGGCTCTACATGCTGTCTTCACTATGAGGTAGGACCAGAATGAGTGAAGAAGCTGCAGTAAGACCAGAAGGAGGTTGAAGACCCACCAGGATGGGTACGGGCCTACAATCTCCCAACTTTCAAACAAAGTGGTGTTTAAAATCCTTCAGCAGCAGCAGGGAGAGAATGACATATTAAAGTTTTACGTTTTGAAAGGAAAATTTAAAAAGGTGAATTCTTCTTCTTACATAAAAAAACATAAGATGTTGGTTACAAAGAATTCAGACAATAATCCTGTCATCAACTTGGATTTTCTTCATTTCTACTCGTCCTTCTACTCTCTGGAGCTTTCATTTCTAATTTAAATGCAGATTTCTTAAGTTGAAAGTAGGACTGAGCAACTCTTTATAGTCTTTTTTTTATTACAGAAAACCTGCCTTTGACAAACTATTGCATATGCTTGGCATCACAACTTTTTTGGTGCTTTCTCTCTTTTGCTTGGTCATACCTTTTCCTTCCAGTCAACTTTCTAGAAAATATGGCTGAATATAGCATGCTGATCAGACAGTTTCTTTTGGAATAATCTTTTGTAGTCTAACCTTTTTCTGGAGTGTTTTAGTGACTGCTGGGCAGCTGTCAAGGCAGCAAGTTTTTTCAAGATTGTGTAGACTACAGTGCAACCATAAAGAGTCAGTATAAAAAAATTGTTTTTGTAATTTTCAAAAAAAAAAAGAAAAAAGAATTTGGGGATCTTATAAGCTGTAAGAGATAATCATAAAAATATATAATATAAATGTTTGAAATGCATATATCTAACATGTAAATTTCAGATTTTGAAAGGAATTATTGATTTAGATCTATATATTTTAATACCATTTTAATATAATGAGATCTACAAGCAACACAAAATTAATCAAAACAGCTAACGAATACAAAGACATCATCTGCAGTCTCTATTTACAGCAACTAAATGTTATGTTGAGGATCTGAGTTCAATTCATCCCTGGTTTGTTCCTTGCAAACAGCAGCCTGTGAGCCATCCTCCAGATACTGAAGTCATGGCAACAACTTTAAAAATGGTGCAATGGAGGAACTGACTAAAATATAGTGCACAATCATTACATGACAGTTTGAAATCAAAAACAGGTAACTAAGTGAGCAAGATTGGTTTAAATAGCTTAACACTGATTTACATGCCACCAAGGCTTTCTTATATAGAATAAGTCATTCAAATGCTGTCTTTAGATTGAATTTTAAACAGGCATCAAAATAGCATAA
Source organism: Gambusia affinis (assembly GCF_019740435.1). Classification (NCBI taxonomy): domain Eukaryota; kingdom Metazoa; phylum Chordata; class Actinopteri; order Cyprinodontiformes; family Poeciliidae; genus Gambusia; species Gambusia affinis. The sequence continues at coordinate 16,492,849 of NC_057878.1, forward strand.
ATAGCATTTGGGGAATGATTAAGAGCTACTATCAGAAGCAAATGTGGAAAAAATTTAGTTGCCTGACCCAGAATGTAAATCATGCCTACATTCATTTAATGAAGTCCTGATCACACAGCTGCTGCTGCTGCTGCTGACTGAAAGATGACTGTTGTGTATTCAAGGGCTGAAATTAGATTCATGATCTCCTAATATCCAAAAGACTGGCCAGTTTTAATCAGCAATTACACAATTGTTTAAGTGGAAATTAAAAAAAATAAAAAATTAAAACTGCTTTTTGAAAAAACAAAAATGAACTTGGATTAGCCACACGTTAGACTATATATATATTAAAAAAAAATCCCCCAGACATAGAAATAAGTTTTCAGAAATAAACACTCATTTGATGTTTCAATAATCAAGTGAATTTATTGGTTCTGTCTCCAGTGGTAGAGTAGAACCACAATAATTTGCTTTTCATGAGCTGGTTTGTCTTTCTTTGAAAGGTTAAAGCTGTAGTATCCATAGTAACTATTACTTAGCAACAACATTCACACAGATCTGTCCAAATCGCAAACCATTGTTGAGAAAGGGGGTTGAAAAAAAGGACTGAGATCTTGATGGCTCTGACGTTCATTTTTGAACATGAGCTACTAAAACACGATAAGGAGTTGAGGCTGCTCGGGATTTGAAGCTCTGGCTGCCTGTAAGACTTCTGAACTGAGTGCAAATGCAGGCACCTAACAACACTGTACTTAAGTCTCTCATCAACAAAGATGCCAGCTTTGAATCACAGAGAAAATAAATAATTCTTACCAGATGGGGTAAACTCCCAGCCTGGAAGTTATGAAAAGAATTGCAAACATTGCAAACAGGAGGTTGCACAGTATCTGACATTTGGCATAGTTGGCCATCTTGGCAGCCTGGAATAGAGTAAAAACAAAAACCAGAAAAACAAAAACCACAAATGTTACCGACAATGCAACAGATAGACAGTTCTTTTCCTAAAGCATGAGTCAAAAATAAATCTCATTCAGTCTAGATGCTAGAAAAAAAATAAATAAACCCACAAAAATATTGAAGTTAGCTACACAGATAAAGCTGAAGCTGAATGTGGAACATGAATACAGCTTGTGTTTATCACTCACCCACATTGTTTGAACTTTTCTCTCTGACTGTCAATATGGTCATGTTTATACATTTGTTTTTGTAGCTATGTCCTGTTGTAGGACGATCAGCACACATTTGCCTTACTGCATTGAAGGGCAAGTCCTCCTGTCTTTCAAATTTCTAACAGTTATAAGAAACTGATCTTTGCAGGGAGAAACAGTCATGAATAACTAATTCATCCTAGAAACTCCAATTAGCATAAATAGTCAAGTGTGAATAACATAATGCTTCACTTACATGCATTTTTAAGAAACTGTTACAGATACAAACAATACATTTGCAATCATCCTATTGCTTCCTTGAGCAATACAACCAGTACATATTAATCTGCAAGCACCAAGATAGATCACATAATTAACATGAAAGGAGATCCACCTTGTTTGACAGATGAAGGGACATGCTTAGTGTTGTACGTTTTGCCTTTTAACTGCAAGCCACAAAGCAGGGTCAGGATTTACACATGGATTGCAGTCTATTGTAATGAACACAGGCGTATGAACATATCTCTGAACACTCTGCTGCTGTCATAAGCTCATTTCTCAGATCCATCTACAACATTTAATCTTCTGGCAGGGTCTCACCTCTATCAGCACGTCGGCTGCATCGTGTAGACACATAACCAGAGTTCCCACTCGTGCCATGTTGTTCACATAAGAAAATACGATGAGAGAGATCGCTGCCACGTGATGCAGGAACATGATCAGAAAATCCTGCAGAGACAGTTGCCAAGAAAATATCAGGCATCTACAGAAAGTATTTTTAAACATCACTGCATATGACCTTTAAATAGAATTAGCTAATGTACTTTTGATATCTTCAGATTTATGAACATTTTGTGCTGCAAGTTGTTGAACTTGAGTTTGGCAGAGCATGCAAATTTATTCACAGTCCTTGATGTTTGCTAGATCCACAAACATTTATGTATTTTATTGGATCAGAAGAATACACAGGCAGGACATAATTGTGGAGTATAAGAAAATGGCATGCACTTTAGAAAACGTTTAATAAATCAACCTGAAAACTGGTGTGTGGGTTAGTATTTAGCTTTTTTTTAAAATTATTATTTAGTCCTTTCTTCTTTGCAAATTAGCCAAAACAATTTTAGTTTAGTGGAATTTTAGAAAATATCTTCTTCTTTGTTTGTAAAACACAAAAATGTATTTACTTTGCCTCTTCTAGCTGTAGCCACATTCATGTGAGGCTCATTGTGTTTTCACCCAAATGGAACTCAGGGAGGGTTTAGATAAGAATGGAAAGCTCCTGCATTTTCAAGGTTTCAAAGATCTTTGTTAACATCCTAATGATGAGTCAGAAATGTCAGTTCCCAGACTCCTTGTGAGAAACTCTGTGATAACCCAAGTATCAGTAGGTAGTGACTCAAAGTCTAGACAGAACAGACCATACTGAACAGACACTGGTCATGCTTGCTGTCCTCATTCTTGCAAGAATGAATAAAGCGCTGTTTAAGTGAAAATCACCAATCTCTGCTTGGTAACTAAGCGTGACAGTTTGTCAGGGGAAACTCCTCTTTCTTCATTTATATTTTTTACATTTAGAGTTTGACTAGACCATTTGAGCTTTTAGTCAATGTAGCTTTGAGTCTGACTGTATTTTTGTGGACATGAGCCCACTGGAAGGTGTGTCTCCATCTTAGACTTCACCATTTTTATTCTGGAATTACCTGTTTTTAGCTTCATCTATCTTGCCACCAGCCTTGACCAGCTTCCCTGTCCCCGCTGAAGAGATGAACCCCACAGCACCATGCTGCTACCACGGTTTTTCTGAAATGGTGTATTTTGGGTGATGTGCATCATTATGTGGTAGGCACATGTAGCATTTTGCTAGTAGCCCAGATAGTTAAAGTTTGGTCTGTGATCAGAGTGCTGTCATGTTTAAAGCTTTAAACATCTTCACAACTTTATTGGTGTGAAGTTGCTCTTCATAATGCTGGTTGTTCACCAGTGTTGTCAACAAACCTCCCCTGTTTTGTTTACCAATTATTGTAGGTCATTTCTGACCCTGCAGAAAGTTTATTTAGAGTACAAACACAGTAAAAGGGGCCATGAAACAAAAGCCTATTATATTTTTCTTCACACATTTGACATGTTTCTTTTTTGGGAGAAAAAAACCCAAACTTATCCTTCTCATTTTATTTCCCAATAAAATTGTACAGCTTTATGTTCATCTGTTACAATAAATTCCAATAAATGACATCAAAGTTGCACTTGCAATGTGACTACTTTCAATGAAGTTTTGCAATGGTTATGACTTCACACTAAACATTAAATTGTAACATTACTACCACAAAATACCCTAAAAACAAAACAAAAATAAATAAATAAAATAAAATTAGAAACATAATAGGACTGGAGCTGAATATTACTGTAACTTAATAGTAAAATCAACCTGTAATACCACCTTAGTATCACCCCTTAAGTTTGGGTTAGCTTTAAATGGAGCGCCATGTGAATGAAAATGTACATAGAGACATGGGCATAAGTGCCCTTGCAATTCTTTAGCTACTGGAAGGTTTTAGCTGTAAGCAATTAGAACCAGTGTAGAAGGTTAAGTAAATTAGGAGGGAGGATGAAAGGAACAGGCAAGAAAATGAAGGCAAGAGAATGCAGGGAGAAACATACTGGAACTGGCAGGAGATGCAGAGTACCCTCCTCATTCTAGTGCTGTGCATGAAATAAACTGAAAGGAGAAACAAAAACAGAAACACATGCCGACAGTCAACAGAGAGATGACAGAGTGAAGGCAAACAGCATGGCATCATGGAGTCTGCTCTGAATGCAGAGAGTTTGATGGAAAGGGCAGAGGGCAGAGCTGTGGATGAACCAGAGGGGGGAGTAAAGATCTGTGATACATGCAAACAACAAATGGACCAAAAGTGTTGCCAATTTCACCACAAATAAAATAAAATAAAAACAACAACACCAAAAAAACTAGAAAATTCCTGAAGAAATTTAACTGGGGCCTGCCAAAGTGTGCCCGTCGGTTTGGACCCAGCGTTCTGATGCTAAGAATTTGCATCAATGCTAAAGAAAGCTGCAATGTAATCAATAGAATCACAAGAATGTTAAGTAAGCTGGACATGCAACATTCAGTATGATAAAGTAAGTGTATTAGCTAAAATGAGCAAATATGCTAATGTAAGCATAAATACTTTCAGTAGCATGTGGGGTATCATTAGAATGTTTACTGTCATTTACTTACTCCATTAAGTATACTAAACATGGCTAATAAGTCTGAAAAATAGAAAATAGCTTATTTAAGGTAAAAGGCTAATGCTAATGAACTGCCTTGCTGCGCAAGGCAGTTCTAACTCGGATAAACAGATAATGTAGATAAGAATGGAAAGCTCCTGAGGCTTTTATTTTGAAATTTGCAGTAAGCTTCATATTAAATGCCCACACTAATCCAATGTGTAAGAGTGCTTTGGATAAACCAGTCACATAAAGCCAAAAAGAGCAATTACATGATGTAAAAATTCCCAAGGCTTTTATTTTGAAATTTTTGTTAAGCTTCATTTGAAAGGGTCAAAGTCATCCCATGTGTAACAGTCATTGGATTAAATCAGTCATATAACGCTCAAAAAAGCAATTACCTGATGTAAAAATTTTCAAGGGCTTTTATTTTGAAATTTTCAGTAAGCTTAATTTCAAAGGGCCAAACTCATGCCATGTGTAACAGTGACAGGGTTAAATGAGTTATATACAGCCCATAGCAGCAAGTTGTTGTAAAGGCCAGCTCAGTCCTCCTCTGTTTTAACTGAACTACTAGTTCGAACTACAGTGATGCGATTTGTAGTCCTAAGCAGCTCTCCCTGCTCTGGGTTCCGTTGCCATGGTAAATAATCCTCTCTGCCAGCTGTGAGTGAGACATCCAGGGGAGACAATTCTCTGTTTGAGCCAGCCAGTTTGACTAAAAAGCATTGCAAACAACTGTTTCCGTTCGGGAACCGTAATACATATTCGAAAACCGTTTGAAGCATATGAGAGGCTATTTGTCGCCGTCTCACATAGTCCCGCCATTCATATCTCTACCTCACTCACAGTATTAACAGCGAGGAGATAAAAAAAGTGTGTGCCAAGGTCTGAAATTTTTCAGAAATACAGGGAAGTGAATCAGTGAGATCTGTCTGCTACCCTGGCACACATGACTTTGCTCTGAAGCACCTGGAGAAAAACTGTAAGCTTAGATAATTTTTTGAAACATTTGACCGGAGCAGGCACGCGTATCAATGTCATGACCAAGTTTCATACCAATCATGCAATATTTGTGAGCGTGAGGGCGAGTTAAAAAAAGATTTGGGGTCAAAATGTCACTCTGACTCTCACTCTAGGAGGCTGACCTTCACACTCTGATTTTTCCAAAATCAAAACTTTGGGTCGCTTAGAAAGAAGTTGTGGACAAACCATAATACATATTGACGTGCTGTCTTCACTTTAAAAGAGATCACGGACGTATCTACAAAATGAAGTTTGAATGGCGTTTCTACATGAAGTTATGACGACACAGAAAATCCTCAAAAATAGGGTATTTTCAGGATTTACTGGTTTGCCTCATCCCCTTGACGACGAGACTTGCACCTGGTGAGCTCGTTAGTGATTTTGGGGTCGTTTTTTGCTTTTTACGTCGCCATGGTAACTCCAAATCCCACCAAAAATAATAGCACACCTCCCGGGATCGAGCCGACGTTTGATACCACTTTGGTGGGTGAGCATGGCAGTCTGAGCCGCATTCCGGTTGACGGAAGAAGAAGTTAAGAATAATAATAAAGAGACATTCTATTGGGTGTAGAACAATAGGTGCCTGCCATGCAATGCATGGAGGCAGTGACTGACTTGCTTCGCAAGTCAGCCACTGCTCTCCTTATGCATTGCTATGGGCAGGCCCCAATAAATAAATAAATAGATGTGAGAGGCTATGGGAGGTTATGGGTTGGTGAACTGACCAAGCTGAATTTTAAAATCCTCCCCCAAAAAACCTCCAATATCGTTTAGCTACCAGAGTGGCAGAAAATATTGCATCATTACAGTGTTTAATTAGTAAAATCTCAATGGATGGTTTTGAAATTTACAAGCCAATAAAATATTCTGCGTCTTTGATGATGCCTGTAGAAACCCAAACATGAGCCACCTGGTGAAGTACTAGCTGGCAAAGTCAGAAACACCGTAATGGCGTATGCGAAAGAGAGGAGTCAGAAAGTTTTTTAATTTATCAAAAATGATCACATTGTTTTGATATATGAATTCAAGCCCTGATATCTAACAAATTAAAACTTTAAGTGATATTATTCATGATAAAAGTAAATTACTTCAATTAAAAATGGGGTAATATAAACTTACAGAATGCCACTGTCCACCTTTTTGGGTATTATTTCTTAACAATAAATAACTTTCTTAATCTTAGTAGAGATGAGTTGATTCTCAACTTGAACTTTTGCCAGAAAGGCAAAAGTTAATGAAGACAATACAAGACTTTTCACATTTATGAACCAAAACCTTTATTTTTGGTAACTCTAACCCTAATTTTGATCATATTTTTAATGACTCAAAACAAAATTACATCTAAAAACAGGTGGTTTATTCACGTATTTCTAGACTTGAAAAGTGTGGAATTTTTACAGTTGTAAAGGATTTTATAAAAAAGGGAAGGATGCTAAATATACATTAGGCAAACAGCTGCAAAAATAAAAACGATGTCAGTTAGAAAATGCTTGCAGAACCTTTTGGGCATCACAAGATTTTTGGATTTTTGATAGTTTGCTATTTCCCACAAGAGTAAGGCAGGAAACCAACTTCAGGCCAGACAGGCTATATATAAATATTTCTATGCAAGAACAGTGAGTCAGAAAAGGTTGGTATTTATGACGACAATGGTATTTTCTATAGTGATTCATTTTAAAGTGAATTATAGGTGTGATTTTAGAAGGAATGTTTTCTGAGTGATGCTGTAGTCATCCTTACCTTCCTCCTGATGTCTGTGAAGCGGGAAAATAGTAAAGACAGGTAGAAGGACAGCTCCAGTATGTAGTAATAATGGATGTCCACAGTCAGAGGCTGCATACGTATGAGGAGAATGTCTCAGAACATTTTAAACAGAAGGAGATACCTTTTTGTAAAGTTGTTGGAAGGTTTTTCTTAACTTTTACCTGGTAAGGGTAGTTGTACCAGCACTCTTTAGTGTTCCACAACCATGGAGTCTGAAAGAAAGAATCAAATCAAAATTTTTGACCTTAATTAAAATGTCCCTATTTCTAGAGGTAAGAGTGGCTGTAATCCTGAATTAAAAAAATAAAACTACAGTGAATGAGACAAAGAGATTACACTGCATGTTCTGATGGGAAAAGAACCTGAACTAAAGAGCCATTAGAGTCTACACTTAAATTCTGACTAAATGTGTTACAAGCAATCTGTGACCCGTCACTGTGTTTGAGTTTAGTTCTCCTGCACTGCTTTCTAGACCTGCTCTATTAATAAATCCCACAGAGGTTGGAGGCTGGCGCCTGCAGCACCAACTGCCGGGGAGTGAGCTATTTTTCACAAAGTGCTTCGTCATGCAACTTGTGTCTCAGAGACTTTTTTTCCAACTTTATCTCAGCCCCTGCTGTGATTGCTATTATGTATGCACTTTCATGAATATATGCATGAAATATGTGAAACCTCCTGAGCTCTATTTTTCAGTAATAATCAGTAAGCTGACTCATTCTCAGATTTATCCCCTGTGGCTTTTTGTTCTCAGTGTTCAGCAGAATCAGTACCTGGCAGATTTTTAACTAGAAGTACTGGGAGTGCTGGGAGGCTCTGATAAATATTGTTGCAGCTTTTTAAAGGTGAGAATGCACCTATTTAAAGAAGATGGTTTGGTGAAACAATGCAACAAGAAAGAATAAGGAATTGTCAGCCCCAATACTAAACATAAAGAACTTTTAAAAAGCTAAAGGTTTTAAAAAGCTAAACACGCAGGACGCCGGCCCTCGAGGACCGACTTTGGACACCCCTACTCTAAAGCATAAGTAATCTTTTTTGCAGCTCTAGCTGTATGCTTATTGTTGTTGTCCTACAGAAATATTAATCTCTAACATTTTTAGTCTGAGGTTTTCTGGAGTCTCTAACAGTTTTTCTAACATCACTGTTCTGTGTTTAGCTCCAACCATCTTTCTATCAAGCCACACCAGCTTCCATGTCCCTGCTGAAGTAAAATTTTCCCACAGCAAGATGCTGTATGCTGAAAGAAGGTCCTGCATTTGATTCCCGGCCCGGGGTCTTTCTGCATGGAGTTTGCATGTTCTCCCTGTGCGTGCATGGGTTCTCTCCGGGTTCTCCGGCTTCCTCCCACAGTCCAAAAACATGACTGTCAGGTTAATTGGTCTCTCTAAATTCTCCCTATGTGTGAATATGTGTGCATGCATGGTTGTTTGTCCTGTCTGTCTCTGTGTTTCCCGGCGACAGACTGGTGACCTGTCGAGGGTGTACTCCGCCTCTTGACTGAAATGTTCACTAGAGATGGGTACCAGCAACCCTCCTGACCTCACTAGGGATAAGGGTGTACAGAAAATGGATGGATGGATGTTTTATAACCTAACCCTACTTTATACTTTTCCCTGACCTGTCTGCTGTAGTCTTTGGTCTTTAAAGTTCTGCTTGTTCACTAATGTGCAAAAACATTAAAAAACATCTGCATATATTGAGATTAAATGACACACTGGTTACATTGGATTTTAAGAAAGGATCCCCAGAATTATGAAAAAGTTCAAGGGGTGAGATTTCTTTTGCAAGGCACTGTATGTACTTCTAGCTGTGCCATTTACATTAAAAGACTGGGGGTAAAAAAAAAAATGCTTACCTTTTTAAGAAAACGCACTCCATAGGTGAAAATATACAGATAGAATGTAAATCTCCACCTGGAGTACATAAGAAGAAAACATATTCAGTTAGACATTTTTTTCTTCACCTGTTGTCAATTAATCAATCAATGTCCCAGTAAATTGCAGCTACGTTATGATTAGACTGTCAAGGCCATCATGACCTTGACACTACAATAATTGTAACAAGTTATTTTGAGCCTTTGAATGTTTACCTGCAAATCCATGTTAGTTGCAGATGAAATATTTCACTTCTCTTAGATTCCTTTTTAATTAGAAATTTACAATTTTCTGTTGAAAAAAATATGTTGAAAAAAAAAGAAGGTTCATTTTCATAAGTAAAGACTAAAAATATAGAAATATTAAGATTTCAAGGAATCATATACCATAAGTCGTGCTGTACAACACTAATTTATTTCTATCACAAGATAATTGTCCTGCGCAGACAATCGGTGACGTGTTCCTCTAAGGTCTGCTTCCAGCCCTCCCCGCTCTGTGCTTTAAATAATCCTGCATATGCTTTAGTTTCTGCACAGTGATGTGATTAGGAGTCCTGCCTCTGAGGTTTACAAAGAAGATATTGCTGGAGCTGACACGGCTGTGATCAAAGACTTGCTGACAAGGAAGACGTGCCTACTTTATGGAAACGGTTCTTAACAGACAGCAAGGGAGAATGAGAATTTAAAACTATAAAATAAACAAAGGCAAATCTTCAGCTAAAACCATGCAGGCTACATTCAAATCAATCGAGTTCATTTGAAAAATATTTCATTAATCCCTCTGGGAAACTAGGACACAGGATTTTTTTTTTCTTCATATATATATATATATATATATATATGTGAAACAAACCATTAACTGCCAATGGTTTGTTTTCACATATATATATATAGATGTGGATGAGAGAGTAGAAACATAGCTTTCCTCAAACAAAGATGCTCCAGCTGACTTCGATTAGTTATTGAAACCCTCAATAACTCAATGGAGAAGAGCATGAATCTATATTATCATCACAATGTATCCATATCAGCAAAATCTAGTCCTTTTCTGTGTTGTTGGAAATATTCAGTTGTAAGCATTTAACAAATAGCAGAAAAATGATCACCAAGACAACATACAGCCAATGGGAAAGCATCGTTAGTTACTTGATTTGCATGATCAAAAGTATTGTAAAAGCAAATTAACGAGCGTACCTGGAACATAGTAAAAGACTGTTGCGTGGCAACTGGTTGATTGAGCCTGCAAGAGTCTTAAGTGTTGCTGAAATGCTGCCATGCACAAAAAAATATCCCAATGACTCACAACTGCATTCTTTGAATAGAGTTTCTGAAGTCAAACACAGATGTTTTTTTGTTTGTTTTTTTTGTCGAAATTGCTGACACTTTTTCAGACAGCACAACCTGCCGTTGGGATAAATGATGATTTGTCATTTAATTATCAAGCATTAGCACCCAACAGAGGGATGCTTGCTAAGTGTAAACAGTGACAATTTTGTGCTATGATGAACTCCCCTTATGGTATAAATCATTTGCAAAATATTGTTTAAATACTGTTTTATTAACAGAAAATAAACAAGGCTATTGAAATGATATGAGACAAATACCGTCCCTTCAAAATAACTACAACTCCAAACAATAAATTGTTCCTGGTAGTAGACCGAATTGTTTTAGCTCTTTAAACTGAGCATAACAACTTAATGAGGTTATGGTGAAGGATAAAGGGGCAAAGACAATTACACACTTATTCTGCTCAATGATAGGAACAAAATAATAAAAGTGGATGCTGCTTCGTTTACTTTACCTTCTCCACGTAGGATTTAAGAGTATTGATTGGCAGTTAATGGTTTGTTTTCACATGACTCAGCTTTTTGTCTTTTGTTTAATTTATTAGGGAATTGATTTGCACAAGTAAATAAACAGTAATGGCCTTTTATTCTAAACAACAGACAGTGTCTTTGGTTTCACAAATATGTCTCAAACTATTTCAAAGAATCTATAAATCTTGAAAAACTTACTACATCTTCGACCAATCAATATCTTGTAGGTGGTTTTTTGTCTCAACTAATAGGAGTCTAGGGCAAAAAAAACAAGAAAACTTCAATTGCTTCTTAATTGTACTTTAAAAAAAAATAGAAATAGTTTTGGAGAAGTCAAACGAAATCTAAGGATTTTACATAAAAAAAAATAAATAAATAAAAATCAGATATTATTATTATTATTATTATTATTATTATTATTATTATTATTATTATTATTATTATTATTATTATTATTATTATTATTATTTATCCTAGATGTCAAGAACTATTAAGTGGTTCTTTAAGTTTACCCAGTCAGAAATAATGATTTTAGATTTTAACTTTTTTTAAATCTTGTTTGCATTGTTTACAACACGGGGGCGCCAAATCCCCCTTAACTAGATATTTAAATATGCAACAGAAAACACACAACTAATAGAAATGTTTTGATTTTCTCATTATGCTTGTGACGCCCCCTCACAGCCTGTCTATATTGATTAAAACCCATGTTGAGGTGATGACATTTCTTTACTCCTTGTAAAAGCAAAGATGATAGTGATAGAAAAAGAGAAGTTCAGCAACTGGAGCCATTGAGGACACCCAGCCTACACTCATCTTGTTGTAATAAAGAAAATCTGAAGAGAAGATGAACTGTAAAACCTCACTGTAAAAACTTTACTTTCATCATATAATTTTATTTACTTTAATCCAGCTGAAATTTTCAATCTAGGAGTCATCCCACTTAAGGTTTCTTTCTAAAAAAACAGAAGTGTGATCTTAGTTACTTTTTTTGCTGTATAAAAGACAAAAGCTTATGAACAAAATCTCTATGCAGTCATCATTATTTCTCAGTAAACAAGCTTTCTACACACTGTGTGTTTGCATAATGAAAAGAATACAAAACAGATCAGTGGTCCACACAATGGAGAGACAAAGAATCCTATCAGTCTGGGACAGCTGGGCACGAGAGCTTAATTACAGCACAACTGCTGCAGAAGGGACTAAAGCCAGCCTCGTCTGGAGTCCCGCAACAACCGAGGCAGACAACCTGGACAAACTATTGCAAAACCCAGAGGTCTGCAACGCTAATTACGCCGCAGATAACAGCGTCCGCGCAGATGTTTCTTTAACCGCCTGAAAGCATGGTTGAAAAGCTGAGAGGGGCAAAATTCCAGTTTCTTCTTGAGCAAGAAAACGCCTGTTTTTGTCTTCTGAGAATCCTCTGTGATGTTGTAACACGAGTCCAGTGGTCTAATCAGTGAAATGTGTTCTCCTGAGAAAACAGCAGCCTCAGGCGGATCAGGGGATGCGAGGCTCCCCGTGTCTCAGACTGTCAGATTTGTTCCGATGGTGTCAGACATGACTCGGCTCTGACAACAAAACTGGCTCTTTGGCCTTTAACATCACGCTGCTAAGTAACTACAATCTCCCTGATGGCAAACGCATTACTGCAGATTAGCCGGCTCTCTGTTCGCGTCTTGAGTGGGTTTCTTATCAAATGGCTTTAACTATTAACCCACAGCATGAAAGTGGTTAACTGGAACTGAAGCATCATTTGATTCTCACTTAAAAGGCCAAAGTAGCATTTCAACTTCTGTTTTGCCAAAAGGAAAAAAAAAAAAGAAGATTATTAGATATCCACTGGATATGTTCTGAAGAGCAATCACATAAAATCAAAAGATTATTAAACAAGAAAAAATTTAAATTGTATTTTTAGTTCTAAATTTTTTTTTACAACTTTCCAGTTTTTGGTGCCTTTGTTTATTTTTCTCATTATTGTGCTAATGGCAAAGTGCAAAATAGAATTACAATTTTCTATTTACAAAGTTTAGTAGTTGTATAGCGTTTTCTGTTTGCTTATTCTATGATATTTTATTATTTTAAATGGGACTGCCTTTCCCTAACCATTTCTTAAAAACTGTATTTTGTCTGCAAACAACACAGAAGGACACAGTGGCATAGTTGTTGCACCGTTACCTTGCAGCATGATTCTCCTGGATTCAAATCCCAATTAGGAACTTTCTATGTGGTTTCCATGTTCTTTCCATGCTTACTAGGGTTCAACTTTTGTTGATGTGTAATCTATTTTGGGTTAGTTGGCTGCTCTAAACTGTCCACAGGCTTCAAAGTGTCCACTCATGAAATATGACAAATGAACCAGCAATTAGTCCCATGACTAAATTTTCCTGCAGAGAAGTAATTTAAATCATTGATAGTCAAATCAAGTGTGAAAGGGAGACAGCTCTATTTTTACACCTGAAAAATAAAAACTGTACCCAACATTCTTGGATGTTGCCTGATATTGTACTATGCAGACAAATTGCAAGAATGTAGACCTCACTCTAAAATTTCCAAAACTAAACTGGCATTTTAAGCTCTCCACATTACCATCTCTAATTTGTCTAAGTGATTAATTTTTCTTGTTTGCTTTCAGGCAGACACAAAACTGAGCTCTACCTGCACAAGGCATCACAGGGCACTTTCAGTAAGCATGAAAACCTGCTCTGATAAGGTTGTCTATCGTCCCTGCTTTTACTACTGTCACTGCCTTTCTGATTGATGCATGGCAAAGCAGCACAGCCTATTCAAATCAGTCCTCACTTATACATCAGCTTTGTCAGTGAGCCAAGGCGAAGCACTGATGCGGCAATCAACACAGGTCACTGTGATAAGATTTCTTTGGCAGGTTACAAATCTGTATTTGTTTTTTAGTCAAACTTGGGTGTTGTTCATTGCAAGATAGATGACTTGTGGCTCATTTAGGAGTGATATGTCTTACATGCTTTCACAGAATCTGGCGAGGGTGCTCGGCTTCTCCTGGTTGCGCCGTTGCCGAAACCAGCGCTGGATGGTGCGCACATCCCAGTCAAGTTGCTTGGACAGGCCCTCCAGCCTCTTCTCATCGGGATGCTAGCAAAAACAATTAAAGCACCCCAAGTGCTGGGTTAATATTTCTGATGCAGAACAAATGTATTAAACATATTACAATCAAACATAAAAGCACATATCCTCACCTTGGTTATAGCAGTGAAAACCTTCTCTAAGATAGCATTGGGCTGTGCCTTTTGTGGCCCATTGACCTGGATCTTCAGGCCCATTGCACATGGTCTTGCAATAAACCTGCAAGAAAGCACACATCATAAGAGTTCAAAACAATGCTTCATGTATGAAAGAGCAACAAAGACCGAAGGTACTTTAAACCGTTTTATCCAAAGGCTATTAATCCTATATAAACTTCAGCATCATTTAGAATGCCAGAGCCACCCACAGACAGAATGGTACCTTTGGCAGAAAGCCATAACTCCCACATTAAAATTATCTGCTGTGTTTGATCAAAATATACAATATACCTATGTATTTATTAAACTGAAACACAGAAATGGGTAAATGTGCTATCTTAGCTATTACTTATTCTTTTGCAGAGTGTGGATAATGGGCTTAACTGGAAGAGGGACACCTGACAAAATTCTGCTTTGGGCCCCGTGTAATCTTGGTTCAGCTCGGGATTTAACTGAGATCTGTGAGGCCTCGGTGACTTTCTATGATTATAACTGCTGTGATCGTCACAATATGAGACATTCTTATTGTTCTACAATAAAACTCAAACACAGACAAAATTAATTTAAAGCCTAACCCGACTGAAATAAGAAGAAAAACACGTCAATAGTTAGGAGCCTATTTCTTGTTTTGTGGAAAAACAGGTTTGGTGTGCAGGGACAGGTTAGGTCCGGTCAGTCGGCTCTGACAGAGGCATCAAAGGCAAACAACGCTGCAGGCCTGTAGAAGGATGATGAACCGTGGTGATTTGTGAGCTAACCAGATAAGATGGCATTGTTTAGGGGGAAAAAACAGACAGCGGACAGCGGCGCGACGTCTCATCGACACAACAAAAGCGCATCCCCATCACCACCTGCTTCATTCGCCCCGTCAGCTCAGAACCCACCTCTCAAAAACCAGCCGTATCATAAAGACACAGAAAGCCAGAGGACAAGCCAGGTAGAGATCCTCGGCTTGCGGGAACGTCGCCTCATCTGTGTTTTTTAAGTCAGCCCAGGTCACATTATGGGGGAGCCAGAAGCGCTCGTTCCAGAACCACGCCAGAATCCCGGCCATCTCCCTGCAGCAAGACCCGATGGAGGAACGGAGGGCTCGCTGCGTCTCGGAGGTCTCTGTCGGGGAGATCCGACTTGCCTGATGAAGAGATATCCGTTTGCGACCGCCGTCCGTCCGCTTCCCTTCCACTATCCCAGTGTAGGGAAGTAGACTCAATCAGCTCCTCAGCAACTGATTGGTGCGTTCAAATGTCATGTAATAGCCCTGTCAGTGCGCGTAATAAAAATATAATACTACGGGTCTATCAATCTAAACCAATTGAAAAATAGAAAATGTCACAATGTCACTCAGTTTGGGTTATTGTGTAGATGATGCGTACATTACTTCTTTTATAATGCTCATTTGACGTGTAAGATTACAACCTGCGGTCACGTGCTTTCTGGGTCAAGTACTTAATTCTCACAGTCAAACTCAACTGATTCTTCATCAAATTAAGCTAAATGCTGATTATACGACCACAAAATGCAACAACATTCTATAAATACAAAGATTAACTTGTCAAACTCTGACACCTTCTGACCAATTTGAGGCAGTACCGCGGATATGTGTCAATTTTTAAAATATTTTACATCAAGCTCTTCTGTTCAGCTCTTTCTGCTTGTTTCTTTTTGCTGTACTACTACTACTACTACTACTACTACTACTACTACTACTACTACTACTACTACTACTATAGCAGACTATGATAATTTCTGCTCAGTTAAAGTTTGCAATTTTTGTAATTTCTTAAGTAACAATAATATGATAATGCATATTTTGATATTGATCCAATACTAAATAAATACAGGGCAAGTATCACTGATACTGATACTGATACCAATACAAATACCAATTCCTATACCGATTCCAATACCTATATCTATACCTATGCTTATTATTTAAGTATGACATATCACCAAACTGAAAATACTAATTTGTGGAGTTATGTGCTGCGAAGGGTCTCTGATTGATAACATTATTGATTTATGTGCAACATTGGCACATAACAATCTGTGCCCATTGATTGGTTGCATTGATGGGTTAAGGAAACAAGCAAAAGAAGATCTAAATAAATTCTTTATTTGCAAGGTCGTGGTTATAGATAAATGTGTAAGTGCTTTTTTTATTTGTTCATATTTTTATATTTTGCTACTGATTTCAGCGGGAAATTAGTAAATCGTCATGTCCCTTTTTTAACATAGTTAAATACTTGTTTGAAAACATTGTACTTGGACTGAAGAATCAATTCATTAAAAGACTTTTATTGTCAAAAGAATAGTAATAAAAATATTTAATACAATATCTTGTACAAGAAAATGCAACTAAAGAAAAGATGTGAAGGGAAAAAGCTAGTGCTTTTTATACTTTGTATTAAAACTGACAAAAATTTCCCCTTTTGTACTTTAATGTGAGGTATCAGACAGTTGTCCGCAGAATGTTAAAATGATCTGTCAAGTCTTTGGGACGATCGCGCCATCTTCTGGTCAACATTAGAATCAGGGATGGGAATTTCGGCACGGTGCCAGGATCCGCACCATTTATCTCCATTCACTGACCAAGACTGTTCTAAATAAAGAAAAAGAAGTCTTAAATAATATAAAACATAAAATAATCATGGACAATTACTACTGTAGACACTTGTCACACAAGCAGTCTAAAAACATTTTGCCGTTGATTTTTCTTCCTACACCCTGTTGCATTCTTTCTGCTCTAATCAAATTAAAAGTTTGACAAAAGTTTCAACTTAGCACTCAGGCATTTAGGTAAATGTTTTAAAAACTAACTGTAACATCAACATTTAACTGAAATAAAAGTGAACACAACAACACCAGCAACTTCTGTTTACAGTGTAGAGTATACAATTTGAAAATCATATTGATGACTCTATAACTCTTATTTATTCTTCTATCAAACATTTATTTGTTTTTAATGATGATGTCAAAACTCTCATTTTGGAAGTCCAAATTTTAAATCATAATAATAATTTTGAATTGCTTGGATTGAATTTAAATATCACAATTATGACTTTAAAAGGCAATAACGGAAATAAAGAAAATAGAATTATGACTTTGTATGTCATATCTCACCTCGAAGCTCAAAACTGGACTTTATATTTTACAATTATGTATTTGAATGCCGCAATTAGGATTTTAGCTAATCATTATGACCTTAGCTGTGACATTTCTGTCTCTCAAATGACTGAAAACCTCAATCACAAAACACACAATCATTGCCAAATAAAAAATAATTAATAAAATTAAACTAGACTGGTGTCTGATCTCTTAGTTCAGTCCGCTAAATGAACCGGCATACTGAGTCGGATCAGTCGCACCGGACGCATTTCTACTCAATGTGACTATATTAATTCGTCACACATACGTGTCAGTGTCACTAATTCTGAAAGCTGCCAAGTAATTTTATGTGATAATTATAAAATCTAATTAGGGATATTTATTTATTTATTTATTTTTAAATATTACTTAATAACAATTGAGATCGTATTTATCGAATCTTAATTCGTCCAAACAGATAATGGTTTCGAATTTTGTCTTCCTCTGTAGTGGCACATCGGGTTGTGAACTGACAGTGCGCGCGCGTGCTTGTGTGGTTTGTGCCAGTGAGCGCGCGCGTGTCCCTCTGTGTGTGTGTTCCGTTATTTTCCGGGTTGTGCTCAGTCAGTCAGGCAGGGTTTGTGGTAGTTGTAGCGCTACAGCTGCCAGCTGACACTTACACCGAGGAGAAGCTGAGGTCAAACTTGGCTATCTCTGTTTCTCTGTCTGTGACTGAGGCTGCATCATCACCACCATCATCATCATGGCGGATCAAGGCGAATCTCCGGTTCCCGTCCACCATCCACAACCTACCATCAGCTGGCCAATTACCAGGGAGTCCTACGAGCTGCAGGAAGTCATAGGTTAGTACCCGGAGAAGCGGTGTAGTGGCGGGGAGGCAGTCCGTGGTGGGTTATCTGTCGTGAGCGAAGGAGAGGGGCCTACCGGCTTTTTTTTCAATATATGCTGCAGCCTCGTCTGCTTTGCAATGCGGATGTTAACGGAGGCTGTCGGAGTCTACCGGTCTACAGTAGATCTGCGCAGACAAGGCGGAATCAGTGTTTCTGCATGGGGGTGTAAATGTCACATTGAATAAGTCCTCTTTCAGCGCTCACAGATTAGACGCTAACGCTTCAGCGACTAACAACAAGTTTATTAGTTATTGTTGAAATCACTGTTGCTGTGCCCTTCCTGAACTGGCACACGAGTGGAAATATGAAACAGATTGAAACCATCCCAAAATCAGTAATGTTCACGATGTACTTTTCAAACTGAACAACTTAGTCAGAATTATCCACAATTAATAGGGACTATCTTACTCTTAATTCAAAAAAAGAAAAAATTTGAATTTGCTCTGCCAGTTTCTTACCGTCAGTCTTTTTAAGGAAACCCAAGTCATCTTTTGAAGAACAGAAAATCCCAAAATATGCAATTTTATATTTGAACATTTGCAAGTATTCAAAGCAATATGTAAATTGCAGTAAGTTTTTTTTTTTTTAATCACTAAAATAAGTGGTAAAAGTACTACATCTGCCCTCCCTACCCTGCAAAAAGTTTGGCTAAAATGTATACCAGTCCATGTTTTTAAAGTTCAGGTCATTTTGTTCTCAGTGTTTCATTATATCTTGTGTTACAACTCTTGTTTATACATTCATCGCAACAACCATTATTTGTGTGACAAGTCATTTGCTCTATTATGTCATTCCCAAAGCATGTCATAACATAATGATGCTGTTGAACTTACTATTTAGATATACACATAGCCCCCTTCCCCCACTACAGAACCTTCACTATTTGACAATCAGACTAAATGTTTCATGTTTTAGGTCAATGATGATTACACAGTGTATGCATACCTGTATATATAATATTTTTTATTGACTTTTGTGGGAGATGAAAGGTAGAATTGTTCCTTATACAGTATGACTTGAGGAAAACATTTTGGTTTCCGTTTACTTTTGCAGGTAATTCAGCAATATGTGTACGTCATTGTTCATTTGAAAGACCCGCTTGTACACAACCTTAAACTTTTTGGTCACTTTCTTGAGACATGCAGAGTTTCACACTTCTCTGCCAGATGTCTGTGTATTTCCATTGACGTAAGACAAGGAAACAGTGTTTTTGAGGTATTGCCTTAAAACAGATCCAACCTAAGGTGTACCTATAGTTAACTCAAATGCTGCCAGTGAACCATAAGAAGTTTACAAAGCCATGACAACATAATCTGTATGGAAGTTACAGAAATTGGAGAAATGTCAATGTCAAAACTCTAGTGTAACAGGACTCCATCTGACAGGTCAAAGTATTTATGGAGATTAAAAGTTAGAATTTCTGACATTTGCAATGTGTCATTATATTCCAAACAGTCCTTTGCTATATCTATACTGCACACTCTGATATTGTTGTGACCATATCTCCAGATGGATGTTTTTTGCGTTTCTTGAGCTTCACATACCTTCTTCAACAAACCTCTGAGGCCTTTACTGAACAATTACTGAAATTAGATTACATATATGTGAACTATCTATTTATTAGTTGACTTCTGAAAGGAACTGATTGCACCAAATTTATTTGGAGTATTGCATTAAAATGGGATGAGTTCATATTTTTGCCACACTGTTCATATTTAATTTCAGAAAAGAAATGGAAAAATGTGTATCCTGTACACAATTCTGCACTACTTTTCAGTGGGTTATTATGTGGAATCCAGATAAAATATGCGAAAGTCTGTGGTAATATTTGTTACAATGTGAGGGGTTGTTTAAGAGTTAGTTGTTCTCACAATCAGCAGCTCCATCTCACATGACATAAAGCATGCCTTATCTGCCAGTAACAGTTGGCCGTACGTCTCAGCAATTTGATGTCGTCGTGTGATCGTGTTTGAAAAGAGTGATGCACTCTGCTTGCATTTGCTCCAGTTGTCACAGATGAAACACTAAAGCTGTTACCTAAACACAAATGCCTCAGAGGGTTGTTGAAATGTAAAGTCCTCCAGCTGTGCATGTGACGCTAGTCCCTCTTGACTCATATCCCCCTGTGCTGATGCTGATGTGTGGCTGTGATTCCAGGCAGCGGGGCCACAGCTGTGGTGCAGGCAGCCCTCTGTACCCCCAGACAGGAGCGCGTGGCCATAAAGAGGATCAACCTGGAAAAATGCCAGACCAGCATGGATGAGCTGTTGGTGAGCACATTTAATATGGGTTATTTTCTCAGCCTTGTGCTTTTTACACAACTCTCTAATGATTTGCTGCTGCATTACCTCTGATAGCTATACCTTTAAAGTTACACACATGTCTACGGTTAACATAAATCCTTAGAGATAAAATGTTTAGATTTTTGTTAAAGTATAAAGTGTTGTACAAATGTTCTTTACCTACAGAAAGAAATTCAAGCCATGAGTCAGTGCAACCACCCAAACATCGTCACCTACTACACTTCCTTTGTTGTGAAGGATGAACTTTGGTTGGTGATAAAGCTCCTGAGTGGAGGTGAGTTTAGTATGATGTAAAGTTAATAGTACTAGAGATGCCATTAATATTTGTACCTCCTTTCTTTGATTTTCTCATGTCAGTGATCAGCAAGTAAAATACTAAAAAATAAATCAGATATTTTTTTTCTCTCCTGTTCATTAAATATATCACAGTAAGGGTCTTCATTGGCCTTTTGTTGATTGTAACTTACTGAAAAGAAAAATCCAAAGTGAAATTTCTAATAAAATTTAAATATTACATGAGACAAATAAAAAAGTAAATGATTAATAGTGAATTCTTACGTATGTTATGTATGGCTATGTTCATACATAACATAGCTACTTTCCTCTAACTCAAACTCATGAGGAAGTGTTAGAGTTAAGATTATAAAGTAGCTTCACATTTCCATTTTCCAGGAGTCTGGAGCATCAGGCACAAAGGGATATTGCTGAAGAAGTTAGTTCACAAAGTGATTTGTTCAAATATGAAAGGAAAGTGTAGTGGAAGTTAAGAAACTGTGGTAGTTAATGATGTAGGAGCAGTAGGGATAATGCAGCCTTAAGAGGGCTGTGAAGCAGAGTCTATTGAAGAACTCGGGTGATATTCACCAGACTTCAGTTCTTCAGAATCCACAATGCTTACGGTTACACATCTTTCTAAAGACTTAACATTTCTATATCAAAAAACCTTAGTTTCAAGTTATATTCAAATTTTCTGGGAAGGTGTTTTGGATTTTCATTGTCTGTATGCCATAATCATCAACATCGACAGTAATAAATGCTTTATATGTATAACCTTGTCTATAAGTAATTTATATAACATGAGTTTCACTTTTGTGAAATTAAACCTTTGTAGGAAATTCTTGTTTGTTGAGATGCACCAGAATTTGCTATGATACCACAGGCTCATCAGGCTCCATTGTAAATTAATTCCAGCAATATCTACTGTAATGTATTGTACTGTTGTTTTTTTGTCTGTTTAATATATATGTTTGAAAATCAGAGGAATACCTTTTCTTTTGCCTGATGTTATTTAGGCTCCATGCTGGATATAATTAAACATGCGAGCAAAGAAGAAGATAAAAATCTTCGTGCGTTAGATGAGCCAATTATTGCCACAATATTAAAAGAAGTTCTAGAGGGCCTGGACTATCTCCACAGAAACGGACAGATTCACAGGTAACACTTTTGGTTTCTGTCTATTATTTCTAATATGTAGATGTTTTATTTTGAAAAACTGTCATTAAGAAATATATTAGTGAAACAAGTACTTGTTTTGCGAGAGCACACATTCCCATATGAAACCCTGAAATAATGACCGGGATGAAGCAAATGTACAAGCTGCCAAAGTAAAATCCTAAAGTGAAATACAAAGTTCTTTGTGTTCTGTACATGTCCTTGATTTCAAGGTCAGTGTGAATATGGGGCGTAAACCTCTACGAGCCCCTCAGGCAAAGTTCTAGATGGTGATAGTCAGTGGGATCTGTTAACATGAATGGAAGAATCGATGTTGTCCCACATGACTTTGATGTTTTACTCCATTTTTGTTTTGCTGACCTCAGGGATGTGAAAGCTGGGAACATCCTACTGGGAGAAGATGGATCTGTTCAGATTGCAGGTTTGTTACATTATCACACTCTATTCTGCCTTTTTTCTTTTTAAAGAACCAATGTTGTCCTAATTTACAGGTTACAGCATTACTTTCTGGGCTCTACTGTAACACACTGGCGTACTTTAGCCTTGCAGGGACATATTTTTGCAATATTCTTTTACATTTTGTAGTTGCATAACCTTGACTGAATTCATGCAAATAGAAAAAAACTGTCCAGATTGTGTATTATTGGGTAAGATTTATTTATTTATTTATTCATTCATTCATTTATTTATTTATTATTTGTCTTTTATTGAAAAAACATGAGGCTGACTGATTGGAAGATCTGTTTGAACCAAACAGAAACAAAGAAAGTTGGACGTATTTATGACTGATGCGTTTTAATTATTGGAACTGTTTTAAGCAAAAATATTTTCAGCATGGAGAAAGTTTTGAATGTGACCCTCAAATTTGCATAAATAAATTATGCCAAATTGTGGATACTAAAGAACTAGCTAAAATCACAATACTTTGATAATAATATAACTATTGGATATACCTAAAGAGCATTTGATAGTGCTTGAAAAACTAAAAATTACTTTAAAAAGAACAATATTCTTTGTAGAAGTATAATTATGTAGATGACATTTAGAAAACAAAATGTAAGAGCATAAAGCAAAAACAAAATTCAGCATATCCTCTGAATGAGGTCAGTTTTAGGTTTAGCTTTAAATGCAAACATTATATGCTTTTTTCACTATTTGGGACGTCACATCCTGGACCTGTAACCATTGGTAATGTAGGACCGGTTTTAAAATCCCAAGTGGAAAAGTTTTGACCCAGTTGAAGTGGTATTGCAGTTACTCATCCTGAAGGTGGGAAAAGTGAAGGCAGGTTTTTCAGCATTGCTTTGTGAAAGGATGTTCCTGTTTCTGGTAATATTCCATACATGAAGGAACAATGCTCTCTGGACTTGATTTGTGATAAACAATTCCACTGTCTCTCAGTGTAGCACTAAAGGCTAACCAAGTGTCACACAGAGCAAATTTTTATTGACAGTGAACAATAAACACCTAATTGACTATGTGAGAGTCTAAAACAATCAAAAATTGGGATTTTATTTGTCTTCATGCAGTTCTCTTTTAACGGAAGATGTTTGAACTCAGAGATGAATATTTAAGTCCATTGAGAATATTTAGGACTACTTCCTTTGCTAGACTGTACACCTCAACACTGTCAAAGTCCAGCAAACAGGCAAAGAAAAGACATTTTATTGAACAGTCTCAAATTTGTATGATGGTAACCACTATGATTATGTTTTGTTACTACAGATTTTGGTGTAAGCGCATTTTTAGCTGCAGGGGGCGACATGACGAGGCACAAAGTTAGAAAGACTTTTGTTGGGACACCGTGCTGGATGGCTCCAGAGGTGATGGAACAAGTAAGTCTTTTGTACTTTTCAATTATTCCTCTGTTTGCAGATACAGATTTATACAATCATCATCCTTATTATAGCCATTTTCTAACTTGTTAAACATACATTTAGAGATATCAGAGACCATAGACACTTATTAAGTCAATGTTTAAGTTTTTCAGTGAAACAAAAGTAAATTAGATAAAAAAGTACTGGTTATTACTCAAAATGAAAAAAAAGTGAAAATCTAAATAATTAAATAACAGATGCAAAGTGTATGATCAGCATAAACATTTTTTTATAAATTAAAATGTTTTAGTTGCATTTATTTTTTAATAGAAATTGTTACTGGTTCAGATGAACATGCTGATGTAGTTAAGAATCTTTTTAGTGTAAGATTATGCAACAACATTCACTTAAAGCCATTCTACATAATTTTACTTGGGATTCCAGTGAATATAGAGAATGGTGTAAGCTCCAGATGTTTTCATTGTCTTCTACATTAGTTATGCTTATCACTAAACATAAATCCTCTGAGCCTTGCATAAGTAAGTCTTGTCTTTTATAACTCCATCTCTGCAGGTTCGAGGCTATGATTTCAAAGCAGATATATGGAGTTTTGGAATTACAGCGATAGAGTTAGCAACAGGTTCTGCACCCTATCACCGATACCCTCCAATGAAGGTAAGTATGAAGGACAAAAAAAAAATCTTAAATAAATTATTTGCAATGAGTCATTCAGATAGAAATGCCATCACAAGAAACTTTGCAATACTTTCTGGTCTAATTTATGTCCAAATCAGTCCAATGGCACCCAGTATTATGCTCAAATTCATATTCAGTAACATATAATCCAAGTCAAGCCTAGCTGTATTGAGAAAGCTCAGGCAATTGAAATAAGTCATTGACATTGTAATTTTCCTTCTTAAAATCCAAACATCTAAAAAGACATCATGTGTTTGCCTCCTTTATTTTCCTTCCTTTCCCTCCACCCCCATGCTTGGATGTCTGGGTGTTTTTTGACTGTTTGTGTTGTTTGTGCTTTCAGGTTTTAATGCTTACCCTACAGAATGATCCGCCCACTCTGGAGATGGGTGTTGAGGACAAGGAAATGCTAAAAAAATATGGAAAATCATTTCGAAAGCTTATAACTACGTGCCTTCAGAAAGACCCTGCTAAAAGGTTGGTTCCACAACATATGGATGAGTATAGCGCTGAAGCTCTATACTCACTAAATAATAAGGACTTGATTTTTTTAAACTTTTAGACATTCCTCCAGTTTTGTACAGGCATAATCATGACTCTTGTTTTTCCCCTTTGTTAACCTATCAGAGGTTCTTCAGTTTTTGCTTGATGTGTGTGTTTGTTACTGTAGCATTTGTATCCCATATCTAGAGAACTTTTTCTGCACGTGTTTGATTATTTGAGCTTGACTCTTTTTTTGTTATATTTTTTTCCAATGGCATTTTCATTTTGTTTTGTCTGTAGGCCTACAGCATCTGAGCTTTTGAAGTGTAAATTCATCCAAAAGGCAAAGGTATTTCTTTAATCTCAAATATTTGCTGCACTGTTTTTGTTTGGTTTTATTAACATTTGATGAGTTGAAGCCATAGTGGATTCTATAGGTTATTTTCATTCACACACAACACACTATTAAAATTTATGAGTCATAACAAATTCAGATATTGAGGTGGAGCTGACTTTTTATGTAAAACAGACCATTTTTAGATTACCATAGATTCAGTCATGTCACTGATTTTGTTTTGGTAAGACAACAAAACTAGAAAATCATCAGAATTTAATTAATTTCCAAATCTGAAATTTGTATAGATTATTTGCTCAGAGTTTTGTATTTTAATAAATCATTTGTAATATTTTTTGATGATTACAGCATACAGGAAATGAAAGCCCCAAATTCTGTATCTCAGAAAATCCCAAGATTGAAAATTCAAATATTACTCTGAGTAATAAATCTGTTTAATATAATAGTTTCAGTTTTTTGTATTGAACTAACAAAATAAGTGCACTTTGGGTAAATATAAATTTTTTGGGGGGATTCTCCTCTTTTTAAATTACTATATTATGTTTTTAACTAAGCATTGTTTTAATAGACAACATTTGTATGCAAACTAAACTTGTGCAAAACCAATAAATAAGAAACATGATTTTAAGGATGCTTGCCACCACCAAAAGGCCTGCCATTGTTGTTAAGTTACATTTGCATTTTTTAAACTATGAGCTCCCATCCCATGGGATGGGTCATGTGACCAGCTCTGTTGCACAGAAGCTGATTAATATTAGAACTGTAGATAATTTGCAGAGTTGGCAGCATGATAGGGCAGTGATTATCAGCATCGTCTCACAGATAGAATCTCGGCAGGGTCTTTCTTTTCCTTTTGCGGCAGCTGTTTGGGTATTTTTCAGATCTACAGGATAAAAAATATGTTTCAAGTCATTGCTAAATATACACCTACAGTACTTTTCAGATTGATTGTTTTGGGCTTTTAAAAATATGCTTTCAAAGTATTTGTCTTTAAGTCTTACTGATTTACGTTTTTATGGCGCCTCCAATGTTTGTGAGTATGGGAAGGACCTTGTTCAAATTACAAGCCATTTTTGTTTGCATGGCATTGTTCAACTTTGTTGATTTAAATTTTTCTTTACTTTGTTCATTTTCTTCTGCAGAACAGAGAATATCTTGTTGAAAAGCTTTTGAGTCGTGCACCAAAGATATCTCAAAGAGCAAAGAAGGTATGTTTATGTAATTTTTTGCCCTTTGCAATAACATAGTTATTGGTTAAACATAAAAAAAAAATCTTGTGGATGGATGGACTGCTTTCAATCCAGGATGTTGAATTTACAGTCAACATAATCTGTCTTCCTTTAATACCTCCAACAACTTTTACCCCTTTGTATAGACAAAAAAAAAATATGGGCCTCAGTCGCATAAGAGTCATGCTGTGCAGATCCACTGGCCGTGTGTTAGTATGACGTTAAGAGCAGCTTCCTGCATATGTCAAGACAAACCTGGATAAATGGATTGTTAACATAAGTTAGCAAAACTGTTATGGCGAACAGGGAGGAAGTACAGTTTTTCAGGCACAGCTGATGTTAGCTTTACATAATAATCCCCTGATGCCCAGGTCTGAGGCAGGATCAGAGGGATGGGGTGGCTGAGTGGAGGGGTGGAAATTCACTGACACGGTTCAGTCTAAATAGAGGGCATAGTAGAGAGGACAGGCATTAATGTTCATGACGTTATAATTACGCACAAACTGTGCAGCCTGTACCCTTTCCCAAAATCAGAGGGAAAGGGTACAGGCTGCTCTGTCATTCAGGAGTTCTATAACAAACCCTGACAACATGCGTTACTAATTTGCTGTCTTCCAGTTATGTAAAATCAGAAGTAAAACGAGCTTCAGCATTGTGAATTTGGAGAGTATTATTGTACTATAACATTATAACAAAAATACTTTTTCAGAATGCATAATTGGGAAAAGTAAAAGCTTATTTTAGCAAGTCCCTTAATGTCTACATAAGTTTTCAGATGTCTTAAAAGAATAATTCTGGAATTTTGGACTGAGGCTCTATTTAAAGGGGTCGGAATATTATGTAAGACTGACTTTTTTTTTAGCTTTATATCAAGCCATATGTGATTCCCTCATCAAAAACATACCTGGATTGTTACTTTGATTCTTTCATTCATGTTTGAGAAATTCTTAAATTTCATGTGGCAGACATTTTGTTGTGCCTAACCACTTGCTCTTATAAAGCATCACCTATGCTTTAGGTGATGCTTAAAGCATAGCATCACCTATGCTATTCCACAAGGCTCCTGCTTATAAATGGCATAAAAGAAGCATTGTTGTGATGACATGCTGAAGACAGTGTCGTAAAGAGTCGGAGATTCTTAAAGGGACAGTGGGCAATTTTTAGATGTCATACACAACTACAATATAAAGTCAAACTTCTTTTAAGTTGTTTTTGATATATAATATACAACAACTGAAGGTAACAAAGTTACTTGATTTTGGTACAAAATGACTCCATCTGTCTGGAAAATGCATAATGTCGCTCCTTTAAAGATGATCATTAGGTAATGTTTATAGTAATTTCTATAAATTAAGATTACTTGGACCTGGAGGCTGAACCTAACGGCTGGTTTGACATAGTGGTTTATGTTAATGGTATTTAATGCATCTTTAAATAATTTCTATCCTTAACTTTGATGACCATTTAAAAGGAAGCCAATAAATATCTTAACAGGAAATGAAAATAGGAGGTGGAGATCTTCCTGTATAAAACATGTAGTGAGAACTAAACATTGAAAGTTTTTGCTGGTTGTAGTGGCTGTCTGACAGAAAAATATATCTGTGTAAAAATCTAGAAAGTTGAGTTTACTTTAACATCTATAAATAAAGGAAGATTCCAAATGGCACCACACCGTCTCTTATCCCCATTTCCTGATAACCAATCATTGGCTTACCACTGGGAAGTGGTAAACCACTCAATTCGAAAGAAACAAAGATATTTAAAACAGCACTTGCATAAATCTGTATAAGATTTTTGCAACTGGACTTGGTTTAGGATTGAAAGTCTTCTTTGGTCCCTCATGAAATAGGTATACAATTCAGCCTCTGTGGCCAACTAATTAGGATTTATTCTAAATGAAGATAAAATTAGAACTATTTGTTATATGTATTGGCTGTTTATAACTTTCTAGCAGAATTGTGCTTCTGAATCATTTTAAACTATCGCTTTACTATTGATAGTATGGGTTTATAAAGGTCTTTTTAAAGTTTTCTGTTGGATTTGGCTGCTTTGTTTTCACATTTTTTGACATATCCAGTAAAATAAATTTGTTATACAAATCATTTCAGTCCGGTCTATGAATAATGCAAATATAAAAAATACTTTAAACTCTTGTGATAATCCGCCGGTTTGTCTAGATGTAAAACACAACATTGCAAAACTAAATTTTAAATTTGCTCTTTAAGCACTTTCTTTTTCACAATCTGTTGAAAACCCGGGCTTGGTTCCCCTTTCTTAATTTGAGTATGAAACCTGCCAAAGATGCAGAACATATATAGCTGGGATCTTTGGCGTCCACATGTGGCTCTCAGTTTCCTGCGTGTTTTAGATGTGCACTCTCTCCGGCTAACTTGACTGAAAGGACTGCATTACTTCTTCTGAATTCAATCAAGTTCTGCAGGAACAAGGTTAAGGACCTCTGCACTAGACTGATAAACTGAAGCATGATGCATGTCCTGTGTCAGGTTTTCTGTGAAACATGTTCCTATTTTCTAAAAACATGACTTTAATATACTGTTCATCTGCTGTTCAATTTATTCACTTCTTCTTTTGTTTTTGAGTCGTTCTCATTGTTTAAGTATACACTGCATGACAATACACACAGTCAGTTCCATGGACTGGATAAATTGTGAGTAAAAAAGAGAAAAATGTTAATACCCAGAACAGTCTGGAATAATAATTGTTAAAAGCTATGGTGAAAATTTTCAAAAATTACTTATGAGAGATTAGGCTGAAAAGGATGTAATTTAAAACCTTTCCTCAATGTTGTAAAAATGTACAGCATGAAATACACAGTTGAAATAAGGTCAATGATTACTTTGGCTGTAGAAAATTTGCAGCAGAGCTGATGCCCTTGCTATTTTGCACGGATTTGACCTACAGAGTCTACTACATTTTAAGCTCAGCAACATTATCCAAAGCCTGCAGACACAAGCAGTACTGCAGAAACACAGCCACCTCAGGATATTGTGACCTTAGCTGCTCCCAAACCTCACTGTTCAGCTCCTCAAGAGCCTCCTTAAGTCTCTTGACCTTCTTGATCTGCAGCATTTTCCCACTGACCTATTGCAACCCTTGTTGCTTGGCATTCAGTTTTTCTTTTCTTTTTTGCTTTGTGTGAAATGTGGTAGTCATGGTAAAAATATTGACATATCTAAGAAATAAATACTGATAGAGTTTAAAATAAAAGGGCTGGAAATGCATACCAGGTTCACCTTCTCACTTTACAAGGGAATGAGACAGAGATGGCAGATTCTTTCATCAGGAAAGTAATCACAGATGGTATCTAACAGATGGAATGAAAACTATAAAAATAAAAAAAACTTAAATTTGTGGAAATATTGGATAATGTAGGTAGAACAAAGCAAGTATTTGTTGCATATTAAATTTGACTGATTAAAAAAAGGAAGATTATGTTCAACTAAGGTAGGTAGTTTTGAGTTGAAGAGCCAGAATTACCAGCAGATGGCGATCTAATACACACAATAAATACTTCAAAATACCTTGGTAGATCTGTTGTCAATGTGTTGCAACCAATGTGGGTTTGAATTATTGATTTAGCACATGCAATAAACACACTCACCAAACAGAAAACAGGTTTATACTGAGCTTAATTTTATGGTCCAGTGGACACATGATGATCAAAAAGTTATTGAACTCTGTAATGATGTTTTCTAAAGGGTGATTTAAAGGAGAGCTATTAATACAGAACATGGAGAAGTTGTAGCCTCTAAAAACATCCAAATCTGCCTGTTGCTTGAGCTGGTTTGGCTTCTAGCTGAATCGATCTGTCTGTTTTGCTAAAGCACCCCGCGCAGAACTGGGAGAGCCTTTGTTCTCAGTCAGATTTAGAAGGTAAACCTGACACCAGCTGGAAGGGTAGTGCTGCTTTAACTCTGACCTCGACTAAAGCCAAGGGGAATTTATGGTGCTGGCTGCTCACAGATCTGTGTCAGATCTGTGTCGTCTCCTCTGTAATACTTTGGAGCTGAGCTCATCTCAGACTTACAAACTGTCCCAATTTGGGGGCCATTTAGTGTGACTTTGAATAGCTAATTTTCACATTAAGCTCTGTAATGTTTGATGAAACAGCTTTACATAGAGTGACTTTGCAAAGCTATTCATACCCCATGAACATTTTTGTTACAATCATAAACAGCAACCTACTTAATTTCAAGTTTTTTTGCTGTCATAGATCAGTAATAATAATAAACATAAACTTTATAAGTAAATTGCTATAAATAGTGTGTGGTTTTCAAATCTGAACAGAAAAATATGGTGCAACTGCAAACCTACTAATACAATAATTTAAACTAACAGACCTGGCTTGTGAGCATTATTAAGAGTGGCCACCAAAAGGCAGCTAATAATTCAGGAACAGCTGCAGAGATCCACAGCTCGGGGCAGGAAAAACTGTTGATGGAACAAACTATCACTTGTGCACTCCACAAATCTGACCTTTATGGAAGAGTGGCACAAAAACGACAACAAAATGACTCCTAAATAATTTTTTAGACATTCATGCAAAATGTAGTGGTAGTGAATGTTGTGTACCGTTGTGAATGACGGTAAACGTACAGATTTTGAACAAAACATATCTATTCATGTGTTACACTGGTCTATTCAAAGTTGA
Organism: Gambusia affinis; assembly: GCF_019740435.1. NCBI lineage: Eukaryota > Metazoa > Chordata > Actinopteri > Cyprinodontiformes > Poeciliidae > Gambusia > Gambusia affinis. The sequence continues at coordinate 16,523,949 of NC_057878.1, forward strand.
TGCCTAAATCCAATTAAAATTTCTGACTTAAAAAATGATGTTCACATGCATGTTAGAACGTAGAATTGACGCAAATGTTCAATCACTAGTTGTGCAAAGCTGAGACAGATATACAGTTAATATGGAAAGTATTCACAGTTATTCACTTGTTCTACATTTGTTAAGTTGCAACGTCATTCCAAATTGTATTAAATTAATCCTTATATGTATTATTTATGTGTATTTACGCACATAAATACTTCACTATGACGATGTAAAAAAAGTTTGAGATTTTTACAAATTTATTAAAAAATAGAAAACCAAGAACAAAATTCTGAAAAAAGTGAAGTTCCATGAATACTTTCCAGATGTGCCGTTTCCCAAAGACTTGCCGCTGTAAACAAGGAGAAATGTGTTCAATTGTTTTTATTTGTAAATCATTCATCACTCTCAATCTGCTTCACATGCTCTACTTGTTAATTTAACATAGAAAATCCCTGCAACATATAAGTTTGTGATAAAGGTTAACGAGGCATAAATACTTTCGCAGACGTACAAGTTTAAGTAAAATACATTATAAGTAAATCAAAGTGTGATTGTGGGCTCAAATAAAAAACAAAGAAACAAAAAACACAAGACACATGTAACATTAATCTTTGTCATGCTGGTGAAGGTGAGGAGAGTCCCAGGCTCCAGTGGCCACCTGCACAAGACAATAGATGGGGACTGGGAGTGGAGCGACGACGAACTGGACGAGGGCAGTGAGGAGGGTAAAGCAGCGGTGAATCAGGGCAGGGTAAGTGAGGCATTACAAATACATTGTATTTTTTCATAAACAAGACAGATTTACTGCTTTAACACAGTTGTTGTAAAATATTCAGGGTTACTCAGGTGTTTTATGTGAAGCATAAACCAGCATGAATCCTCCCCCTCTGTTTTTGACAGTGCTCATTCCTCCCCTCCTTGATCAGTTAGTTTTGTAGACCTTAGAGGGTTGTATAAAGTTCACTGTAATGATCTGGAAGATCATTGCAAGAAGTGGAGGAAGGAGAAAGTGAAGTGTATTGATCAAATACCCCTTTGATAAATATGATATGGAAAACAAATGTTACTTATTATACAATAAGTAACATTTGTAATGATTTAAAAAATAAATTACTGCTGATAGAATATCAATTACATTTTCTTGGTTGTCTCTGGTAGATTGCATTTAAAGAGTTGAGAAGCAGATTTGAACATGTGAATGAAATGTAAAAATATATAAAAAATGAATGAAGTGTCTGAAATTGATTATTTTATCACTCTGTTATTAAGATTATTAGTTACACAGATGAATGTGTAAATTTTCTTTTTTCCAGTCACGAAGGGTCAAATATGAGGCCAAAGACGTAAGTTAGATTCTCATCTCATTTATTATTTAAGGAAGAGTATTAACGTTTACAATATTTATACACTTTTCTGATGAAGAAGCAATTAGGTAAATAATTGAATGTACAGGTCTGGCTGCATAATAATTAAAAAACCAAATAAAATGCAATAATTTCAAAATGATTTGTAGAAATCACAAGTTTAGCACTATTTTACTCAAATTTAGTGCATATTATATTTTTTGTGACAATGTATTAAAGTCAGCCAATGTTTTTTTTATTTTATCCGTTCTTTTCTGTTTTTCTTCCAAGATAATTTTAAAATTTATAATTTGCGCAATCATGCCTCTCGATTTCTTCCTCCTAGAATGAGGAAGATGCCAACAATGTCCCTGTAGAAGGCTTGTCTGTGCAGCATCCCCAGGTGAGGGATTCTGCAGAAGCAGCACTAATTTGTCATGATTCAATGACCTTGATGCTGCAATGATTGTCTGTGTGTGGGTAATGTACATGTGCAGCTGGCGCTATATGTGTGTGTGCGTGTATGTGTAAATGTGAGAGTGTCTGTCTCCAGGATGGATGCTCTCAGCAGTAATAACTCACAGTAAATGGCTGCCTGCCTGACAGTGCCAGCTCAGTGGATAGATGTATCTACTCTCAAGACTTACTGCCATTGTAGCTCATTTTCAGAAATCTATTGTCATTGTGAAAGTGAACCAGAGCATTTTTGGGGTTGTCTTATGTCCCACTTAGAAATAATCTGAGAAGACATTTTTTACTCAAATTATCAACTCTTTCTCACATAAAAGACCTATATTATAGCAATATAATAATTGTAATTATATAGACTAATAATATATTACACCTTTATTTATTGTTCCTTTGCTTTTCCTCTTACTTTCCCAACTTTCCCTACAGATTAGATAAAGGGATTCAATCATGCGATGCATTATAGATTCAGCTCTGCACACACTTTGGATTTATTCTGATTACATGCTCCTTTTTCACTGCAGGGCATAATATTTTTTGTCTGTGTTGGAACTGCATGAAATCGAGTAAGCTGACTCATTTCCAGGTATTTTCGATGCAGGTGGAACCATATGAGAATACACCCTTCATTCAAGGTGCTGTGAACATGGTACTGCGGCTACGGTAAGGTTGGATATAGTTTCCTACATTACTCACATACCAAAAAACATTTAGTATCTTCCAAAAGTATTCACTCCTCTTATCTTTTTTTAAATTTTGTAATTTTTACATAAAAGCTTTAATATATGTTATAGGGGATTTAAGTGACTGGCTAACCTGAAGTGGTGTTGAATTGTGAAGTGAAAGGAAAATAATTGCTTTCGAATTCTAAAATGTGAAAAGCTTTGGGATGTAATTTTTCAAGGTGATTTAGATAAAGGCGCTATTATTTCTTTATTTCAACTGGAGCAAGAAGGCTACAGATAAATCGGTTGTTCTTTGCCTGAAGTAATCTGTACAGATCACTTGGTTTTACCTGCAGCTTTTGGTGGCTTCTTCTGCCACCATCTTTTTTCAAAGACTTAATTGTTAAGAAACACAGTGACATGAAGAAGTGAAGTCTTGTTGTTCAGCTAAAAATATCAATCTAGATCAGGGGTTGTCAAACTCCAGTCATCAAGGGCCAGTGTCCTGCAACTTTTAGATGTGCCTCTGCTGCACCATACCTGAGTAGAATAATTAGGTCATTAGCAAGGCTCCGGAGAACTTGTCTTAACAAGGAGGAGGTAATTAAGTCATTTCATTCAAGTGTTTTGTGCCTGTGGCACATCTAAAAACTGCAAGACACCAGCCCTTGAGGACTGGAGTTTGACACCTCCAGTCCTCAAGGTGTCAAACTCCGGATACTCGGCTATTGTCAAATGACAAAATTTATTAGCTGAATTTGAAAGAGATAGCACTGAAAGTCAAAATGAGATTGAGCTTTTCATCATATTAGTGTGCTTTCTATTACTCTGTTGATTCGAAAATGTTAGAGATGTAAAATAGAACTGGATTAAGATGTGCAGAAATCGACAACCATTTATAGTTTTTTTTTTTGGTAGTTCAGAGTCTGTGGCTCCCTGGTGGGGTGGTTGCTGAGTGCTGATTTGCTCATGCAGACATCTGGAGGCCCCCCTCAGGTGTCAAGAACAAAACATAGGTCCAAAAACAACAGGTGGCAGTGAACTGTTTACTGCAGAGTAGTCAGGACTTCAATAAGAAGGGCTTTGATGTGTTTGGCTCTCTGTCCTTCAGCTCTGTAATGTACAAAGATTTTGTCCAATAGTACTCATATATATATATATAGATAATCAATACAACAGACAGAATCATAGCGAAATGCATTTAATCTCTTCATAGTATTTGACAAGCTATATTAATTTAACATAGCTAGTGTCTGCTATAAATATTTCTATAACGTGTGCGCAACCACTTTTGTTGTAAATGGAAATGGGAAAGTCTAATGACATAACATAATTCCCATTATGTGATTGTCAACCTTTTAAGATAATATTCTTCTGTTTTAGATTAATAACACCAGAGAAATACACATTTGTCTAGACGAATATTACGTTATGTTACAATAAAAGACAGCAATCTAAATTAGACCTTTTTGTGTAGCTAAAATTGTAAATGCTTAAAAAATATTTCAGTAGATGATGTACGCTGATACACTGAAAGACAGCAAAAGAAAAAAAAACCTGTGGAGCAAGTAAAGTCCTTTCTCTGACTGGATCCCACAGGGCTTCCCCATGGTTGCAAAAAAAGGTGGTGATTCATAATTCTGATAAAGTCTGATAATAAAAATGTAATTTTAAGAATGTATATTTTCAAAAAGTGAATCCCAAACGGTTTTTAAAAAAAATAGCTTGAGGATTTCATAAAAGGATAAGCATTAAATGACCGAATTCGTGTTGTTTCTGTAAAAACTATATTCATAAACTTTAATCTTCTGCGCATACATCCCAGGCTGCACACAAATTGACAAGAAAGTAATTGCTTTCCATGAATTTACTTAAAGGATAATTTTATGAGCTCCATTTACCGTTTTAACAGGATAAAGTTGAATCTATGTGATGGAGCAAGAAATCTAAAAAAATTAATTTGGGGCTCTGTAAAACTGGGCCAAGACTATTTAGAATTTTATGAGAGATGTAGATATTAAATAATAAATCTGTTAATTGTAACTATAAGAGTGATAAATTGTATGTAGTTCCTTCAAATATTTAAAACATTGGACTGTCTTAAAGATTTGATTAGCTGAACTACATTTTTTTCTGCTCTTCTTAACTGTGTTTGTCTGTGTGTGTTGCCCTCTTGTCATTGTGCTCAATATTGTTTGTATAATTAGAACATAAAAATTGCTAGTTTATTGAACAGAATCTCAGAGATCTGACATTTTTCTGGTCAGGTAATGCAGTATACCTAAGCACAAGGAGGTGCCCACTAAAGTGCAACTTCTCAATTTCAATGAAGAAGACTCATAGCTAAATTACTTTCACCACTGTTCAAACATGAACTCAGAGGGGAGAAAAGAAAGTGGAAATTTTATGTTTATGGAGACTGTTAGCTGTTCGTGCTGCATTCAGTTTCTCTTCGAAATCAGAAATCATTTCCAGATCTGGAAATGACATCATTACCTATTTCAATATGTTTTAGCAGCAAGTTGGAATATCAGTGGCATGTACTCAATTTTGTGTAACAAACAGTAAGTTGCAATTTCAAACCAGTAATGTATTTTTCTCTATTTGATACTTTCAAACACTTAAGGAACATGCTCATAAATGGAAATTATACACCTGTACGTGTTCTACTGGTCTAAAGAAATATAAACTTGTGTTAAGAATAATATAATACCTAAATTACTTGTATAACATTTTGCAGTGAGTGAAGCCTCTACAGATAATGGGAAGGCTCATATTATTATATTAAAGTTGCTCTGATTTATCCATTCGTGCTGCTTGTCATGAAACACGAATAGTTTGGAAATGTTGGCAGCTGTTTGGAAACTACAGTCTCCAAAGGTCTGCATTGTCTACCTAGGGAATTCACACAATCTGAGAAAAATCAACCATAAAACTCTAATCAGTGAATCTTTATCAGTTGGTTCTTCTGTTTGCATGTGACAGGAAACAGTGCTGGCCTATACAGGCCAACTCTGGGATCATTCTTTTTTTATATTAATGTCGGAGTGTTCATTCAGAGGTTATATGCACTTCCTACACACCAGACCAAAATAAAACAGTGTTGGTGGATGAACTGTTCTTTTCCTGTGACTTGTGCAGAGTCTGTTTTACTTTTTACATTGCTCCTAAATATTTCAGATATAGGCTGCAGAGTTTCAGAACATTTATCATAGCAGCTTTGATCACCATGACATGCTGCCTCATCAGCCACCATGACATGCTGCCTCATCAACAACCAGCATTGGACAGCCAGGTCAGTTTCCTGAAAATGAAAGTAGCCACGCTCAGTCATAATAAATTGAAAGTAAATCAGAGCTAAGATTGTGTATAAAGTGCTGCGTGTAATAAACTCATTAGAGATCTGTCTTCATTTGTGTGCGTCTTGAGTTATGGTTTAAAGTTCCTCACAAATGTGACTTATGGGTTTGTAGAGTGATTTACATAACTGGACTGGAAACCAAATTAATCTTTGGTTTTCAACAAAATCAGTTCCTGCCTGCCCCATAAAACAGAGGCTCCCAGAACATGAAAACATTTTCTCAGATTCGTACAGCAGTACTACTTGGTCTGCACAGAGAAAAGTATATATTTTTTTAAACGTTGTTCTACTATTGGAATATTGTATAAAGGCTTGACATTTTTTTGCAACATCATACCACACATGCATCAGTGATGCATGGTTGATGGAGATAATAGGCAATTAGACAGCTGCTACCTTTGTATTTGTACCACTATGTTGAAATTAAATGAATGAGATCTGTCCCCTGCTCTACACAGTTTGCTCGTTGACAACAACATCCCATTTTTCCTCTGAAGTTGTGCCTTTATGGTAAATGTAATCATTTCTCTAATGAAGCTTGTTTAGTCATTGTGCCAGATAGTCTTCCTTTAGCACCTACATTCATTACTCTTTTCAGTGTGAAAATTGTTATCAAAAGGTCATATTGTGATGTTATTGGTAATGACAAAACTTCACAGGATTATCACTCACCTTTATTGTCATTCTCCCAACGGAGTGTTTGAACACCTGCGTGATGTTTTGATTTCAGAGCCCTCTGCCTTGTTATAAAAAAAGAGAGAAAACTTGTCTCTCTCTGTTGGGAGAGAGATGTTGTTTTTCTCCCAACATCGAGAGAAAACAAGATTAGCAACTGGAATGTGAATATTGCGGTACACTGAGTAATGACAGAGACATAAAGTCCTCCAAAGGTTTGGAGGCTGAATCAACATAAAAAAGAAAGTTACTGAGTTTTTTTAAATAACACAAACAATATTTTAACACCGACAAGTAAAAGGCTGACTAATAATATATTTATCTACACAACAATGAACTTAAGATGCAACATTGTTGTTCAGACATCAACAAGGATGAAATTAGTCTGAGATACATTTTTGTGGTAATTGCTTTCATTGCTGCAACAGTGTCTTCAAGATACAAACTCTTGATTACCTTAATTGGATGGTTTATAGACGCAGTAATGAGGCAGAAATAACCCCTGACATTTTGCAGACAGTTTTGAGCATCTTTTATCTTTTGTTGGTGTTCAAAGGGATGCATGAGTAAACATGGGGACCATTCAGATTTACAGGACATTTTACTATATGGTTATCGCAGCAATTAGAGTGGTCTACAAAACTCCATAAATGATTAAAATAATACAGCAATAAGGAGTTCCTCGAGTATTCAAACAGGACGCCAACATTTCCAGATCCTGTATAGTCCATAGATTTTGAAAACCAAATACATCAACATAAAATAACTTTTTGTTTTCTTATTGGCTTCACTGACAGTTGTTGCTATAATGTTACATTTGCCACAGTTTTTAATCACTGAAACAATCCAGCATGACTTTCATGTTCATCTATCATGTTTCTTACTCTTCTCAACTAAAATGTATGTTAAGCACAATGCACAGCAAAAATATTCTCTGTACCAGAAAGCAATCTCACAAATCAATAAAATAAATATACTGATATATTTTCTGCACAAGTTTCTATGCACTGTATAAGCTTAATTTGTATATTGTATTACTTAAATATTCAACTGAAGTCAGCCAAAAAGTCAGCTGCAGGAGCAAAGGACGATGGGTTTTAGATTACTATCCTCAGGTCAATATCTGATCAAAGAATAATGTAACTAGTTTTACTAGTTACCTAATGTGGGTAGAAATATACCAGATCATCTCTGAAGGTGGGAAAAGTGTCTTCAACAATGCTTTCACACCTGTATTTAGCACTATTATCACATGAGCATCTTGCTCAGGATGAGTTTTAGTGCCAAGTGTGAATGGGGTCAGAGGAAACCATCTAACACTTTCCTCTGCTGTCTTGTTAAAGAAGGTGGTAAACTGTAGGAACACTGTAATAAATAATAGAAGCAGTTTAGAAATTGTAACTTTGTAAAAGCTTGATATATGTTAATACTGAAAACCAGCCTGTGTTGACTTAGTCTGAAGCCTGATTAGTAGGTTAAAGATTTGCCAGACGGTAAAGCTGTCTCTGCTCTGAACAGAATATGACTGAATCATCTGATTCAAGAATGTGGCTTTGTGTTTCTAAACCCTTTTCTCCTGTAGTTTATAATCCTATTATCTGTGCACCCAGACTTGATCTTCTATTTGTTCTCTAACCTTCAGCTGCCCAGTCATGTTTCATTCCAGGTGCAACCCAGTAGCTCATACTCCCCCTGTCTTCCCTTTCAGGAACTCCAAAAAGGAGCTAAATGACATTCGGTTTGAGTTCTCCCCTGGTCGAGGTAAGAGCTCAGTCTAAATTAATTTTTCTAAATTGCGCTTTTCTTTGTAATAGCATTCTCTCTCTCTCCTTATCGATGCATGTATGTAATAGGCAATATCACTGTGCTGTGGGCAGCATCTAATTTTGTGTGTAACACAATTACCTGCCTAGTGGAATGATGCAAGCCAAATATTTGTCATGTTATTCTCTCGCAAGACACTGCTGATGGCGTCTCCCAGGAGCTTTACTCAGCCGGTCTGGTCAATGGGCTCGATGTCTTAATTGGTAATGTCACACCTCTTTGTCTTCAATGAATTGTGTTATTCTGCAGTTCATGAAGCCAGTCCACTGTGAAACGTCTGTAAAAACTATTTCTGTTATAATAAGCAGTATTAACAAAGAGACTAAAACAATTAAAGGGAGTAATATTTTAAAAATTTTCTTTCCACAATTAGCTTTTTTCCACATAAGTTCATGTAGCTTCACCATGGTAAAAAATTGATTTAAACGTTATCTTGAGGATACAAAAATTTTCTTCAAGATAATGCTATACATATCAAGATTGGGAAGGAAGTTAAAATGCTCAGATGTAATTTGTAGTTAAATTTTCCTTTTATTTTCCTTAGACAGTGAAAAAGCAAGAAGCTACATCAAATTATTGGTAAAAAAAATATTTTCTTACCTGTTTAACTTGCTCATAAACAACTAACTATGCTCATAAACAATAATTGTGATCACCTTGATAATGTGGTAGTTGACTCTGCTTGAGCTATTGACACTAGTTGTGAGATAAACTGTGTTGTGTCTTTCTCCTTTGGATTATTGCTCCTTCTCAAATTTGAGTTTCCAAATGTGTACAATGGAGGGGCTGCTTTTGATTGGCAAGGAGAAATCTGTCCTCCTTAACTGCAGTTACTTTCACAAACTCTCCCACATTTCTTGCACTGACAATCTCTGTAAAAAAGTGCTTTTCCGTTCAACATATTTCTGTTAAAATGTCTTTTTTATTCATTATATTAAAATAATATAATATGAATACTTTTGGATATATTATGGACATATTGTGTCTTGCTGTTGTAGAGGGGATGACTCAAATGGCTCCATTTACTTCTGAAAAGTGCATAAAATACTAAAAACTTAAAAACCAACAGAATGGCAGATTATGTTTTATTTAGCCTTTATGCTTTTAAAGTTTTTAGGTCTTCTATTTCAAAATGTGATGTTTGCCCTTTAAACTTCTCAGAATCATAAAGGATTGGTGATTATATTAACATTTGACTCTCCATGTGTTTTCATTTGGACAGTGATATTCTCTCTTTCCCTGTTACAGTTGCTGCTAACCTTCAAAAGATTGTAGATGACCCAATTACCTATAAAGTGTTGACCTTTAAGCTGGTGAGTTTCCAGATGACTGATGGCTGATGACAGCCTTAGTGGGTTTTGTCATGCCTGACAGTGTCCTCCTGTTAACAGCCTGTTGATGCATGGTGTGATGAAGGATTCAATTGCTGAAGTTACTGCTGTCTAGCAAAACAAATGACTTCAGGGTGAACCAGCATCTGTTGCTTGGGTTTTTCTGTTCACGACACTGAGGAAACAATTTTATTTGTCAGAATCTTTCAAAAATGTTTTACTTCTCCTGTATGCACTACTTTATGTTGCTCTCTCACATAACATCTAATAATTGAAGTTTGTGATTGTAAAGTGACAACATTTGAAAAAAGTTTAACTTTTGCAGATATTTAAACCTATTTATTAACTAGTGAAGCCAAGATTATAGCACATATTGGAACATCATCTTGTCAAATGCAACTAATGTGTAGATAGATTCATATTTCTGCACTCAGAAACTTGTCACTGTGTTGTGGTAAAGACCTTAACATAAATTCCTACCTTTTGTTTTGTCAACAAACACAGTGCTGAATCAGCTCAAGTCTCATAATCCAATTCAATATTGATTTTTTTTTCTGATACAGTGTAGTACTTGACTCACAAATCTCTCACAGTAAACAACACCATCTACACTTCTCTGAACAATGAGAATAAACCTGTCCTTTGTTGCATTTTGAACAACCCAAAACATAACATTGTGTGCTGTTGAATGAAGTTGTGTACTTGCCTCGAAAAAGATATCCAAGATGTTGTATTTACTGCAGGAGAAATGCAAGATCCAGGGAATACCAGTGATATTTTTATTTTGCTGGCTTTCTTCTGGTTAAATCTTTGTGGACACTAGTGGAAGGTCTGTGTTTGAGATTTACAGGCTGACTAAATTCTTTCATACTTTTGTTAAAGTAAGAACATATCACATTTCATGAAGAAAACTGATTTAACAATCAATTTTATGATTGTATGAGTTTTTTTGGATTAGACTATTTATGTTACAGGTCAAAGCATTTTACAATCTAATCTTTCAGCCATGTTTTCCAAGTTTCCCCTGTTATATTTTCCAGACCATATTTTATTGCCTAAGGCTGCATCACTGTGGATACTGATGAATCCCTGCTCAACTCTTCTATTGTAAGCTAAGAGTTACGAGGGCAATACCATAAAAGCCAGGGAGTGACAATAATTACCCTCACAAGGGAAACAGTTCATAACACTTTATGTACATAATTTATAGAGTGGGTGTCTCTGTGGCAGCTTTATGGTTGAAGTGACCAAGAGATCCAGTGGTCTCTGAGCTCAAAAACTGACCTCTTTTGACATCTCTGCCTCGATGTTGCCTTGACAATCAGTGGTCTCAGACCCCTGCGGTGGTCAGGTGAGTCTCTCTGAAATGTGACTGGTTGAAACAATTATATAGACTCAACTTTTCTTTAGGGAACCTAAATGAAAACCGAATTTTCATTTTGATTTACAGAGAAATCTAAATGAGGATTAAATGGGCTATTGGAAGTAGACATATAAATGGTAATGACACCAATGCAAATGGCTAATGGAAAAATAAATCGGTTAGTGTCTACCTGGAATGAGCTGTGTAGTTTAAGGAGGACGTTCATCTTAGCAGCTTCAATCTGGAGTTTAGTTTTTTTTTTTGTCAAGATCCATATGCCATGACTAACAGTGAAGGTTATGTATGGCGTAACATTCACTGCCGTAACCTTCACCATCCTTAAGGGGACGAGCTAAAGTGTCTTGTTCTTCAGTGATGGTAGAATGGGCTGGGAAATGGATACTTGGACACATGGGCCAATATCTGCAGTAATGAAGTAGAAGTTGTGGTTTGTTGGGGTGTAGAACAGACTGAACCAAAAAAGTGAAGCTCTTCATTTCACCATTTTATCCACTCTTATAGATGCCCCACATACTGTAAATTCTACTAGAAAGGATTTATAGGCATATTTCACCATTTTTATAAAGGACTGCAACGTCTCAGTAAAGAATCACAAAAGTTGAATGTTGAAAGTCTTGGGGCCTAGTAGACATGAAATCTACTGGCCTCTAGGCATTAAAACCCTTGTTGTTACATAAACTATCTGATGAGGAAATAATCCGGTTTGAGCATGGTCAAATTATAGTTTTCTTTTCTAGTTGGAGAGGTTCTTGGACTCCAGAAGATATTCTGTCTGGCAAATAGTTAATTGCTTTTCCAAATTAATTATTGCAGCTTGCATAGAGGTGTAATTTTTGTGAGCGGGGCACTCTCAAGAGAAAACAAATTAATAGGCAAATTTTACACCCTGTACTTCCCTGCTTCAAATGATAAACACAAAATTTCAAACAATGTCATATTAATTGTTTGCTACCACCATAAAGAACTCTCTTATTATTATTCAGTTACATGCCTTTAATGGGTCATGTTGACTTTGATATGTGCTTTCAAATAACTTGTTAGTAGAGCAGAGTCAGAGGAATGACAAAAGCTTTGTTGTCTTGTAGCATGTTTGACTTTTCTGGTTCTCCTTACCACTACAATGAGATTGTAGAGGATTGACCTTTGCTTACAGCTGTGGGTTTAACATCGTCACCTCACACAGTTTGACTATGTAGTTAAAAAAAAACACACAGATGCACAAGAAAGACATTATCACTCAAAGTGAGCAGTGCAAAAATGGTTAGTTGCTTAGCTCCTGTAAGTTGTCAAGGTTTCCAGACAAAATCCTTCCACTGGAAACCAACATTGCTTTGTCTAATGTCTGGGTTTAGTATGGATAGAATGTCACTCTTGTCTTGAAGTCTTGTTTTGGCTTTACCCAAAGAGCTCTAATGCTAGAAATCAAAACTCATTCTGAACAGTTTTACCACTTGTACACATTCATCTATTGTTTTCGGGTTGCAGAGGTTTTCTGCTCAGTGGAAGCCCACACTTTTCCACCCTTACTATTAGCAAACTGTGATAAGAGGCTTGTGATAGCAATGATTCCCACATTGGGGTATTTTTTTTTGTTTTGTTTTGTTTTGTTTTTCCACTCATCTTTATTCCCAGCATCTGTAATATTATTCTGGTTGATCCCAAGGTATTCCCAGGACACAATAGTTGTATAGTCAGCTCGGCTAGTTCTGGGTCTTTTCCTTGGTCTTCTTTTAGACGCACATGCTTAGAAAAGCTCAGAGAGGAGGGACCCAAAAGGCAGAGCAGTCCCAAACCCCTCACTTGATTTTTTTTTTATAAACCAGAGAAAGAAGCTACTCCTCCTGGATGATGGAGGTCCTGCACTCAATTTCTAAGGATTAGTCCAGCCTCCCAAATGTGGAAGCTCATTTCATCTGCTTCTATCCAGGATCTTGTTCTTGTAGTAGACCGGTAAATTGAGAACTTTTTCTTCATGTATTCCTATGGACAAGATCCTAGTGTGTGTGTATGCATTTATTCATCCGTCCAGCAATCGCTCACAGCAAAGACTGACCCATGACCTCGAGGAAGAAGTCCAGCCTTTACTAGTTGAGAAGTATACCCTGAGATCTAGAAAAGCTAACGGTCAAAGTGTAAAGATACCTGTAGAACAACATCATTTGCACAATGAAGGGACCCTGAGGCTTCCAAACAGGACATCCCCCTCTTCATGACCAAGCTTTCAGATTCCATCCAGGAGCACCATCAATAGGATTGTGAAAACTGGCATTGACACTCCAAATTCCCACAAAAAGGCTTGAGGACCAGATGGTTTTAAGCAAAATAAAGAAAATTATGCTACAGTGACTCTTGAAAGTGTTCACATGCCTCTTAGTGTTTACATTTATGCAACTGGGTTACTGTAGCTGTTTACAGTAATATATATTTATACGAGCAATCGGCCTAATTTTTTAAATAATTTTAACTTGTATTATTTGTTTGTTGATGCTTCACATATTTTTTCACATTATTTTTTCTCTTTCCAGGCTTCAGGATGTGATGACACAGAGATCCCAGATGAGGTGAAGTTGATCGGCTTTGCGCAGTTAAGTGTTAGCTGATGTTCTCTTCATCTTTGAAGCAGATGAGGCAGGGAAGACAGTTCAGGGCAGACAGACTGAGGAACACACCCCAACCACCACCACTTTCTGCTATATCTTTCTCAACTTCCTCCCAGAAAAGCCCTTCTTTGTCTTCCGTCCTTCACTCTTTTGAACTTTCCCAAAGCTCTGTCGTCGCTTTACCACCACCTCTGTAGCGTCGACTTCCCTGCTCGCTGTCCGTCAACATTCCAGCACCCAGCGCACAGAACAGTACCAGGATGCAGCCCAGGAACCAAAAGATGTACTCAGGTGGTGAAAGAAGGTGATAAATATGTAGCTTTGAATGTTTTATTTATTTTCTCACCTCCTTTCTTTAATTTACACTGCATTACTGTTATTTACAGCAAAAATCTAATTATTTATTGAAATAAGAAGATATTTAAAATTTTATTTTTCTGTCAGATTGGTTTGTTCCCACTGTGAAAATAAATGTCCTCCCACACTTAATTATTTATGAAAACTCCTTGGGGTCCATGTCAGAATGTAAGAATTGGTAAACATGCAGATATAAGCACATTTTTATAATAACATGATGAATGTTTTAAAATAAAACGCCCAGAATGAATTGTTTTATGTGTTCAGATCTGTTTATCTAAAAATGGAGGCGTTTGGTTGAGTGCGCTGAAATAAATGAGACCTGGATGTTACTGTGTATACTTTGCTGCTCTCAACTGTGTTAACGCTTCAGAAAATGCTTGAGGTGCCTTGTTCATTTTTCCGTGCCTAAGAAAGTTGTCAGTGAGTGAGACGACACTGAGAGCAGAACTTGCTGATTGTCACTTCATCAACCCATTCCCTGCCATGAATCAGTTCACATGTGCAGTCTTAGCCCAAAGAGGGAAAATGAAATGCACTTTTGAGTTGGGATGCACAGCCAACAAACTGACTCTTAATTTATGTGCTTTCAGACAAATAAAACCCGGTGGAACCTGCAGTTGTATGCTCTTACTTCAGTTGGTGTCTATCAGATGCCAAATCCAACATTGGGTTTTTTGTTTTTGTTTTGTTTGAATAAGTAAAGTAGCTACCTAATTGTACTGTATGACTTCAAAAAATGGAACCAAACAGCATATGCTGAGTGTGAAGAGTTGTTTGTCCAAACAAATCCAGTAGCACTAAATCATTTTAGGTATAAAAGTGTTACATAATAACTCCTCTAAAAGCTTTTATTTTCTGAAGTAAATTATTGTTTTTTTTATATACACTGTGCACCATTTCAGCATATTATCCATTTCCCTTCTCTGTAATCAACTAATGTCAAATTTCTGATGAGAAGCAACAAATAAAGAATATTTAAGAAATGTGTGATTTCTTGATTTCATTGCTACAATTTTACATCATCAAAGAAAACTTTGATTGTTATATTGGTAATTCTATCAATCTCTAACATCTAGGATTACAGGTAAGTTTTTAAATTAGATTATTGAATTTTGGCCATAAATTACAGCTTTACAAATATTCTAAATATTAAAAACACAGTTGGTATTTACATGGCATAATGATGACTGGGCACACAAATCTTGCTTTGGATCGATAACATGGATCGTTTATGACATCCTTCCTTAATTCCTGACTTTAACTCTGCTGATTTCTTTTGAAAATGAGATCTACCAAATCTGCAAAGAATAGAGGTCAAATAGTCACTATTTGTTATGCCAGCAGTTTCAGTGGGCTTTGTTTTTTTTTTTTTTTTACAGTTCTTTTGATGCTGCAGATTTCTCTGATGGCTGTGCAGTTTTTTTCTGCTACACTTTTTCATTTCACTTAGTTTACTATTCAAGGTTTCATCAGTCTACAAACAACATTTTTCTTTAGCAGCTACCTTTGTAACTCACTCTCCTAGTGTAGTGTCTTGGCAAGAGATTGTTGGACCTCTATCAAGTCAGCCTTTCTCTGGTATTTCATAGGTCTAACATTAAGGCATGCAATACGATTAGTCTATTGTAATACTGCATTTTTTTTTTTCAAAGAAACCAAATTTTTATTTTTCATTAGCTAGACAAGCCATTATCCTGAAAATGAACAGAAATTAACTTGAAATGTATCATTGTGTGACAATATGAGTTTTACTTTTTGAATTTAATTACTGAAATAAACTAACATTTTGATCATGTTGTAATTTATTGAAATTTACCTATTAAATAAAAGTCACTGAATAAGTTCATTATTGTATCAAATAGTTATCTATGACTTCTTGTTTTACTGGGGTACAAATATAACAGGATACAGAGACTATTTTCTCTTTGACATGCTTCAAAATGGGAAAGAAATGATCTCAAGCAGAAATGTGTTTGTCCTCAAAATTGCTCCAATATTTTATGAACTTACTCAATCTGTTTTCAAAGCAATAATGAAAAAAATCTAATAATACTGAAAGTGGGAAGAAACAGGGCTGGACGAGAAACAACAATGTGTTGTACAGGCACTACAATGAGTAGAAGGGTAAAGACTGGAGGAAAAAAACCTCAAAAACGCTGATAGGGAAACAATGCAGACATTTTAGTGGGATACGATTATATGGAAGAATATGGGCACATTTTGAAGCTTTTTACGCATCTTGTGTTGCAAATAAATGTAGAGGGCACTATAAAAGAAGGGCTTTATTAGACACTGAGTTTCTAGTTGAAAGTGTATAAAATTTATCATTACACAATTAAACTGTTGCTTAAGCAGCTGATGAGAATAACACATTTAATGCAGTCCTGGACTACTTTGATAGAAGAAACAGAGATGAGGAGCATTGCTTCAGAAGAGGCTAAAGGAAGAAGTGAAATAAATATGGAAGATAGAGACCAAATCAAAGCCTATAATGGTGAAAATAGACAGTACAACACAGTCACAGGGTTTGTGTTAAATATGCAAAATATTTTAAATAAGTTATGTTTGGCAGCAACTTAAGAATAAAAAAAACACAATCCTTGGGAGCCTGTGGCCCCTGTATATCGATGTAACCGAGAAACTGGAAGAAGACAAGCCAGTGAAAGTACTGATTTAATTGTAATTATTCAAGTATTTCTTTTTTTTGTATAAAAACATACAATATATAACAACAATCCCCTTACGGAATAAAAGCTTTCACAGTAAATGTCACATTAGCTTATAAGACTACAAAACCTCAGTGAAAATAAAAAGGAAAAGAATAATTGGCCACCGGAGCCACATTTTCTCTCAGAGAGCTAGATTTTCCCATGTTTATACAGTGACAGTGATTCTGCAGCCACTGATATGCCAGATACATATTACAATACATCCAATCTGTAATGATCCCAGCTCTACATAACAAGAGTCTTCCACGGCACAATGCAGTGCTTTTCTTGGTGCGCATAGCAGCTGATGAGCTGAAACAGCTGCTGATATACAACACACATAACCAAGAGCAGCAACTACAGTAATGAGAGGCTGGTAGCCGAGACACATAATTACCTCTGGCATGGAAACTCCAAAATATGAAAACAAGAAAATGTGCCTACTATCCAAAACATACTCACTGCTTATTTTGGAAGAAAAAAGGCAATGTGATGATTATTGTATGTAAACAAAAACATCAGGCGAATTCATCATGAAAAAGTTGCAACTTTTCCACACTCTTAATATAAACTCTATTGTGTTAGATTATCATTTTACTGTACTTGGATTTTGACAATAATAATAGACTGTATTTTTATATTTAGCCTCATTAAAAAGATGGAGAAGTGGAGTAAAGAGCATGAGAGCACGTCAGAAGCATGGTCATCAGGGTTGCACTTGCAATCTCATGCTTCCGAAGGTCTCCTAAACTATACTTTTAGAGATCATTATTTAGACCTCTAATATACAAGTAATGCAATACATATTTGATTTCTTCACATTCTTTTGGATTGCACTCTAGGAGGGTCAGCAGCTGGGGAGCCAGGAGAGATTGTTGCTCAAGGACACTTGCAGTAAAGGGGAGAACGGGTTTAAAATGCATGGGAAATGTCTAAACGTCTGCACTGTCTCTACAGGGCAAGCCACAGCAGTTAGTGCTTGCTTTCTTCAGATTGGCATATTTCTTACAAAGTAGCAAAAACCTACTAGTAACAACCCAACATTTAAAGAGCTACTTTAGGACTTCTGAAGTGGGGCTCTGTCAAAACATTATACCCAGTTAATGTGAGGTCATTAAAAAAAAGAAAAATAAATAAATAAACAAATATATATGTATATATATATATAGATATATATGTATATATATATATATAGATATATCTATCTATCTATCTATCTATC
The DNA here is from genome assembly GCF_019740435.1 of Gambusia affinis. Taxonomy (NCBI): domain Eukaryota; kingdom Metazoa; phylum Chordata; class Actinopteri; order Cyprinodontiformes; family Poeciliidae; genus Gambusia; species Gambusia affinis. Next base: position 16,541,914 of record NC_057878.1, read on the forward strand.
GATATATATATATATATATATATATATATATATATACAGAGAGAGAGAGAGAGAGAGAGAGAGAGAGAACAGTAAAAGAAAAGTTGCCACTTACACTATGCCATAAGGCACCAGTTATGTTTACAAAAACTCCTCAACACAACAAAAAAAATCCTTGTCTAATTTTAAAGGCAAGTTGTTGCAAAGTTTGGGAGCTACCACTTCACAAACCCAGATTTTCATAGGATATGATAAAACAACACTTTTAGTAAGCTAGTGGTGTGAAAAAAGGCTTCTGGTTGACCTCAATTTAAAGTCCACTGCAGTAGCCAGGATGAGCCGTAATGTGTGTATTATTCTCTTTAGTTGTTGTCATTATAGCTTCTGCTGTCTTACCTATTTATAAAACTCTTTTCTGCAATGTGGGGCTCATTTGTTTACTAATTTTCCAAAACCACAATTATGCCCAATTTATTAGCAATATGTTCATAAATACTGATATGGGAGAATACAAATACTCTTTGTTTTACTTTCATAGCATGTTGGAAAATTCCGAGCTTACAATGACTTGATGCCAAACGGAGTGAATACAAATAAAAAAAGAAAAGAGGAAAAAACAGAATCCAAGGAACTCCACATGAAAGAGGTGCTGGAGTAGACAGAAACTTGTTGATATTAAGATCAGCAATTTCTTTTACTATGCCAGCCCTGTGCTGTAACTGAATTGCTCCAGACACCAGATACAAACTGTGGAATCAACAGTATCAAATGCTCCTGTTAAACTTTATAGTACAAAGATTACAAAGCTTCCATCACCTGCTAAAATTATATATTTAAAAAACAGCTAACAGTGCTATTCAGATGTTTAAAACTAGTCTGGAAATCCTCCAAGATTGTGCAATTGTTCAAAAATGGCACCATGTTCAAAAACCTTTAGGTCTCTCTAAAGCAGGGGTCTTTAACTTCAGTCCTCAAGGGACCATTTTTAGACATGTCTGCTTCAACACACCTGAGTCAAATAATGACGTCATTAACAAGACTCTGGAGAACTTGGTTGCATACTGTGGACGTAAGTCAACAAATTCAGGTGTGTTAGACGATTGTGAAGTTGTTTTCACTGGAGTGGTATAAGACATTCTGCTTTAATCCTACTTTAGACTAGGTTTCAGCCTCTGGAAGAAACCAAACTAGATTTATACTTAATGCACATGCTTAAGAGTTGTATTCTCCAGGGAAGATATTAAACGCTTTAACAGAACCCAACTTTAAAACTCCTAAACAACTGCTTTAAGAGTGAGTGACTGTACACACTGCTAATGCTAATGCTAATTAATCCATGTGTCATAAAACATGGACTTGCACAAGCAACTGCAGGTTCTTACATGATTAAATGTGACAATTTGTAATGAGATACAAAGGCCAAAGTAAATGAGGTTGGGTAGGGGGTCAGCTGGATAAATTGGAGTTCTTCTTTGTTGATCCTTATGTATTCCTAACATCTGAGGTGCTTCTTACTGGACATATCATTCCAGATGCGGTGCATCTCCTCCGGGGGGATCTGGTGGACTGTGATGACGCGCCTGTACCTGCAAAGACTGTAAGCCATTTTCCAGTGGTTGAACCCACTGTTCTGATAAGGGTGGATGCCTAGTTTACGCAGACACATCCCCACATACACGTCCTCCAGGTGCAACAGTCTTGTGTGCAAAGAAGTCTTGTAGATTAGCTCGGCTACATCTGCGGAGAACACGTAGCCAGTGCCTGAGCAAAACGGTGGGTATTTGTTTTCAGGGTATAGGTCTCTGGGCATGTACCACTTGCTGCGCATATCTCTGATAGGACCACCGTTTATCACATAGCCTGTGAAGTATCTCCTTCTGGGCTTGGTGCTAGGCTTTAGAAGCTTGTAAATAAGATTGTCCATGTTGACGAAGATGTCACTGTCTGTCTTCATGACATATTGAGCCTTTGGGCAGAACGTCGCTACCCAGCGCATGCCCATTAGAGTCTTGAGGGTGAGATTGTGATATGAATCAATAAAGTTCTCTACTACAATATCATGGAAAATCTGACTCTCCTGCTCCACCATCTGGTTGAGCACGTCATCTGTATTCCTCCCCAGAAGGAAGATGGTGAGAATGTGGATGTCGCTATAAGTGCCTTCATCGCCCCAGGTCTCTCGGATAGCCTGCCGTGCGTCAAACTCCTTGTGTGTGGTGCTGATGAGGATAACCAGGAAGGGCGTGATGCTTTCACACTTTTTCGGCTCATTTATTACAAATTCGAAGGCATGTGGGTTGAGGGGGCGCGTGCGGATGTTGGTGAATGTGATGTTTTTGGGAGGAGGCTTCACAATCCTTCGTTTAGGCATAGCCATGTGACCGACATATGTGGACGTCGGCCGCGAAATGCTCAAGTACCACAATGCGCTCGCCCAGCAAACCACTGTCAGAATGTATAAACATGATACTTTCGAAGGCATTATGCTACTCTTAGATGTATTTTGATGAGCTGACTCTTATGAGGTTTTCCTTCCATTAGTGAGGTTTCACCCAGTGAGGCAGCATTAAGCTGCTCAAGCATGTGTTTTGACATCAATTGTCAATAATGGATTGCTTTAGAGAGAAGAGATGCTTTTTGCAATTCAATGTGAAGCACTTTAAAACTAAATGAATGTCCAGCTTCTTGGCGAAAGCATGACGTCTCCATTTATATCTGAAAAAGAAGAGACAGAAACATCAGTATGAAATATATATGTGTGGTTTTAAAAATGTACATATATATTAATTATTCATAAGCTTTTATTTTAAATGCATTAATCTTTGTAGAGGATGTTTATATATGCAAAAATAAATGACCTAAACAATGTAGGGAAGCAATCACTGAGTGCTACATAAAAAAATTCCCAATAAATAAGCCCAAGTAATCATGTTTAAAATTATTACTTTTTAATATTTGGAATAAATTTAGCCAGAGGATGGAAGAAAATTTTTCAAAGGAAATCAACGAATAAGCACAGTAGATCAAAGTTTTGGATAAAACTACGCATCACATACTGACATGTACATATGATGGGATTCATGTTGAAAATCTAAAGGGTCTCATGTAGGTCATATCCTCAGGCTTTGATGTTTTCTGTTTTCTGATATTTTGTCTTTTACCTATAGGAGATCACATGCACTTCTCAAGGAAATAGCTATAAATTTCAATGCATTTTTCTTCAAAGGCTGGAGGAACACAGAGGCCAAGCTGACCAGACACATAAAGGCATAATGTGATCAATTGAATTCCATTAAACTGCAGTGTGTTGTCATACACAAACCTATCAGACTGAAAAAACTAAAAAACAAAGAAACACCTAATTATCCTAATATAATTGAAATCACAATATAAAATATGAATTAGTATACTTTTTATTTATTTTTATTTTTAGATACATCTAAAATGACATCTATCATTTTAGATGTCATTCAGATGCTTCTGCCTGTACTATACAGGCAGTTGCTCAGGATGGCATTTTAAAAGAGGGCTGGGGTTTAGTCATTTGCAGACTATGGACAAGTAGATGCTGAGAATGGAAAGATTTGGAGTGAAAAGAGAATGGGTTACCTGCTTTGTGTGGAAGTGCATTACATTTAATTTCACCCCAGAATATCAAATGAATTCCAGCATTGTGACTAAATAGGCGTGGCAAAATAAAGGGCCTGCCCACTACAGCAGCCTTAACATTTTAAAGCGGTGCTGTTGAAGGGTAGGTCTCGTTCCTTTTTAGATTTTCTTATGACTGTTTCAGCAAACACTGTTATTGGTATTATTTCTCATAATATCAGCTTCTGTGAGATCTCACAAGATTGAAAGGAGCAAACAACTGCTTCCAACTCATAACTGTTTACTCAAGAACAAGAAATGCAAACAGAGTTTTCTTTTACTGCAGTGTCAAAAAGGTTTTAATTATCTTTTATTTATTTATACTCTTCTTTCAAGGAAATAGACTTTTGTAATCTTTTATATTGGTCTTGTTTAATCTTTTCTTCTGGTTTTTTGAAGCTTGTTTAAAATGACTACTTGGAAACGCAATGCTTTTTTCATTCATTTCAGAGTTTAAATGAGATTTAAGGCAGTCGGATTTGGTTTTCAGAATATGATAGTAGACTTACTTATACAACACATACACATGCAGTAATTTCAGATGCCAAAACTACACATCCAAAAGATTTATAATTTTTTTTTCCAATTTCATTCAACTTGTAAGAGTCAGAATGAGAGAACTAAATAAGCAGATTATTTTGTGAAGATAATAAATTAATATAATATTAATGCAAATGGTGGAAACTTTGAGTTTGCCCTTTAGTGTCCAAATATGCAGTGCTACCTGTCTGAAAACTTATTAAATAGAAATCATATGAAAACATATTTTGTCAATTGGGTCTTTAGTACACAGTCAATTAAGTTTGGCTTGGCAGGAATTCTTGCTGGCCCTGTAGCTACTGTTCAATAATCCGTCAATGGGTGAGAAAGTAAATAAAGGTTTACTGCCATTTTTGGTGATTTTTAGCGTGAACACTGGTGGTTTAAATGAAAGAATAGCCCTTGCAAAAGCACAGATAATATGAAAATAGAAGAATAGGCCTCTTTGCCATGTCAGGAAAAAAGTGTCTCACTTTTAAAGCTTGGCTAGATGTAGAGAAAGCCCAAAGTGGATTCTGCAAAGAGAGGCTCCAGCTGAAAAGAGTCTAACCTTAAATTCAACAAAGCTAAGAATAATTACATGCTTTCTGCTCTGCTGCACCTCCACTGAAAAATGCTTTTTAAATCAATATTTGACTTTGGGCATGGAAGGTCGTAATTAGGATCAACACAAAAGCTGCCATTCACTGTAACTGTGGACTTAATAAATAAATAAATCAATATTAGGTGAAATATGCTTGAAGTACACAGAAAACAGAAAAGAATATGTTGTGAAAGAATTAAGAAGATCAGTTCAACTAAACTGTTAGTCATGCATCTAATAATAATAAGCAGTAACTGTTCTGTTACAGATTTTAGTCAAGAAATTTTAAAATCGGACAAACATAACAAGAGTAAATACAAATAAGCAGTTAAAAATACTATTAATTATTGAGAGTAGGTCAATCCAGACCAACATGGCCTAATCTGAAATTGTAATCATTCATTTGGTTAAATTAGTAATTAACTAATCAACTAAGACATTATGAAAAGCTCAGTTTTATTTCACCTTGGTAAATGCCAGACTTGCACAATCAAGTCATCCCTTAAATACAAACACCCACAACATGAAGTAGCCTTAAAAGCATCTTGTGTTTCCATGATCTGAGATAAGTATCGTTGACATTTGTGAGTCTGGAAAGGTTTGCAAAGTAATTTATAAAGTTTTTCTACTTCAGTGAACCACAGTTATCCACAAATTAGTAAAATATAGTAAAGTGCTGAACCTTCTAAGGAATGTTCGACCAACCACAATTACCGGTACTCTAAAAGTACATCGACGGCTCCCTCAAGAGGTTAAAACATAAAAATCTTGAGTCAAACTCATCCAGATCTCATATTTCGTTCCAAGTGATGATGTCAAAGTAACAACAAGAACACTGGGTTTCCACCCGTCTGCGCCTTTGTCTCCTCTTCTCTCTTGTCCTCTCACTTAAGGCAAGAGAAAATGGAAATCTGCATTGGTAAAATGCTGTAAAACTCAGTGTGGTTGAATCATCCTTTATAGTTCCACTGTTGTAAATCACACCTTTTATTTTGGAGACCGGTCCTATTCCACACTCATTTGCTGAGCGAGATGCTGGCCAACACTGCTACAGTGGGAGGAGTGACCCATTCAGCCCTCTGGACCCCAGAGTGGAAACACCTACAAAAAAAGATAAATGAAAGTTCAGGGGGAAAAAAAGAGGTTCCTCCTTTGTTGAACTACATCCTGGAGCACTGGAGGCTTCACTTCTCTAAAATAAGTTACATTTATATGATCCAACAATAAAAAAAAGAGACTGGGAATAAATTCAGTGGAGAGTTTGAAGGCAAAAACCATTTGCCCGCTAACATATTTATGATCTCAAAGACTAAGGAAAATATTCTGTGGATTAAATGCACAAAAGTGCACATTTTTGATGCCACATGCTCCATGATATTCTGTGTTAAATGAATACAGAATTTTAAAAAAGAATGTCACGCTGATAATAAAACATGGTGGTGGTAGTGTGATGGTCTGGAGCTGCTCAGATGTAACCCTAAATTCTGTCTATTGCCAAACAGCTTTCAAGGAAAACATCAAATTATCAGTTTGTGACTTTGAGCTCAAGCACACAGTATTGAAATGGTCATAAGCACAAGATTTAAAAGAAATATGTAGTAGTCTAGTCAAAGTCCAAACATAAATCAGAATAAGATGCTGTGGCATGACCTTGCAAACATTATTCATGCTTAAAGACCTTCCACTATGACTGAATTAACACAATTCTATGAAGTAGAGTGACCCAAAATTCTTCCAGAGATGGAAAAAAAAAAAATTATTGCCAGTTATCAAAAACTCTTGATGGCATCTGTTGTTGCCAAGACCAAAAAGAACTGATGAAATATGTAAGACCTGAAATATTTTTTTTCACAGAACAGTAGCTAAGTCTATTCATCATCATTTTGAATTATGATTAAGTTGCACTCCCTTCTTCTTCCTTCTCTTCCTCACTGTCTCAATAATTCACTGTATCTATTGGATGCTGGACAAAGAGACTTTGAGGTGAAGCACATTCAGGAACACTGAAGATTTAGGCTATGATTCTTCGTAAGTATTACAATTTTGAAGCCTTGCTTTTAGACTACAGAACTGAACACGGCCTGTAGGCAGTCACCTTCGTAACACGTTTAACCCAATCAGTTTTGGATATTATAAGATCTCACATTTATCATTGGGCAAAAAATCTCCCACTCCCTGTGAGAACAGTGGCATAGAAATTGTCAGGAAAATTGTTAAGCTATTAAACAGCCTGTAAGGAGTGGGACAGGTGTTCATGCTACACTTTGTGACTAAACCCGCAGGATATGAAAGTCAATAGAGAACCGCGTCAAAGAGGGGAATGAAAGGGGGGAATAATTAGCCTATACTACCAATAGAGACCTAATTTATCATGATTTATTATATGGCAAGAGGTAAACTTGAGTTGGGAGTAGGGCACAAAGACAGCCATTCATCAACACTTGACATTTCTTTCTCCGCACTCCTGCATTGAATGTTTGGTGGACTATTTTTTTTATTTTTTTTTGTATAGAAAAGGGCTATTATGTGCTCCTCTATACACAAACATAAATGTTGTGATTCATGGCTCTATGTCTGTATGCAGACAAGTTTCTAAAGTGTTTTTCCAATAATATTGTATCGGAGCTAATAGATTGCCTGCCTGAATTAAAGAGAGCTTGGGTATTAGACCGGACTTGTGCCAAAAGCATCTAAATTGATTACCTTGCTTTTATTTCTGCATATTGCTGACTACACATTTAATGATGACTCACTACAGTGGCAAAGCTTGAAAGATGGTACTATAATTTTAATAATAATTACCTTCACAAAGATTACACATTTTAAGTTAATATTGTAAAACCTCACTGATGAGGCAACATTGATAAAATTTACTTTTGTCAAAAGTGGGAAAATTTCCTAAAACATTTAAAAGTATTACTGCATTTATTTCTCCATGGATAAATCATTTTCAATTCTTGCTTAAGGATAAGTCACTTCTCAATTGGTTGGTGCAAAAACAAAACACTGCTTGTGTCACTTTGTTGGTTTTGTTGTAGGATGTAGGAAATGTTGTTGTTTGTTTTAAAAGTCAGTCTCTTTTACTCCATGCTTCATCTGAAACCCAAGGCAATTCAACAAGATGTTATTTATCTTTACAGTACATTTAGTCTTAAATCAGAAATAATTGCTGCTCTAAATTGTTGAAGAATTAATCAAATAGTTGCTCGAAGTTTGGAAAAGTTATGTAAGGAGGACTAAAATTAAATCTCCAAAAATTGATACGGTGAAGCAATTTATCAAAACATTACAGGGAGTCATTTCCTTGTTCTAAAACTTAAATTACTTGTGTTTAGTGTTTTTCTCAACAAATGCCAAAGTGACTGCCTTAGCCAGCCACTAAAATATTGCTGAAGAACCAAAAACAACTCTACTGTCTGGTTGCTTATTAATGGTTATGCAAGACAAAGCCTTCTTCTTTTTGGTTTATGAAGAAATGCCTGAAGACTTTATGGAGGTAAATGATCTGCAACCATGCCAGCATGAATCTGAGACGACAGTTCCAGCTCCAGAATTGAGAGAAAACCTTTCAGATCAGGATTCTGATAATCAGGACCATCATGTCTGATAAGATGAAGATGACATGCATGATGACTGACTTGGGAACGTGGAATGCTTAAAACTACAGTTTGTAATGTACAGTTTATGGATTTAGTGCATTAATATTAATATGAATTTCTATTCTGGTAATTATGTGCAGCACACAGGTCAACCTGTATGACACAAAAGCGTTCTCACTCTTTGTTGAGTTATTTATGTGTAATGTATACATTTTTAAGGTATTTCCTTGCATCTGTACAACTGGATGAACTTGTTAAATAATGTAGCCATATAAATAAACCTGTCTTGACTTGCTGTATCCTTCTGATTTCATCCTTTTTTTTTTGCTACTGCTGTCTGCTTTATATATTGTTTCATTGCTGAACTTCACTTTGGGGTAACTTGTGTCTGTTTGTGAACTGCTTTACGAGTGAAATTGACAGTGACATTGACAAATCTCCTTAATCAGCACTGAGTTGCTGGAAGCAATATTTCTGCAATTTCACAACACTGCACCAACCTTGGGGATGAAAAATGGGTGAACCAGCACTTATTGCTGGAATGTTAAATGACTTTTTTCCCTCCAGTACTTTGTTATACAACGTAGATCAAACTAGAGCAAAACTGAAAGAATTTTCTTTTAATTAAAAGTAAACTCTATGTAAAATCCTACCTCCACCAGTCATCTTATATAGAAAATACAAGTTTGCCATGTTGAGATTATTTCATCACATTTTAACAAACCTTCCCAAAAGACATCAAAACTTTTCAATACTAAACTGGAAGAGCGAGTGAAATTGACTGTAGTTTAAAACTGAAAATGTTATTATTTTGTGACCAAAAATAGACATTTCTTACAGGAATGATGGTATGCTGGAGGGATACAATTGGGCACTCAGAAAAGAGTAAGCTGTTTACTTTCCTCAAACATCTACACAAAAAAAAAGGTTTTCTTCACCTAGCAAAAACATAGATATGCTTTCTCCTCCAAAAAAACATTTTAGCAGCAACATTACTTTAGTGCGGATAAACAATCATGTTAAACAGTGACTGACTGGATGTCGGAAAGCGAGATTTTCAGCTGCTTCCATTTGCTGCTGCTATATTTTACGCAACCACTGCATGTCCCATTAAGCGGTTTTTACATAACACATGTTCATGCATTTCAAAGTAACAATGCTGGTCAGAACTGGTGAAAAATCAATAGTGTCCAACTGAATGCATTTCAACCTCATTACGCTCAACATTATTAGCTGCTTTCTAAGCTGTGTTGTGGTCACTGTTTTTCAAAGCTTTTATTTTTTTTTATTTTTTTTTTTTTACATATTTTGTGACTCCAGATGTAGAAATGAATAAAACTACTGTAGCCTGAAAAAGGAACAGTGATGTAAATTAATTTTAAGAGCTCCTTAAAAGCCTGAATACCCTCATATAGGCAATATGAAGTCAGAATCTCGCTCTAATAATAATTAGTTTAGCCTCTAAGTTTTATTCTGTGGTACATGAGTTGACCGTGTTCCATAAAATAGGAATGTAAAAATGCCATCGGGATAACAGGGTAAATATATAACAGCACCATCAGCACAACAGTCACTGAGACAAAGTTGCATGGTTGCATCTGTTAAATCCTCAATTCCCAGAAGACTCTCACCTTTACTGAGTATCAGCTTTTTTTTTTGAGCCATTACAACATTAATCTAACAGATAAATATAGAATGCATGAGCTACACCAGATTTAGGCAGCTGTTTTTATAAATCATTGGCGTATCATTTTAGAAATATGTCATATGTGTAATTTCTGTTACATGACATTTTGCTGCCACAGCAAACCAAATCTGTAAGTAAATCTGTCTAGGCACATAAGAATTTGTTTTCATGACACAAATACTGTGAAAAAAAGAATAAACCAGGGCTAAGTTTATTTTACCACTACATTTGCTCAGCTGCCATCGTAAGTGCATGTAAAACAGTTTTACTCTGAGACAAGACTTATATCTTGATGTCTTATAAGAAAACCTTCATAAAAATATGGCAACTTCATGAGCCAGCAGAGTAAAAAGCAGAATGTGTTTTGTGAGTTTTACAAACTCCTTTTAACATTGTGTTGTTACCTCCCACACACTGTGTTAAACTCATGGGGATTGAAATGCAATGCACCTCAGCCGCAGTAAAACAGACAGCATCACTGTTTGACGAAGGATGAAATGTTCATCAAACAAATATTTGTTACAGTACACTTAGTTTCAGGGAGAGACTGAACATTGGTGCAGTTTAAGTGTTGTTCACATTTTAATTTTGTGAGTGTAAAAGCATGCGGTACTTTTCAAGTCTGGAAAATTATCTAAAAATTCTTTCTAAAAGAAAAAAAAGATTGTATGAATGTAAGGTTCTATTTGTTTTTCTACAACCACATATCCTTTAAAATGGCCGGGCAAGCGGCAGGATGAATAAATGTGCTTTTTAATTCAAGTTCAACTTATCATCTGATGGTGTTTTTTAAATGAATGTGTCACAGATAAAAAGAAAAAGAAAGTAAGTATATTTTTGCTAACACTGATTAACCTAAATTAGATGCAATTTTTGAGAAAATTTCCTTAATGTAACAATATATGTTTGACTACATACAATATGTACTTACTATTTCTTAAAATATACATAAATTGTATTAAAATTATTTTTGATTTGGATAAAGCACAACAGGTAGTAAACCTTTGAAGAGTGTTCATATAAGTAGTAATAGCATCTAAACATATTTGAGTGAATCTAAGCAGAGGAAGCTGTGTATTTCATTTTAAAAGTTGGAGAATAAAAATGCAATTGCTGTTCTGAGACATAAAAATGTTAACTGAAGTGAGGGTGTTCAGATGTTAATATGCAGGAGATTATCTGGACAAAATGCCAGCTGTACAAGAAGCAGTTCTCCTATGCCAACCAAACACAGCTCTGGGCAGTGTGTTAAGTGTTGCAGAGATTCCCCTTAAATGTTGGCATCCGTACACAGAATAAATTGGGCCAGGGCTGTCCAGGCATTGGCTCTGGCACACAAACTTCCACACATCATCAGGCCCAGATTAAACCTGACGTATCCTCATCAGCACCAAAACATTTCACTTCTTTTCCTCTTCCGTAGAAACGCAGCCACATTCATGTGGTAGTCGTTAAAAAATTTGTTAGACGTGTGATATTGCCCTGCTTCAGCAGTCACTACAAGTCCACCTGCCTGCTGTCAGCACACATGTTGCTCTAGAGGCTGCTGCAACCCTGGGTAACTGTAAACTTCTCATTTAATTTCACCATCAATCTATCCCAGTTCTTTTTTTTTTGAAGCAGATAGAATGAAAACTAAGTCTTAAAATATTTACAGTACTCTATTCCATTGTAATACAGAAGTAAATGAAAGAGAAATTACTAGTTATTTGTTTAAACACTATAGAAGAGTGTTTCTAAATATATTAAAATACAGACTACACTGGACCACCACTAAATCCTCCTCAGTGTTTTCCAAGAAGATAAACTTTAAAGTACTCTGTTATCAAAAGTTAAGATCTCAGGGGGATGATTGCTCCTGGGATGTGCCGTGTTCTCGTCTTCTTTACTCACATGCAGTTTGTTCTCTCCTTCTTTCCCAGACATCATATCCTGCACACCCAATTCTGTTTGAAAAGGAATTCACAAGTATTGAGTGTTATTTCAGGCTGAAAGAAAATCCTTTTCGAGATATAACAAGTGCTTCACAAGAGAAAATTAATGTGATAAATAATAACACAACATATAAACATAAATAAACCAGGAGAAGAGCATTATCACATAAAATAAACATTCAATAATTCCACAGGAACCCAACATTTCAAACAAACTAAAGCAGATGCAAGAAAATAAGATGAAAATAAGCTTAATACATCTCACCTTTGGAAAAAAGCACCAGGTTAATTTGATTAAATAATGAAACGTGGAGTGTTTTATTATTTAATCAGAAGGTTAATTATACAAAAATTAACCGTCTTTAGTTTTCATGCTATTCCATTGCAAATTTCTTTAGAAGCTTCAGCTTCAGCCTGAATGAGAAAGCAGCTTAGCATGATATTATTCACCAACAAATCTGAATGTATTTTTAGGGGATTTTATGTGATATTCATGGTCTTTGTGCTTATGAAATCTAAAAATCTTAAAACTCAAGGAGGCGTAATGAAAATGCAGGTTTCTTTATATCCACTTCACAGAAATCCACTTGAGGTATTTCACTTTTTTGCTGTCCAATAAGCTTAGCAACTTGCACTTCTTCAGCTTCTGACTAAATCTTTGAAAAGCAGAAATGTTTGAAAAGGCCTTAGAATGTAAAGATTATCCAGGGTCTTTTCGACTGAGTTTAGCGAAAAAGAAAAAATTACTCAGTCACAGATATTTAATACTATGTTAGAGTGAATCAGTGCTCGTTACCGAAAATATTTAGTCAATATTTTCAGTCAGCCGCCTTTTGAGTATTTCACAGAACAACCAAAATAATAACTCAAATCCTTTTTCACTCTGATGTTTTTTTTATTCTTTGATGAAGCAACAAGACATGTGAAAGAGCCACGGCTGCATTTTAGCTCTTTTAAAAAGAGAAAACCATCATGAGGCGTCATCAACAGCACACAGCCAAGGCAGACTGTAGAGATTTAATGAGCGAGTGTTTTGCAATGGAACCTCTCCAGCCAACCGTGCCACATCACAGAGCACCTAGGCAGTCATTAGAGGGACAGATGGTGCTATGGCTGATTGGACTCTGCTAGCCTATTTCACAGTGTTTGTTCTTATAACGCCCTCTGCAGAGGTAGACAGCAATGTCTGAAATATTACAGATAAATCAAAACTAACAGAAAAACAATAATACAGTAAATAAAGGTCTTTTTCTAAGAAATCCAAGCATTACTGATTATTCTTGGACAAAACGCAAAAAAAAGGAAATAGGATTTTATGTGGATGTTAGCTCACAGGCAAAAAGCCAAAATGATTGACACTATCTGCTTCACAACCTGATTTCACCACATAAAATAAAATATCAAGCCTCCTGCATGCTGACAGACATGGAAAGACATCATACAGCAGAGACATGTTTTACAACATCTGTTTTTAAAACATTTTCAAAACATAACAAATGAGACGGAACGGACGTCGCAGGAACTATGAGAGCTTGATGGGTGAAAGATGACTTATTGGTCACTGCATGTTTGAAAACAAAACAGAGGGGAAAAAATAATAAAAAGAAAAAATATTTTTTACTATCTAAGGCATGGCCTTCCAGGACACTGCATCTTAATCAAGCCATCTTCTTGTTAAAGCTAAAAACTAAAACCCTGACTTCCTGGACTAACACAAGCAGAGAGTGAAATGAAGCTATATCTCCAAGCTAATTTCTAAGGAACACTGAGTGTGTTTTAAAATAAATTTGCATGAATGTGAGACATATAAAGCAGGGCATTTCCTCATCTTTTTGTGTTTCCTTGTTATGAATCAACTTTTCAATAATGTAATAAGCAGAGTGAGTCATTCATGCTAGACGCTCCATGTTTTTGAGAATCTGATGATGATTCACAGCAGGTTGTTTTTATGGGTGAAACCGCAGTGAATCTTTATGGTGGGCTTCCTGCTGCCAGTATTTAGTGATGCCCTTTCTGTAATATCAGCCCCCGGCCCACAAGCACTTGAAGCACAGCAACATTTTCCTGCTAGCAGTTTCTGACTCACACAGTTTGACAAAAGTGAAGGGCTACTGGCTGTAAAAGTTCTATGTTCACTGTATCCACAATCCCAAAGGTCTGTAATATCACTGTCTGTTCTATTCTGCAGAGGCCAACCTCTCTCTGTTTTCTTCTCCATCATGTTTTCTGCTACTCCTACCATACAGACATTGTTTGATTAATTAATCCTTACAACAGAAATGTTTTTACTCCTTTTAATTAGCACAGAATTTTAATCCATTTAAGGAATTATTTTTTTTACTGTAGATAGACATAATACTAAAAATGTCCTTTTATTTACCTTGCCATATTCCTTTTTTCTTTCATCAAGAAATTGATATGCCATCCCTTATGCACGATAAATCTTCAAAGTTCTCTAAATTTTAGGCAAGCATAAAACTTCTAAATCCATTCTTTGAACATCTACATTGGTTGCAATTACTGTTGCAAGAGACTGAACTGTTTGTCCACTCTTCCTTACAAGATAGAGCAGGTTCATTCTTATTGAACACAAATGTCAATTTTTAACTCTTGGCAGTAATTCCTAGTTGCATTTAAGACCAAATAGCTAAACCTTAGAGACGTGACAAAGTCCTGCTGAAACTGAATCTTCACTCTGCATTATAGCTTTTGCCACCTCCTAACAGGTTTTTCTTCAGGAATGACTCACAATTTAGTTAAACAAATTATTACTGTCTAAACAACGTAATAACCTTAAACAGTTTATTTTTTATTTTTCTTGCTATAATCCATATTATAAATGCTGCACATAGTTCCAAAACAACAGTAGCCTGTCATTTTACTAGTAACTTAAGCTAATCTGAATATTTACAAGCCACCTCTTGAAAGACCAACATAAGTTCCCTACTGTCTTTCAACCACTTTGAAAGGCTTTTTTATTCCTATTACATCTTTGTCCTTCTCCCTCTTCCGTTGTGTGAATCAAGAGCTTTTTCTTCTGCCTCCTCATATTTAGCTCCTTGTCACCAGATGACAGCACGATTCAAATGAAAAATAATAACAATAAAAAAAGACAGACCCAGCACATCCTGGAAGGGGCATGCACTGGAGCAACTTTAATGTGTGTGTGGGCGAGTGACAGGAGTGGAGGTAAAGGGTTAGGGCTGCCTAATCAGTGGTGTGCCTCTTTGTTATTGATCACATTATTTAGAGACATAAACAGACATGTTTGTGTGTGTTATTTCTAGATGACCGGAAATGCCATCTAGAAATAAGTTTTCCAGCGTCGCGTTAGCGCCCACTGTAGTGCGAAGCCCTTATGCATCGCACAAAGCCCATACCACTTTTAGCATGACACAGTGTTAGTTTTCAGCCTCACATAGGGTTGAATGAATGCCAGAAGGCTTAGTTATGGTCTCATTGGACCAAAGCACTGCACATTGTTTCAGGTCTACCACATCAAGACTCCTACTTCTCTACAGAGATATTTAGCAGAATGGTGTGCAATTAATGAAAAATGTTGCAAGAACTGTAGAATTTATCATGGTATGTCTGTTCCCACGAATTAAAAAAAAAAAATAGTAAACTGCATACTTCTTTCAAATTAAACATGTTCTTGTTGCAGAAAATATTAGAATGTAAGGACACATTTGGTGCAAACACTATCTTGACCAAGCAACTTGGCTCAATAACAACAACTACCAAGATTATGTACCAGGGGAAGTAAATGTATATTTTAGTTGTAGGTGGTGTAGGAAGTGTCAAAGTGCAGCTTGAACCTCTGGAGTGCTCAGAATAAATAAATATCAAATAAGTTTATTTGGACTATCTTGTTGTATGAGATGGGTTGAGGTCACATATCATTACATGAAATATGGAGCTGCTGGGTCTCCCTGAACTACCACTGCCAAGTTCACTACAGGTAATAAGAGCAGAGGATATGACCAAACTAAAGAAATGACAAGAATGTTTAAGTAAAACTGTGCTTCAAACTGTGAGCATGAACTGTGGGGCTGTGCTGCAGTTGTGTCAATAAATGTGCAAACCATAACAATGTTTCCTGTATTTTGTCAGTCTTTCAGAAAATATTACTGACAGTAGCAAAGCTTTCTTTGTCTTTCATTGTTTGTGGTTGAATGAATTGGTTTGTTATCAGTCACTTCTGTTTGCTCTTTTTCAATCTTAATGACAGCATAAACTATTTGAATAAAACTAATAAAAAATGTACATAATCTACCTGATATTGCGCTTGCATAAAATGGCAATAATAGGTCTTCATACAAAAAGCCAGACTTTCTGAGCCCCTGGCAGACTCTGTTTGTTTCATTCAGTGTTGTACTGACATTGCTGAATTTTGAGCCATGAGAAAAGCAAAATAATTGGTGAAGAATCTGCAGGAGAAGGTAGTTTAACTTTAGAAACATAAAGAATTTGTTACTAGCTTGTTTTTTGAAGCACACAAAAGGGTCTAATAACCTCACAGCACAGCAAGAAAGCAGCATTACAATTGTAGAATTTAAATGTGTGGTTACTATTTAATGTGAATGTACTTTATCTTTATGCTAAACACACATTTGATATTTGCCTTTAATTCTTTTATATTGAGCCATATAAAACAAATAAAAAAAAATGCATATTATACTCTTAAGTAAGTTAAAAAGGAACAAAAATCTCTGAAGATGTTGCTGAAATTTCAGATTAATTACCCCAACTGAGTTTTATTAACAGACATTACTTGTTCTACAACAACATTTCTTAAATTTTCTGTTTTTTTTTTTTTTCAATTCAATTCAAATTCAAAAAGACTTCATTGATCCCAAAGCAACATTAAATGTTGCTTTATTTTTGGTAAATTATGCTTTTTTACTGCAGCTATAATATCTTAATGCCATTTTGAGGTGATCTGGCCCCCCTGTTATGAATGTGTGTGTGGATGTGTAAATGGTGTCTGGGTATAGAACTGAATTGTTCAGAATAGCTTCTATTTTGTTGGGAAATAAATTTTTTTCTTAATAATAACAATAGTCTGGCCATTGCCTTCCTGTGCAATTCCACTTGGAAAAAAAAAATCTCGCCTTTAGCACCGTCTGGGCTTTCTACCCTTGAGTTTGATTGTCTCGGGTACATTTTGTACCAGGTCCAATCGGTGAACAGAAGGAGAAGTTGTGAACGCAGCAGCGACCTGTTGCAGTCAGATTTTAGCAAAAAATTTATGTGTTTGGTGTCAAAGTTGTAACTGAATCCCTATTGCACACGAGGTGCTTCGAGCTGTTCCCTTAAAAACATCTAAAAAAACTGGCTCTTCTCATCACATTGTTATGACCTGATCATTAAGACGCCGCTGCATGCAAGCCTTTAATGCCTCCATTTAAGCCTTGCCAAACGTCATGAATGAACAACTAATTGTAACAGCAGCAGACCGTTTTGCAGAAGACAAATTGGCTTGTCATAGCAACACCACACAAATTGCTCTGTGTGCTGGTTGAGTGGATACGTGATGAAAAAAAAGACTAAATCTGCCTCAAAAGCAGTCGACTGTATGCATGACTTCTCTCAACGGAGGTGTGGCATTAAATTTGAAGTTTGTTCTGGTTTTAAAGAGAAGTTCAAGCGATTTTAGCTTTCTGAAGCTGAAGGCTGAATGCACAATGTTGCATTCACACAAATACTCCCACACAGAATTGCTTTCAAAGTTCGTGGGTCAATCGTCCAGATGGGCACTGAACTGGAAATGACCTGGATCATTTTAAGTCCGGCAGCAAAATGAACCACAAGCTTCCCCGCTCGATACGAAATGGCAGCCGAGCCACTGCCACAGCAGCTGCCTTATCGGCCAATTAAGAGAAGAGTTCTCTAAAACATAGCATTCTACAAAAAAAGCACTTTTGTGAAGCAGATGTTTTTGCTATGATGAATTTACTGATTTAAATAAAGATTTTACTCTGAGTTAGAAAATATTTCAAACTAAATGTAATCTTGCTGGCACCAAGGGAAGGTCTACTTCATCCAGTCAGAATTCAGAGAAGCTGTCCAGAGAAAATTTTCAAGCATCTCAAGCTTCATTCATAGCATTTCATTTTCCACTCACATTTCCCAATTTCACATAATGTCTTAAGTACGAATATCTGGTAGAATAACCATTGTATCACTGTACTAGAGTGACCTGAAATCCAATGGAATCTATGGCATTGTGAGTTTATAGTCCAAGAATAATTTTCACAATGCCAACATTTTTGCCTTAAACATTTTATTTATTGGTCTTTTGTTAAATTCCATTTAACCAAGTAACTAAATTGTGGGTACTCTATATAGAAATAAACAAAATAATATACTTTCAAAGTTTGTGGATCAAAATAATTATTACAAATCTTACTCTGTAATAAATGTATAAAACACAAGAGTTAAAATACGAGATCGAATTCTGGTAATAAAAGTGGTTTTCAATCAAATTCTAATACACTGAGATGTTCCCATATAGGGAAATTACTTAACTGTGCAAACTGGCCGACAAAATCTGTTTTTCTTAACCTAAACAAATACCTTTCAATATAACCCTAATGTTGCCAGATATTAATGTAATCAATAGACTAAGAGTAGCTTTAGGATATATGTACACATTTGACACAAGAAGTAATTATGCCTCCATTATAAACAGTTGCTCATTTCTGCACATCACTAATGCAATCCAAAGACTTGTCTGCTTCAGAAACATATGGTAACAGTTAATGTAAACAGCCTGAGCATGGCTCTGCTCCCCCTACAGGCCTCACCCCCGAAGCAAAATCAGCATTAATGAGGAATCATTATGCAGAAGAGTCTTGCATTTGTCTCATTATCTAACAGGCAGCAGCAGCAGCCCTGTCGACCCCAAAGACACCTACATCCCACTCCTAATATAATCTTTCACTTCTACAGACATGACCCTACAAGCCTTTAAGTAGGCCACTTCAGTCTGATGTGTCCTGTTGACCACAGTTACATCTGTGACATCCTGCACTCCAAGTACACAACTGCATAAAGAGAGGCACTGTGCATACAGATCATGATGTCCTTCTGCACACCTGCACAAACACACACTGACCACCCTGCAATGTTTTTGTTCTTTTTTCCATATGCACCCACTCGTTACACAGAACGCAACAGACACAAGTTTCTTTTGCGGTAGCACTTTTGCTGCTCTAAAAGCACAGGTTCTCTTCGATTTACTGACCTCTTTCCTCTTCCTTCCAACAGTCTGTCATGAAATATACATTCACATTCAATAAGTTGGGGCTCTGAGTCAACACAAAGAGCAGAAGGAACACTCTGCCTCTGCTGCCATTTCCAGACATCAAAACAGGCTTGATCTTGCTCCAAGCCTTTCTACAGCCTTTGTATATCATATTTAGGTAGTAGGGTGGGGATGAAATGCTTTCCAGTTTTACTATATATATATATATATATATATATATATATATATATATATATATATATATATATATATATATATATATATATATATATATATATATTTATATATATATAGTTATATATAGGTGCTGTGCTAACTGCTAAAACTAGATGCTAGTTTGTCAATAATCTTTTAAAAGAGTAAAATCCTATTTTGGAGTGACTCATCTCTTCCTTACACAATATAAAAAAGCAATTATTACTCATTGTAGGAAGGATAAGATACTTTTGGTGCTCTTCTTAGATTGTAGCTGATAAATAGAAATCAGCACTAGATAAAATATGTACCAGAATTAAATCATTTAAAAAATGTCCGCAAAACTCTGACTGGTGTGTGTATCAATAGCAGGCGTGATTTCCACAGTTTTCAATCTTACAAAAGTTGACATTTTGCAAAATGCCTAATTGGTAACTAGCTGTTTTCAGATTGAATTGAATGGAATGGCATAATGGAATGGCAGCACCCAACAGCAGTCAGCTACAGTCTGTAAATAATCTCTGCAACTTTCTACTCAAGCCTGGATCTATAAACCTTTTAAATGAAATGATTTACAAAAATCAGCTGAGGATTTCAGATGATTTTTTTTCCTGAATATTATGAGTGCAAAATCAAAATTGGTCACCCAAAACTTGTGGTCTGAGCCAGTCCTTAACTTGAAGTAACAATAATACTGCAGAAACCAGTTAACCATAAACAGTTGAGCACGTTTAGCAGCACTTGATATACAATTGATCTGTCCATAATTTATTTTTTATATAGGGAATCCCTTTCGCTTTCAGTTTTTACTTCTTTAAATGTAACCTCTTCTTTCATCGACATAACTGACTTCCAAAAAAAATGCATTACATTTTTATATATGAGAGGTCCAAAAAAAATTGACTACTAACTCTGACTCAACAAAGTAAATTTAGAGTATATCCGTCATAGGATTGGATTGCTGCCAAGAGGGATAACACGCAGAAGCTAACTACTTCCCATTAATCAGATGCCAGTACTTCAAGTTCAGAGAAATGTGGATTTATGTTGGGAATGAAAAATGATGCTGCTGGCTTGTGTGCAAAACACAGATCCACCTCGGGACTCGTGTGCTGCAGAAAAAACTACTTGCAATCCAAATGAAAATACAATTATTTGACACAATGTGCATATGTACATACATTGTAGTTTTCATACACATTACTTCCTTCTATCCATGGCTTTATGTTGTTTGGGTAAGGGAAACTAAACATTCTTCTTACCTGAAAAAATGGGTAGATATGTCTTAATATGTCATTTTGGAGGAGCATCCCAGCAGAAATAGCTTAGTTTCTTAAAGCTGCATTAAACTATTAAACGCTGCTTTGTGCTCTTTTCATTTCCATCCACATTTTAGTTTGATTAATACTAATTTAAGATACCTAAATTTTAGTATTGAAAGTTTTTATGTTGTTTAAAAAAACTCAATAAGATATACGTAAAAAACCAAACGTAGCTGAAACAGAATAATTATAGTATAGTTGAACTGTTCAAAAAACATTTATGTGTGAAGCAGTTAAAATACAAACGCACCATCTCCAAGGAATAACAAGCCCACACAAGATATTTATAAATAGTTAAATGAAGAAAGGTAAAGTGCATTCAGGCAGTGAATAATAATGAAGTAAGATGTAAAAAGCAAATCTTAAATCTTTTCTGAAATATTGCAAACCTGAAGGTAAATATGATGCTTCTGTAGAATAAGTCAGAATTATAAATGGTGTTTCTTCTCATGCTTTCTCAACAGAAATGATATGATATGTTATTATCCAAACTGAAACTATTTAAGGACAAGAAGCAAAATGTGGTTCTGAAGTCAATTGGGATTAACCATTAACCACAAAAAAGGTTAATGGTTGACCTTTTACCTTATTTTTTAAGGTAAAAAGTGTAATATATTTGTATGCAGTAGAAGAACCTTTTAACAATCTTGCTTTAAGCAGTCAATCTATAAACATTTTTGTTATAAAGTGTCCTAATAGCATTGCATCATGTCAAATAGTTGACCTGTCACACTTCAGTGGATGTAACATCCATTATTTCTAAAAACAGATAATTTCAATCACATTCCTCTAAATGCTACAGCCAAAAACATCAATCCTAGCTGTCAAAGTCAGGAAGCAGACCATCAGTCAAAAGCTAGATCAATGCATGCCGTGTCTCTGTTTGTACCAGTAGCCAAAAAAAAAAAAAAAAAAAAAAAAAAACAGTCCTCCAGAAAAGAGTGGAGGACTGTTTTCTGGAGGAAATTTTGACAAGATAGATTTACAAACAGAGGGTCAGTGTATTGGGGAGAAAGCCACAATGCCTCCAGCTACACCTGATCCTCTCATGTCTCACTGAAGCAGCAGCAACCTCCCAGCATCTTTTGCACAGAGTGAAGTGTTTGCTGACATTTTCAGAAATGTGGAGGTCAGTAAAAGTTCATTTTCAGGTACTTCTTTTTTAAAATTGGCAAATTATTAAACAGTTATTCTGGCTTTTCCCTTGTCTCTTAACCACTTTTGGTACAAACAAACAAAGCAAGTCTCATCTAACACCACAGGAAGTGGAATCTTATATTTGTCTCTGTTTTTATTTTTGTTTTTAGATGCTGCTTTAAACTAACTTATTGGGAATTCACCAGCTTTAGGTGGATTCCTCCAACATGCAGCTCAGCACTGTCGAACAAAGTCTCATCATGCAGATATAAGCTTGAAGTGACGGGCAGTGATGAGTGAAATTGAACTGCAGAATAATTACTGTAGTAGATCCATCTTACTTACTGTCTATAATTTAGTTTTGCCAGTTTTACTGATACTCTTAAATGAGGGACAGTAGAGAAAATATTCAAGAGGCAGCAGAAATGCAGCAAAAACATACCTAGTCAGATCTAAAGGCACTGAAGTGTTACGAACATGTATTATGAAACATATCTGTGTACAGACTGAGGCAAATAGGAAATGGAGGGTGGGTGCAGCAATGTGTAAATCAGAGATTAAATAAAGCTTTTCTAGCAACTTTTTTTTTTATCTCACAGTCAGAATGATGGTTGATACACTTGCCTAAAATCTCTTTACCTGTATATATATAATTGTCAAATAGAATCGATAAAGCTTATTTTTTAGTCATCTATGAGGGAAAACTGGAATTAAGCTGCCAGTGGCAAGTTGAGCATTGACACTTGGTTGACATTCTCCTTCCAAAAATAAACACTAAACCTCCAAGGCACCTTTCCAGTTTTGCCATTCAATTCTGCTTTTTTAATATCAACCACAATCAAAGATGCTACTGTTATTTATTTCTAAATAACAATTTGGATGATACAGCTAAACCTAGTAGCTTTCTGGACCTGATCAACTGATTAGTTGATGTTATGGAACATAGAAATGTGCTTTTAATTTGTCATTCATCAACAATCAAGATAGGCTGATAAAACATATTTGACATTCATGTTACTTGTAATGGATAATGTAGTTTTATTGTTGACAAAACAAACAAAACAGCAAACAGGCACAAAAATGTTAATAAATAACAAAGACGATTACTGCAGTCCTGAAAGTCTCCAAACCACAAACTTAGCTTAGATTTGCAGTTTGGGATTCAAGTGTTATGAACAGTGCATATGTAACCAAGGATAAGCGTTGATTATGATCCAACAAATGACAACAATCTTCTAATCCCGTTAGAGCAGCAGAGTTGAGTTTGTGGGCTGAACAAATTTGCCAAATTTGCTCCGTCAATGCAAAGCTTATTGTTTAGCTTTTGTAATTTCTCTTTGAATATGTAAAGCATTTTCAAATTTTAATTGAATTTGAAACAGATTTGTTTGATTTTATTTAGTGCTGTTTATTGGAGTGGATAATTGAGTTTGAAGAAAACAACACATAATGACCATTTATCAATGAAAAAAAAACATGAGCCTTAATGGAGCACAGAGAAACTGCACACAGCCTGAACAGCCAGGGACCCCCTACTCTTCCTGATCACCAGCTTGGTTATGCTGTGTTGTGGGACATAATCCATTTTTTGAACAAGAATTTATTGTCAATCTTCTAGTGTTGATTGTGGGATCAGTTCAAACAGCTGATCCCACAAGACTTAAGAAGACTACATTCCCAAATTTTGGAGACATAAACTCTCCTCTGCAAGTGCAACCTTTAATAACTTTAAGAATTGAGTTTGGCTTATTAAAAATTAAAGTTGTACTGACTCTGGTTGCAGAATTATCTTAGTATCCATTTGCATTGAGAAATTTTCAACTGATAAGCCATTTTTGTGAGGATTGGAAGATGCCGTCCCACACAATAACATTTGTTCATAGATCCAGTGTTACTGCTCCACTTACAACATAAATTTGGCACCATTTAAATGAATTAAATAGGCTTTTCAATAGTATAGGATTATTTGCCAAGAACCATTGTTATGAAACATTAAAAAAAATCTCCAATCACAAAAGTCCCTATTTTTTCACCAAATTTAGAAAGAATTAGCAAAGTCATAGATTGCAAATGATCACAAGCAGGGATTTATTAAAGTATTTGAAAGGACTTGCAATACAATAACAACCTGGCCTGGAGAGTTATTTTAAAAATGTCTCTTGATACATTGTTGCATTTCACACAAATATTGTTTTTGCACACTTTGGTATAATGCTATCTTGTAGCAAGTGCATTTTGTCTACCCTATTATTTCTCTCCATATTGTTGTTAAGGCATGAAATCTCAAACAGAATCATCACCTGTGTCAAAGTGACTCTTAAAATACTATTGTTCCCTTTAAAACTGTTATTATAAATGCACGATATTCCTAGCGCTATGATGAAAGCAAGCCATATAACACAACCCTGTGAAGGATGCATTTGACTAACAATACTGACCACACAGATGTATTTCAAACTGAACACAATAATAAAGGAGTTCCAGTTGTTTTTGAACAAATTACATTTAATCTACCTCTGACATCTTATTCTCTAACCCAATGCCATTGAAAAAAAGATACTCAAGGATTTGCAAAACTAAAGTACTCTGTGCTCTGATCATTCAGAAAATTTCTATTGATTCCCCCATTTACTTCACATTGTGCTCAGCTCTATTTTGAAATTCATATCATACATTATATTGTGCTTCCTGTTGAGACCTGAATCAGTCTACATTTTTCTAATGGAACAAATATTATGGATCATCTATTTTCATAATGATTTATAGAAACTTAATGCATGTTTAATTAAATGTTCTGAATGTCTTTGAGGATAACACAATTTATATTCACCTACTGCAACAGTGTTATAGAAAGAAGGTGACATCTGGTAAGAGAACACTAATTTCAGGATTTAGAAATTTTATAACTGATTTGAAAAAAAAAAGACTTGTGAGCAACTTTAATATATAGGTATAAGAAATGATAATGTTCTTAACACTCAAAAGGCATAAACACTGTGGTCATATAAAACACAACAACACACCCTTCATCCATGTAACCTGAAACATAACCTGTCAACTAAGCAATTAAGAAGGTACTCTTCTTGAAAACCAATTACTGTACAGCGCGAAGGATTATAATCTTTGGGCACATGGACGCAGAGTAATTAACCTTTATCTTTCAACCTGTCCCTGCTGTCAGACATCGTTGTTGATGTGACACTCAAAGAAAATGATGACCTGCAGCAAATGGAAACATGTAAAAGCACTTAGTCAGCTTTGCCTTACATTTACCCTTAAAAGAAACCAACATTGATTCTAGGTCAGCACATGGACTGTTATCCACTCTATTTCATACTCAGACATTGTTTACACAGCTTGTTTAAAATAAATCTTTTTCAATGAGAGATTCAACTTCCTCCTCTGAAAGCTTGTGTGTCCAGTAAGCTCATAGATTTTTGTGTGCTGAGGTGTATTGCACAGTGTTACCATATAACCTGAGAGAGAAAAAGGAAACATGGCTAATGAGAAAGCTGTGGCAGGTGAACACCATTCACTTCCTACCCTAAAGTCCTGTGGATGCGCTTATTA
Source organism: Gambusia affinis (assembly GCF_019740435.1). Classification (NCBI taxonomy): domain Eukaryota; kingdom Metazoa; phylum Chordata; class Actinopteri; order Cyprinodontiformes; family Poeciliidae; genus Gambusia; species Gambusia affinis. Next base: position 16,567,378 of record NC_057878.1, read on the forward strand.
TAGATAAGCAGAGCCTTTATAAGTAGCTGCTTGAAATCATCCACCAGAGAGGTTGTTGTGCTTTTGTAGCACACTGCAATGCACCCTTGTATTAATTTATCTTCTGTCTAATTATTTTTGTACCTCAAAAAAGTGCCAGATATCTTTCCTCAAGCAAGGAATGTCCTTTTTACCTAAAATCGAATTTCAATTAGTCTTTTCTCTATTCTTAAAAAAGACACAAGGGATAGAGTGTGTAAATAGAAAGCATGAATGCGTCTTTGTTGATAGGGTTTTCTTTTGTGTCTATCATGCATGTTTGATTTTCCTCCTAAATGTTTTTCTTTATGCTCTTTCCTTGATTTTTAAGCTAAATCTAAGTGCACTGTTTTATTGGCTAATCTTTTTAATTAGGAAGGTTCACAACTAAATGAATTGACCAATAATACATGTCGGCTGGCATAAGAGACATTAATATTCTCTAAAAGAACAATCAGTGCTCCTAGTTATCAGTACTTATAGAACAGGAAACCCTAGATCACCCTTAAGGATGAGGGCTTATTTTTAATCACAGTATTATTATTCAAAGTGGCACTTTTATGATAGCACTAACTGAGTTACACATAAAAAGATACAAGGTCTTCCAAGTTACATTTTACACTGAATAATCCATTTATTTCATACTAATAAATTCATAGTTAAAACGAAAGGACAGCTCATCTAGATTCTTGTATTTTTTGTGTGAAGGGTTTTGGAGTTTACTTTCTGTAGAGTTTAATTTCATGCTTGTGGAATAAATAATATCATGGTTGAGTGTGCTGTTTATAGTTTTGTACACTTAAGAATGAAATCCAAATAACCTCAGAACCTGGTACAAACTAGTTTATTTTGTTAAAACCTTCAAACTGAGTTTACTTTCTGTATGTAAAATCTCTGGATGAGTTATTAACTAAATTAGTTTTCTGTTAAATATTTTTCATTTGTTGTCATTTGAGTGTAGCAGAGTCACATAACATTTAAGTCTCAAGGCAGCAAAAGAAACTTTACCTCTTTCCTCACATTTTTCTTCACTCATCAATTATTGGAAGTACATTAGAATGTCTTTAGCATGAACAATGGTGACAGGGTCCTTTGTGTATTCTTAAAAATGATTTTTGTGAGGAAATAACATCAACCTGTACTGCAGATTTGATCTGTTTGCCCTTTCAAGGGGATTGAATGTAGCATCCTCAAGTTTTCTTAAACCTATGAATGTTTTTACATGCTAATGTCCTCAATATGTAAATGAACAATTCTTTGATCTGTCAAAGCTGTTTTTTTTCCTGCCACCTGCAGTAAGTAACTTGGCTGCAGAAATTACTTTTTGCTTCTCCTCAGGCTGGTCAGGCAATTTTGCACCACAACAGCTGAAAAACGATATTTATTTAAAAAAAAATATTCTTTTTACAAAAAGCTTGTTTTTGCCGGGAGTAAAAAACACTCATTTTTTTTCCTTCGTACTAACCTCTTTTGTTTGCCTTTACCTTAAAATAGCTCACTTCCCTTTAAGCATACCATCTCAGAGGAGGCAGTCAATACAGTTTTACTATTATTCTTATTTATATTAGAAGAAAAGACGATGCCACACTTTTGTCTGAGAGAGAAGTTATTGTAAAATGGGTTAATAGTATTTTAAAACAAAGATAACATTTTTTACAGTTTTAGCACTCAGTGCGTCTAGTGTTTGTAGCATTGCTAAAATAGTAAAGTATGTGGGATTGTCTATAGTATAACCATCGCGTGTACACAAAACCTTGAAACTGCTCTTTACTGGAACCAATCTCCATATATTTGGCACCCTACAGTCTGCAATCTCAGCACATTGCACATATGACCCAAATCATATGACCTTCATAATAATTTTAAGATAAGTCCAATTTTTGTTCAGGGAGCACCAGTGTCAGGAGCCTCACAAAAGAAAGACAAAACACAGACTCCCTGAACAAACTGAACTCATGGTGATCTAATACCAGAATGGAAGTATGCTAAAACATCATTTACATAAATGGAATCTTCTAGGATATATTGCTAAAACCAAGAAATATACTAAGATCTGATGTGCAGTCAAACACCACAAGAGTCTCCATGCCTTTGGGTCTCCAACACCAGATCTCAAGAGCTCATGTCCCGCAACTTTTGGATACATCTGTGCTCCAACATGACTAAATCAAATGTCTCAAATACTCTCAATCTCTACCAGTTCTACAGAGGCCAGGTAATGAGTTGTTTTATTTTGATGCAGGTGTGTTGGTACAGGGATTCATTGAAAAACTGCAGGATGCCAGCTCTTCAGGACTGTAGCTGGAGACTCCTGATCTAGACAATGCAAAGAAAAATAGATTTTATTTTTAAGTAATTTCATAACATCTCTTTTGTCTGTCTCTGCTGCTTCTGACTTCATTTCAGTTCTACTGAAAACAACTAATTTTGAGTATTCAGTCAGTGCCAGCATTTACACCGAAGAGTGTTTTTAGTGAAATCTGGTAGGGCTAATAGAAAGTAAAAATAAGAGATGTTTGAGTTTTTGAGCGGTCGATCATCGGACTGGGTTGATGAAACTAAAATTGCAGTGAAAAGCTCTATTGGATGTGAATTAATAATGATTTCCATGTTCACATCTCATCATTTTTGGAGATGTGACCTTTTGCATGTATGCATGGAGACTACAGTAAGAGGTTGTGAGGTTAATGTTTAATGTTATTTATACATTAGTATAAAAAATGTGTGGAAAATGAGTTCACTTTAAAATAGTGGTGAGATTAACAGATTTTTTTATATAAAGGCATACATATTTGCAAAAGTTTGAGACAAGCATAGCCTCTTTCTGCGTGTGATTTTAATATTTTTTCAAGACTGAAAACATTATTCCCAATCTTACTTTTTTGCAGCTCTACAAATTTGATATGTAACTGTTTGCTTGCAACAGTCTTAATCTATAGATCATAAATATATTTTTCATTTGTTATCTCTGCTATTTCTAATTGTGACATCTCTCATAACTCCATCTCATATGTTTTATTGACATAGAACCTGTCAAAAATACACTTTTGTATTTTTGACAAGTGCTGGTTTGATCAAATAAAATTGCTGTGAGAAGAATAATTACTGGAGCTATGCAAAAGCAAGTGTTCCTTAACTCACTTGCAGAAATATTTTTCTTTAAGTCAAAGTGCAGTAGGGTTTTTTCAGTTGTTAATGATACAGTTCATTAATGCTTACAGTGCTTATATAAGGAATAAGATATTTTAAACCAAGGAGGAATTGGTGTGCTTTGCAGAACTAGTTAGACTGCTATAACTTTCTACATAACAAACATATACCTGAATGTATTTTAATGGAATTTTAACTGATGGGCCAGCACCACGTAGTACATAACTGCGAAGTGGAAGGCAGATGATAAATTGTTTTTAAATATTTTTACAAATAAAAATTGGAATGCTTGCTGTGCATTTATATTTGGCCCTTTTATCCGTACTTTGCGGAACCACATTTTGCAGGAACTGCAGCTGTAAGCGTTTCAGTGTATGTTTTGCACATCTACATAAAGACTTCATTTTCTTTCTACTTTCTACTTTCCCAGTGGTGTGTGCTATCACTTAAAACTGAGTAAAATAAATTGAAGTGTGTATCTGTGATGTGAAAAAAGATACTGTGAACATTTTTCATAGGCTTAGATAATTTTGCAATGCATAATTTTGCAATGCATATTAACAGGTGCAACATAAGAGGTTGAAGAAAGATTTACCTTTGACGGGTGATAATAATTAGTCGTGGTTATAATCAGCACGATGCATCATGTTGTTTTGAGATAATGATCAAGGTTAATTTTATCAGTCTCTTTCACATAAAAAATAAAATATATATATATAAATAAATACATTTCTTCACTGTCTACATAAGTTGTATAGATATGCCTCACTAAAGCATGTGGCCTGTTCATAAAAAATGAGAAATTTGTCTGAATGGCTAAATTGCATCTCTTAATGAACTGACTAATGAAGCCATTAATGTGTCAACCTCATATGTGAAAATTACCTGAGACTGTTTTAGGGTGATTTTAAATAAGAGGACATATCTAGGGAGACACAGGTTCCCAGTAGCAACATAATGATCATTTCCTCCATGAGAAAACAAATACTTCATGCCGTGATCATTTTTGTTTTCGAAAGAAATCTTCTGTAAACATGTGCAGACAATTAGATTCATTATTTCATACCATCCATTCTTTCATCAACACAAAATGATTTGTGATTAACTCAGACATTCATAACTGCATATTACAATACTTCTCTCTCGTGCACATTAATTAAAAATGAAATTTAATAGTGCAGGAACTAAAAGGTTCATTGGCGTGAAGTGTATTCATGTTGGAAAAGCTATCAAGTAGTAGTATACCAAAAAAAAAAAGGTAAGGTAATGTAAAGAATGCTGTGACAGAGGAATGCACATACATATAATAGGGAATAAACTCAACCTTAACATATTGCTAGGCATCAAATTACTTCCCACCTGTGCACAAAAGATGCTTTACCGAGGAACAGAAACTGAAGAAAAATATTTCAGAACATAGCTTAAAAGTCAGCTTGATCCCTTCAAGGCCACTTTATACAGTTATAATATCACTAGATGTATTTTTTAAAATGCTCTTTACTACCAGAAAACAATTTCTTAACTCACAACACAAAAAAAAAACATCCAAGATTGTTGAAACGTTAATGAATGTCTCAGCTTTGACCGTAGTCCAAATACTGTTAAAAGATTATGATTTTCCACTGGGACAACCCAAGTCTGCCGTTGATGTTGAAAAATTCTCGATAAACCACATAGTGAATAAGAGAGTGCAAGCTTAGGTTGCATTTCTTTTCATTTGGAATGGAGGCGCTGAGATACAGCTCTTAAAATAGAATTGAGATTTGATGAGAATGTTTGGGGATATTTTTGTTTATTTATTTCAATAACACCCAGGGCAAAATAGTATGAATATTTTAAAAAACAGAGCTGTTTATGTTACACAAATTGTGTGGGGAACATACCATCTGCTGAAAGCTGGGGGCGATTTTGGAAAAATCGCCCCCAGCTTTTCCAAATGAAAAATGAAAAAAGCAAGGTTCCCAGGGATGTCTCAGAAGCTAAAATTAAAAATGAATATTAAATAACGTAAATAGTTATTAAAATCCTGCTGTCACTTTTTGAAAAAGCAGTACACAAATCTTACCACAGTAAACATTACAACAGATATTGCTTCACAAGCAGACATTAATTAACAGAATTCTGATTCATTTACCGGCGTCCCTAATAGGTTTTGTGGTAACGGAGAGACAAAAAAAAACTTTGAGGAGTTTGTTTGAGTGAGGAGAGTGAAGGTGTGAGTGACTATGCAGCTCAAAACAAAAACCCTTTTTTAGTTAAATTAGTTTTTCTTTTCTTCTTTTTTCTAATGTAATTACAAGTTAATCAACGAAGCATATGTGTACGACTATACATTTTATAATCTGACAGAATGAATGAATCAATTAAATAGATGATTTTACTGTTCATGACAATCAGCAATATCACCTACTGATTTAAAAACACCAATCTGACAATCCAACAGTGTGGGCTGTCAGAAGGGCCTGTTTGATTAAGATATTATTTTTAAAAGTAACAAAATTTTCTCTTGCCCTTTAACCAGTTTTCCACACCTGTAGAGAAAACTTCAATGGATCAGATTAAAGATGAACATTTTCTCATCTGACTTACTTCAGGAGCATGTTTGAATCTGCACATATTTTGTGAAATCCATTTAGTTAGTCCAGTGCAGATATAAAACAAATAGTAAGCTCAAAACTGCTAAAAAGAAGGACATGCCCATGTCTCTGTGCCTGATCTCTAATGGAAACATCCATCTATCATCCATCAAGCAAGATGGCGGGATAAGAGACTATCTCCCGCAGTCCATTAGACAGATCCACTCTACAACTCCAGCATCCAAACAACCATTAACAACCCTCTCAGTGTATTATTAAAACTTCAGCACAAATAATATAAAACACTGTATTTCATATTTGTTAAATCTAAATATAAATTTCAACAAGCTATAAAAGAAAGCAAAAAAAAGTGACAGGAACAAATAGGTGTAGTGTTGTAACTTCTCTTTTTCTTAACTTGAAGGTCACATCCTATATAGAATTTGTCCACAGTGATTTTTTTTCCCCACAGCAATAAAATATACTTTCGCTGGAGAGTCACTAGGGAAATCAAGTCACGCTGCAAAAGGACCCTGTTCACAATCATTCTTCAAGTAAGGTATCTTTAAACCACTCATGGAATGGACTTGTTACTAAATACTTTACTGCAAAACACAGCTTCACTATTTGTCGCAGAGAAACAGCAAAACACTAGGAAATTGTAAAATGTATTCATTTAATCCTGCATAAATGTCACAAATGTTGGTTACATGCTCATTTTACTTGAAGTCTCAATCTCAATCTCATGATTCTCATGTAAAGGCTGGAGGATTTTGCTGTTGTTTGTGGCAGGACTACAACAAATAATAGAAATATATATATATAAAAAGGCCAATAAGGAGTATATTTAATCCAAACAAATATTTAGCAAATTCTACAAATAAAATATCAACGACGATAAAAGAAAACTCTCTGTGTGCTTAAGAGTTCACCTAAAAGATGCAGACTAAAGTAAAATGCAATTACAGTAGCAGCGTAAGAGCATCTGAATTATTAAAGAGAGAAATGCAGACATTAGGACACAATAACAAATCAATGAAAAACAGGAGAATGCCATGGTGATTGTGGGTTAAATATGGAAAGAATTACTTGGCGGACAGAGTTAAACACTGATAGTTTGGAAACAAAAATACAGATCTAAATGTATAGATAAAAGAAGCAGCTAGTTCCATAAATATGTAATATAAGTGGGTGCTAAGAGCAGGAGGTTAGATGGATACCATAATCACTTGGCTTCCTCAAATCAGAGGAAAAGTAAAGTCATTTCCCATAATTTTAGGTGAACGACATGTAAAAGCCTTTTTCACTGCCTCTGAGAATAATTATGAGATAAAACTCACATTAACAAGATTTCACCTGGTTTTCATACAAATAAATAGGAACCAATAACAAGGTTTGTAGAAGAGACAGACTGTGCTTTAGCATGTTTTTAATTTTCTTCTTTTTCAGATCACATTTTGTTTTCAATGCAAGTGCTGGAAGGCAGTGGACTGGACAACAGTAATGGAGCCTAAACCCTCCTAAAGTAAAGGTATGATGTTTATGATAGGTCAGAGGCCTTCTTTCTTTTAACTGTGAATAGCTCTATTGTAATATTTATGAAAATTCCCTACCACCCTTTTACTACTCTGATTTCTCTACCATGTTGTGGTTGATCTGTCCAAATCTCAGGTGCCAAGTATTATTGCACAAGGCAGAAATGAGGATTATTATGTCTTCTTTAGCCCTAAAAAATCTATTAGGATAAGAATTTGCCATCATTACTTGGTTTCGGCAAGCTCCCAGAATTTCATTTCAAACTATTTTCCATCTGCTAGGCACACTTGAGCTGATTAAATTCTACATTGTTTCAGGATGTCTTTTAAAACAGTTACCATCTCCTTCAACTGATGTTTTAAAGTAGCCAAATAGATACAGGCTGAGTTAAAAATATTGATACAAAAATGTTATTTCCTATGTCAAGCATCCCTAGCAAAAGATATCATTCAGTCGGTATTTATACACAGGGTAATCATTTATGAAGTTAATAAAATGTGATGTATTTCATACCTGTTAACAACACTTTCTTTGATTAGTGCTTCCTATCAAATCTACCTAGAGAAGATTAATTAAGATCTTCTTTAAGTAGTTGTAATGGCAGATTCTAATAAAAAAACAAAAGAAAACAATCACAAGGTTAAGCTAGAATCACAGCAAATAAAAAGAACATCTCCAGGTTGTACACACTGCAGTAGCCCTTAAACTCAATAATCCTTCTTTTGTGACCAATGACTCTTGCAGTTTTGTACATTCCAATACTTCCAATACAATAATGTGAAAACCGACATATGAAATTAAGGTGTGCTCATAATTAGACTAAAGTCTTTAATGACCCCAATCTATGTTCGATACACTTTAACCTCTACAATAATCTGCAGCCAAACAGCCAGAGAGAAAACTATTTTCCAACAAATAAATGTACTAACAAAAGACTGAAAAATAAATCACAACCAACAGAATATCAAGTTAATCAATCAAGAGATCGGTTTAGTGCAAAGAGCCTATTTCTACCGTGACCCGAGTCTCCAATAATGCATTGCTTGACTTTGTCTCAATCTTATCAGCCAGCAGCTTGCTATCTGATAATCAATAAAATAAGTAGAAAACATGTTTTTTTTAATGTAAAACAATATAAACTATTTAAAATATATAACAAATAAAAAAAATTATAGCAATATGTGATGAAAGTCTACATAACAGCATCGTGCATATAAAACATCAATTACAGAGATATGGTGTTGTTTAAATGGGGTTCTTGTAATGTAACCAGCTGCCTCTGTTATTTATGTGTTGCATTTTAAAAGGCTAATATGTTGTAAAGGTACTTTTTTATTATAAAAGACAAAACAAAACACATTCAGATGAAATTCAATAAAACATATCAGTCCTCAAACCTCTACATTAAAATTCAACATTTCATGATTTCAACAACTTATATCTTTTTGGGCTCTTAAGTTCCACATGTGGACAAAATAATGATGCCTGATTGAACAGTAGCAGGGCCTTACATGAGGTTATGAACTTTTTCTCAATTGGAACATGAGAACATGATATGAAAAACTGCAGCTAGAAATATCTTGGAGCTAAACCCAGAGTGAATTTGATGATATTCCACCTTACTTGTAAAAGACTCAGGCAGTGTAGAGTAAACCGGTTTAAATAAAATCCAGAGATATTTCTGTTTCTATTTTACACGAACCCGTTCAACATAACGGGGGAAACTGTGTTATATAATAAATACCGCACTAAGTATCACAAACTAAATATCAAACCCCTAAAGCTGTTAAAAGCACTTATTCAGAATTTATATATATGACTCATATCATTCTCATGAGCAGCCTATATGAGGACTTGAGTCAGTTTCATTTGCACTACTCACCGCACATTTTCAGAGGGAATTACAGGGTGCAGTGGTATTACAACAAGCCTAGTTATGTCATGTCCAATGTAAATTGCTCTGCAACTTCTGCATACCCCTCACAATTGTTTAAAAAGTATCTCATATTCAGATTTTACTGAGAACATACTAGTTTCCTTCTTTACTATCAAATATTGACAGTAATATATAATTATGATTGAGAAGTTCATTTGTTTCTTTAACTCTATGTTAATAATTACGTAGAAAGGTCTCCCAAAAAAGAAAACCTTTTTGTTACCTAGTAAAGATAAACTGTCTATGATATCTAATGCTGAACATGCTCATAGGTTTATTTTCCTCTCCTGCAGAGCAAACGTTTCTGTTACCCAAGTGCAGCTGTTGTTGCCTACGCTTTTTAAATTAAAATGGACATTTTTTAGTAAAGTGTACTCCAATCCTAAATATGTCAGTCTTATAAATCTGTTTAGCTGACAAAAGTGAAAAAAATCTATTCTAGTAGGAAAATTGCGATAATATTGGGACTTTGATTTTACAGTAAAAGAAGATGTGACAAAATGTTTTAGAACATAATGCCTACCTGTGCTTGAAAGGTAGAGAGACTGACTGCTAGTATGATGATATCTGCTGACTTATGTTTTGTTTTCCTTTTACGGATTTAATATTACTGTTATTTTCAATAACTTAATGTTTTTCTTCCATTTTTTCTTTTCAACAGCTGGAGTCAAAAGCCTGGGGGGGTTAGAATTGTTTATATCCCCTTTCTTTCCTCGGATCCCGTAGGTATTTGTGGATGATTGCTGTGCTTAATCAATCTGGCCCTGTTGTGATTTCTTCAGTTTAAAAGGGAGTTTATTATCTTCACTGTGTATGACTTTCCTTCTCCCCTTGCAAATCTTAATTTCCCAAATGTTCAAAACTAATTGGCAAATTTGTAATTCAAATTTAATTTACTGACTTTGGTTAGACTGTATTTGGACTCAATTGATCTGTATTGGTTTAATACAAATTAGACTAGATTGAACAAATGCTACGTTTTATTCTGTTTATCTTTCTTCCAAATGGGCCGCAGGCAATTTGTTTCTGTCAAAAATGCCACGGTATCAATGAACAGTATCAATAATATGTCTGCTATTAAGGATTTTCACTTGAGGGATGCACTGAAATCCAAACTTAAGATCAAAATAAGGATAAAAGTCCATGTAAATTTTATTTGAACTGGAAGCTTAATAAACTACAAAGACTTAAGACAGTCCGAGAGTCAAATGGGGAACAATAACTTACTAGAAATGTGTAACTTACTACCAGTAAAGACTGTTTTATCAAAGGCTTGGAACAGGAGCTGCTTGTACAATTATACTTATTGTGAAATATGCTGCAAACCTTTACATTGTGTGCGTGCAAGGATTTTCTGTGAATAAATTCTAATGTGTTTTTTGCCTTTATTGTAATTATACAGCTACTGTACAGCTATTATACAGCTGCTGGAAAACCCGCAGTTTTCCAGCAGCTGCACAAACAAATTATAATCACACAAAAGATCTTTAGTTCTCCTTGCCTTTAATTACATACACCTGAAAGTATGCACTTAATTTAAAATGCATGACTTTTTTTCTCACTGTCTGACAATAAATCAGATCACACCTTTTCCTATTTTATGTTTTTAAGACTATGTACACATTGTCCTAGTATTAGTGGAATTGCCTGTTATACAATATGGCTTTATTTTAATGTTGTGGGTGTCCTTCCACAAGCTTTTCACAATAATCTGCATCAATTTTGGCCTATGGCTCCTGATAGGACGGCTGTATCTGAGTGAGGTTTAGTAGGCAGGTCTGACAACAAATTTTCCAACAAACTGAGATCAGAGATTTATGCTGCCACCCACATTCCTCACATTCCTCTGATATTCCAAGCTTGCAAAAGTCTCCATTTCTAATAAATCTTTCCAAAATTTAAGGTCTTTGTTCCTGAGTGTGTTTGAAAAGTGTAATCTGGCTTTTTATGTTACGTTTGGATTAATAACCTCTTTATCCTTCTACCCAGGTTGGAGAGGACTCTATTCACTGTAGATTTTCACAAGGTCCTTTGCTTTTAATCAAAGGCCGATGTGCACAAAACACGTTAATATCTGTCCTCGTGATTAAAGTAGAATGCAATTGGACTTATTTTGTTTTTTGAAACATTTCATCTCCCCTGCAAAAAACAGTGTTAGCTTTGAGTGTGGTTGGAAACAAAAACCAGTCAAGGATCCCACAGCAAACAGAAAGTTAATAGATATTTCCTTTATTTTTTAAACGCCATCACCAACTATGTATGTCTGCTATTAAAAGGCATACGGACAAATCCCAACTGCTTTTGTCTGTTATTCATTTATGTAAATTGTTATCTAAAATAACATATGCTAAGACATAGCATTAGGCATTTCAAAATTAAACAAACAATGATCATTAATTCATCCTTTCAGATTAGGGTACTAAAGTCTAAGTGATCTCTTCTCCTCGACAGTTGCCTCATAAATATTCCAACAATATTTATTCGGAATGAATTTCAATACACCGACATAAATTGCAGACTGTAAGCCCAGTGCAACAAGGCAGACAACACTGACTAAGCAAAGATGTAGTACTTTAAATCGGGGATCAAGCCTTTACACACAGTAGACGTGGAGAAAAGTGATTAGTGAGAGCACACACAAGAAGCACACAGTATAACACACATAATCACTGTGTCATGGTGTGAACAAGGGGTTTAGCAACGAAAATTTATCCTCAGCCAGAGGTCAGCATGTCAAGAAAAGCTTACACACAGCTAAATGTTAAACATACTCTTTTCTTCTTGTTGGAGTTGTCTTATTGTTTTGAATTGGATTTATTTCACAAATGACAGCCTACATTTTCACATTAAAGTAGCAGTGATAGTCCCACATTGGGATAACAGAACAAAGCTTTTCTGAAAGTAAAAAAAAATACTTCCAAGACTTTCTGTTTTGATGAAGAAAGTCTAAAATAACTTCTACAATTCACTGCATAGGTAAGACAGGTGCAAATCTAAACTTAGTCAAATATTCCGAAACATCTTTTAGATATTCTAAGTTAGAGCATTACATTTTTTAAAATCACAGATATATTCAAGAAGTCTTTTCCACTGCCTAAAATATTTTAAATTTAAATAAATATGTTGCCCCTATCTCTCTATTACTTTAAACTTAGCAGTTGAGGCTGTCCACTAACACACTCAACTACACTGATTACATTCAGTGGGAGCAATGACAAGCTTAAATAAAATGAGAAAGTTTTAAGTTTGTACGTTTTAGAGATCAAGCGGACTAAAAAAAAAAAAAAAACATCTAGATGTCCTGACTGTTCTGGGATGTTTTTCAAAGTTTGACATTAAACACCATGCAGCTCCTGTTCCTCATCGCCCAGCTGGACAACCTCCGCAGTTCTAACGCGGAGCGCAGAGGTAGCAGCCCTGCCAAATAGGACAGAGATCAGTGTGTGCTCACAGGGGATTGAGTCTAAGTAGCTGCGTCGCTAAATACCCAAATGGGTATGACCCTAATGCACATAAGCAGAGATCAAAAGCGCCACAAAGGAGGAGACGCCCGAAATTCTTCGGCTGAGCGCACAGAGACCAGGAAGGACACATGAGAAGAGAATAGATGGAGCCCCCACACTGCAGGATTCTTTCAAAAAGTAGGACCATCCCGACTCACTGCGTTTCACAACCGTACAGAAAAAGCTCAACCTGCGCATGCACGCGCCACAGCAGATGGGAAATAAAAATAGCCATCCTTGCTGCTCCTACCTCATTCTGCGTCCTCATCCTACTCTCACTCGTGGTGCCGCCGATACGCTTCTGTTCTGCCTCAGCATCCCAGAGCTCGAGGTGGTGGGGGGCAGAATCATGACGGTGATGCAATGAGGCTGACGCGCCGCTCAACGAGGAGGAGCCGACCAATCAGAGTGTAATCCGATAAATTCCTCACCAATCCACTCAATTGGAGAAAGTGAAGGCTGTGCTTGACCGCAGTCGGTAGTAGCAAGGTAGATTGAGGCTGTGGGAGAATTTTTTAGTCGGCCGCCCGTGCGAACTGTTTTCATTCTGCAGCTGTAACATCTGCGCTGCAGATGTTACAGCTCCAGTAAAACAACATATTGTGTGACCTGAGGTATTTGATTATAGTCATAGCTGATAAAGAGTAATGATACTAAATAACATCAGCAACAATAATAATAATCAGTAAAATGAAATTAGTGGTGATAAGCAAAAATAATAAAGAAATAAATCCATCCATTTTCTATATACCCTTGTCCCTAGTAGGGTCCAGAGGGGTGCTGGTGTATATCTTTAGCTAACGTTCCGGGCAACAGGCGGGGTACACTCTGGACAGGTTGCTAGTCTGTCGCATAAATACATAAATACATAGGTTAAATTGATTTTACGTTTATCAACAAGCCCAAGGGAATAATCTAACATCTCTGGTACACGCAGGAGAACAGTTGCCAAAGAAGTTGAACTACATCTAAGCTTACTTTATATGTCTGGCATTGGGGGTATTTTTGCAGCAAGATTCTATCTCTATTTTGTTGAATATGAAACTGTCTGTTTCAGTCTGGCTGTTTCTGTAGTCTTTTCTTTTCAGTTAACTGATTTGGACTTGCATCAAAAATATGTCAAACTTTTGTGTGTTGACATAATCAGACATTGCTGAATGGAAGCAAGTATCTTCCACTGTTTTTCTCTGCATCGGTGCCACTTGAAAACATGACTAAAGTTGCCAGTCCCAAGAATTTTACAGGTTCTCTTTAACAGGTAACAGAGTATTCTTATCATCCTTACTTTTTGTGCATTACTGTTTCACACAAATATTACTGTGCATCATGGCTGGTCTGAGTGACAATAAGTTTTTTTATAGGTCATCATGAGCAACTGTGCTCATTTAAAAAAAAAAAAGTACTCTTCTTGGGCTATGTTGTGTGTTTGGGCTTCTTGGATTTATGTGGTACATTTAAAACAAGTATCCACACCTGCTACTTCTCTCTTCTGTTGCCACCTAGTGTATTAGAGCTTCCATTCAAATTCCAGTCAAAGAGCATTTGATATGCTCCTCATTCAGTCTTGTGACATTTTGCCTTCTGCACTTTAGTTTTGTTCCAGTTGAGAAAAATTATTGTGTCAATTCTGTTTAGCGCCTCTGGTCAGTAAGCTCGCATATGCATCATTCTTCTGAACGACACAGAGGCATGATGATTTTTCATGCAATGCTGCCTGGGGCCTCAAAAATCTTCTTCATCCAGCAGGGATATCTTGTCTAGACCTTTATCCATTGATACTTCACTTCCTCCAGAAATATGTTTGCAGTATTATGCACTGTACATATTGGAAATATGTACAGTGCATTGTCTTAACAAACTTTTTAAATAAACACGTTTTGATAAAAAAATAAATAAATAACAAGGGATTTACCTGTATTTTTGTTTAAGTCTAAGGTTTAAAATCAAAGTGACAAAAAACAGTCTTATAGAATATACTATAACAAAGGTAATAATCCATTCATCTATTCTATCTGTACATCCATCTGTCCATCCACTACCGACTATTCCCACCAGAGGTGGGGCAGGGTTGGAGTGGAGGTGTGGGGTTAGATTAGATTACTAGTTTGCATAAAACATTCTTCAGTAGCTTTAACATCATAGCTGATGCAACACAACACATTTTGGGATTCTTTCTATTTGCATAGAATTTGGGGCAAAAACTGTGCAAATAAACAATGATTAAACTTATCACTCTCCCCGACAAATCTATAAGTACAAATAACAATTATGTGACTGGATTAAATATTATGACTTGTACTTGATCTGAAAAGAGACAGAGGAAGCAATAGGATTCAATTTTTTATTTTGCCCTTTGATCAACAGTATTTCAGATGAAGCAGCCTGACAGCAGGACATAATCAGAAATGTTCTTGTACACAGGAAAGTACAGTAAACTGTTTATTCTAAAAAATACACTTTTTTCAATGTAAAATATATTCTGTTCAAAGTAGGATACAAATGTCTATTAACTCCATTATATTATATACTTTCTATATTATAAATAAGACAATTTTAAGAAGATTGTTTCAGTCTGCACACCAGGTGCGAAGAATAATGCTTAAAAATGTTTGGTTCAAAGGTGGACCTGCCGAAATAATACAAAAGTAGAGAAAACAGAATGAAGCTGTTCAGAGTCTTAGTTAAAAAAAAATAAAATAAAAAATAAAATAAAATTTAAAAGGGCTGACCTAAATTATATTTTATTTTAACTTTGTAATGATCTAAAGGTATAGATTTGCACATGATTCAAATCAACTTATTTTAAAGTTGATCTGTTGATTTTAAAGTGCGGGTTGTGTCTCCTCTAAGGCTGCCAGAGTTCTTTAGCCATGACATGAGGAAAAAAATAAGTAAACAAGAAAAAGCAACAGCGAGCATTTAACAAATCTCACTAGGCCTATGCCAGAGACAGATGGATTTTTAGTACCTGAAGATGTGATGGGTAAAACGAGGTTTATAGTTGATGCCATGCTAATAGCACTGTCCTTCCCTGTGCATTGGCTTTATGCACGGTTGTGGTGCCAGACTGTGCCAGATCTTACACACAACCTTTCACTCAAAATGAACAATTTAGAGGGTGCCCTTGCAGAACAGGTTCACCTGTACCAGCATTTATATAATCCCTCTCTGAAGGCTCAGTCTCAGATAATACTGCACCAATGTTTGCATCAAATATAAAGGGGAAAGTTGCCTATTTGCACTCTTATGTGGGATTAACTCTTTCACACTTTGAAAACCCCTGAATTAAATTAAGTCATTTAATTAAAATTAATGTAAGTTATATATATATATATATATATATATATATATATATATATATATATATATATATATATATATATATATATATATATATATATATATATATATATATATATATATATATATATATATAATTGATTAAAAATAGCAGAAAATTGTTATGAGCATGGGATCAAATACTGAATGGTTTATTAAAGTAGACTACTGCTTATCAGGAAAAACCAACCATACACTGCAGTGAACATTAAAATGACACACAGACTAATTTCCATGTCTGCCCAAGTGTACTGTATCAGACATATCTCCACTTTCTATACTTTTATCTGCACTTTTATCTACCTTTTCTTCACTTACAATTACACCCTGCTTTTTCTCACAATTTACAAATATATACACAGTTTCTTCTCCCTTCCTCTCAGATACCCTCACCTTTTTACATTACTTAACTGTATGACCTTCATTTAAACACTTTCCTAACTGTACCAACAGCAGTCTTCTGTTACCCTTAAGTCTTTTGTTCTCTTTTATTGATCGTACTTGACTAAACTCTGAATGTGGGAGATTACATTTCAAAGGACGCTTCTGGGAACAGCCTTTCTGTGTTGGAGTTTGGGGGACATGGGAGAGCTTTCCGGAGGGGGCCAGTGAGGTTTTGTTAGCTGAATGTCTTCCTCTATTTTAAAGGTTTTCTTTGGTGGATCGCCCTGAGGGGGCCAGACTACGGTTATCTTGTTGCAGTGTGGCTTGCTTTCTTTAAATGATTTTGTCATTTCGTGTTCACCTCTGTGGGGTTTATCTATTGAATTCACACTGTTCATGGAATATCTCCAATCTATTTGATCATCTAAGGGATTTGGCCCACTGCTTCCCACAAGAGGGTTTTGTCCAAGACCGTCTTCGTATATTCCTTTGGATTGAAGAAGTTGTTTGTAATGAGGTTGGCAGTAAAAATGTCCATGAAGAGAGACATAATTTCCCAAACTGCAAAGACAAAGAGAAAAAAAACCAACAATATATATATTGTATATATTTACTATATATATATATATATAGTAATTACGACAAAAGCAGAGAGAGAACATTGAACTAATGTCACATTTACCTTAATTTATTTCTGCAATGCTCACAGCAGAAACAGGATTTATGGTACTTTTTTTTGTCCACTATCAGAGCATCCATCGGATAAGCCCTCCTCCGACATACTGTGCAGAGCTCCGACTTCGGAACACGAATCTGCTTTCCAAAGAGATCAAAGTGCAAATAGTGAGGTTTTGAGTATATGCAGCTTTTCAAACACTTTACCAAAGTTGAAAATAGAAATTTTACACACACACACACACACATACATATATATATTACTATTTTATATTTAGAAAGATATTTTTATTTCAAATGACACGTTATAGCAGTGATGAAAATACTGAGCTTTAGCAGAATATTGTGTTTTATAATTATTTTTGTCATAATTGTATCTGAATAAAACTACACAGCCAGTAATGCCAACAGTCCTGCCAGTTTGCTCCATATATTTTTCCCCAAGTAAAAGCAACATGCAGCCATGCACTGTGTGCTGAAAACACACATCGGTTTCAGCCCTGAAGGAATGGCACACATGCGTCAATCAATGCAGGTAACAACCCACAATAGTTCATGGACTACATGTAAGAACTTTAATTTGCTTAATTTATTTTACTCAAGATAATTTCTAACTTAGACATTTTGAAGTTAGCATATTAGCAAATCAATGACATTTGTTTGTCAACCTCCCTCTTAGCACCCCTACAGACTTCCTCTTCCAGGCCATTTCAGACACTTTTCATTACAAAAGACTATGAAAACAGTCTTTAAAAAGCACATGGGCCATGCTGTTTCATGCCATGCACTTTTTACCCGATGAAACAGTCTTTGTCTGATGTAGCACAGCTTGTGATGATGTCTCTTCAGAAACAGTGTACCCAAGATTTTTGAAAACTGTCTCACTCTCTGTCCATGTTTTATGGAAATTCCTTAGCAGATTTTCTGTGGTGTCCTCATCATAAGTTTCTGTTCGCCTGGCAGCTTTCTTTTTGACGGCATCAGCATAAGAAAAAGGGACTGGCTGAGTCGAGACACTTTCGGAGTGCTGAGTGACAGCAGTGATTGTGCCAGTTACTTTGTTACCAAATTCATCAACATTCGAGAAATGTTCTGTGGTTGTTTTGGTTTCTGAGAGGGCAGATGGTTGTGCCAATATTGTTTCTGCATCATTTTTTAGAAAAGGGAGGGGGGTGCTTTGCCTTGAGCCTCCTTTTGTCTCATGAGATCTTTCCAGCTTTGAAGAGTCTACTCTTGTTTTGCCGAGACTTGACACAAGCTCCTCCGGATCCTTTCTCTCCTCTGTAACTGAGAAACATTGCTCACCCAGTTCAAAAACATTTCTAATTGCCTGGATGTTAAAACTTGACATTTCTTGTTGTAGTATGTCTGCTTTTTCTTTAATATAGTCTGAGCTTTTGTTGTCATTGTGGAGGCACTGTACAGGTGGAGTGAGCTCTTTTCTGCTACATTGCTTTTCTTCTGGGGATTCAAATTTGTTTATAAAGCTTGACAAATCTGCCTTTAGAGGCTCATCTTTTTCTCTGTTCTTGTTTTCAGCCTCACACTCCTCCATGTCAGGGCCCAGCCGTTCACTGATGGCGATGGGCTCTTTGCGCAAAAAGATCTTATTAAGCTCAGCTTTTTGTGCCCCTTCAAAGAACTCTCGCTTTTCTTTGACAGATGCGGATATTATGTCAGAATCATCAGAATCTTCTCCAGAATTTGGCTCCTTTTGGAGTAGTAACACATCCTTCCCAGAGCTACTTTGTGCAATGCTTGTTTTTGAGTTGGATGACTCAGTCAGTGTCCCTGAAGTCTCTGTAACTTGAGCATCAGTTTTAATTTGCTGGTGAAATGTTGAAGGCAGTTCCACAACCTCTGATTTTTTCTCAGTAACTTGTTGGGTGAGTAGTGGTGGGGGTGTGACAACCCGAGAGAGTTTTGCTGTTGTTTCTTTGAGTCGGACCAAATTTTCTGCCTTATCAAATGTCGGCGAAGGTGTGATTCTGGTGATGCGTGATGTTGGGGTGTCACACCTGCGTGGTGGAGGTGTAGGGGGGGTGGGTGGCCTGTGGAGTAGGGTGGGTGATGGAGTCACTCTTTGTGGTGAGTCTGTTCTTCGTGTGGACTCGATGGCGATAAATGTTGGAGAGGGAGGACGCATTCTGAGTGAGGGTGATGGAGCTCGAAGGTCGATTGACTTGCACAAACTCACTTCTTCTTTTCTGTTTTCATGTGAGGTGTTTTTAAACGTTTGGTGTTCAATTTTGGCAGAACCGATACTGATTTTCGATATTCTTTGTGCCACGAAGGCAGAACTTGCTTTCTCCGCTACCAGCTCACATTCATGCTTCTCCAATGTTTCGTCTGTAAGTTCCATTAGTTTGGATTCTGCAAGTTTTTTAAGATTCAAAATAATTTCTTCATTGGTCTGAGCATCGCTTTCAGCAACACTTTGTTCCAATTCTTGTTTCCTTTCCGGAGTTAAGATCCAATCTGGCACTGAGTTTAAAAGACCCTTTACAGATTTGGAATGTGTTTTCTCTGAAATGCCTTGTATCTCTGTGATTTGGGAGATTAACACTTGGATGTCATGCCTGTGAGATCCCTTTGTTCTCTCTGTCGTGGATTTTACAAGTTCATTTTGTTCTGACTTGCCTGTCACCATAATTGGGACATCCCGATTTTCTTCTGGTTGTTCCTTTGCTCTCTGTTGAGAAACTGTCACTTCTTTCTTTTGAGATCCCGTCCCTTGTGTTTGAAGTGCTTTTTGCTGCACAGACTTCTGATCATCTTTTCTGTCAGCAGTAATAACCTCTCTCTTGATTTGAACGTGCTCTTCTTTTATACTTTTCTGAATTTGGTCGACCACAATTGTTTCATCTCCTTGTTGAGTAATTTCAGATGTTACTCTCTTCACTTCTGTGTTTGATTCAGTTACATTTTCTTTACCCTGGCCTTGCTGTGAATTCCCTTTAGACTTTTTGGATTTTTTCTTCTTCTTTACCGGAGCAGGAGCGTCAGGTTGATTGGCAGTAATGCTTACAGGTGTTGCAGCAGGGGAAATGATATCCTTCTTTATCTCTTGTTTTATCTCTGTGGCTTCTGCTTTCAAATCTTGTGAAACACTTTGCTTCTCATTGTCACTGGATTTGTTCATGTCTACTGGTTTTTCTTGTTTGTTGTAGTTCTTTTTTGATTTTTGGCTTTGTTTGCCTGTTTTTCCATTTGCAATGAGAGATGTATTTTCTGTTGGCAGATCTGAGACATTTTCTTGGCTCCTATTTGAAGACACATTTATTCTGTTTGTTTCATCTTTAGAAACATTATTACATACCTGTTTTGCCTCATTATCAGTTTTGTTTTGATCTTCTGTTTTGTTGGAAGTAGTGTTGTGCGTTTTAGTGTCCGTTTTGGGACGGTCACTTACATCAGCGATAGAGATCAAGACTTTATCAGTTTGGCCAGACTGATTAGAAGACACCGATACAGTTTTCTGAGTAGTTGTTTGCAGGTGTTGTCTAACAGTTGAGATGGAGGAGATCTTTTGACTGGAGACCAACTTAGTATTTTCACTTGATACAATTTGCTCTTTTGCAGACAATGTAACTGTGGAATCTACAGTGGTGTTGCCATGGTGGGATCTGGGATTGCTTTGGGTTACATCTGAAACCAAAACCGTCATGGAGGAGTCTGAATGAGCACCCATTTTTGTATTTGTACTTCCTTCCTGAGTGGTTCCTGAGATACTGTAATTTCCCTGATTCCTATTGGACAGCATTTCAAGAGCAGCACTCACAGAATCATGTGCAAAAGTGGGAGACGGAGAAGTTGGGGGTGTGTTTTCCTCCCTCAGTTTCCGGTATTTCTCCTCTGCTTTTATCAGTGCTGTGTTAAATTTACTAGCTTTCCCTCTCATGAATGGTGGAGGGGAAGGTGGTGGAGTGAATTTCACTGGAGCAATGTAAACTTTCCTTAGTGGTAGTGGCGATTCTGCTGGTAGAGGTGGAGATGGTGGTGGAGTAAATTTCACAGGAGCAATGTTGACCTTCTTGAGCAGCTTAGGAGATTCTGGGTATGGAGGAGGGATGTCATGGGAGACCGTTTTTGAAATGTGCGTGGTTTCTTCTGTTTCTTTTTGGATTGCGGCCTGCACTTCAGTTTTCACAGATGTTGCCTGTACCTGTTGCTTTTTACTGAATTCAACTTTAGACTCCAACTTTGGAACTGGCTGCAAAGCAGGAACTTTCACTTTTTTGACTATCATTCTTTTTGCTGTTGATGGAGAAGCAGGAACTGCTTGAGTAGAGGTACTCTCCAGTTCTCGTTGAGGTGGAGGAGGTGGGAGGAAGTCTTGCTCACTGGTGAGTGGTGGTGGGGGGGGAGGAAGGTGGTCAGTGTCAGTATCAGCAGTTGGCGGAAGAGGACTAGGAGGAGGAGGAGGAAGAAGGTCTGTTTCTGCAACAGGTGGAGGTGGTGGTGGTAGAGGCAGATCATGCTCTGGTACTTGAGACTTTAATGTGTAATTGTCAGTTTTTACTTTGGTTTTAGACAGTTTTCCCATCCCCTTTTGGTTTGATTTAAGATTACGAAACTCTGTCTTTACCGTTTTTATGCCATG
Source organism: Gambusia affinis (assembly GCF_019740435.1). Lineage (NCBI taxonomy): Eukaryota > Metazoa > Chordata > Actinopteri > Cyprinodontiformes > Poeciliidae > Gambusia > Gambusia affinis. Next base: position 16,589,098 of record NC_057878.1, read on the forward strand.
GTTTTGAGTAATAGTTTTGTGCTCCACCATAGTTGAAGTCTTTATTCTAACGGTATCTGACTGTTGAATGGAGTGACTTTCCTTAGATGTTTCAACCTGCTTTGCTGTTTTTATCTTTTGTATGTTCCTCTGGGCATCTGGATTAAGGTTTTTCACGGCAGGGCTCTGTTTGACTTTAACCCTTCTGTATACTCCATGCCTGACTCTGGGAGTTTCCCGCTGTGCTGTTTCCATAAGGGACTTGATCGTGCCTTTAACATCACCCTTTATCACTTCTTCTTTTTCCTGTTGGGTTTGCTCCTGTGTCTCATATAAGGACTTGATTGACATTTTGACATCACCCTTGATATCTTCTTCAAAGGCAAATTTCTGTTGAGTCTTTGGGGATAGTGGAGGCTCCATGAACATCTGAATTGTCCCTTTGACATCTCCTTGAACATCTATTTCCTGCTGAGATATTTTTCTCTCACTTGAGGCATCTTGCAGACTTAGCATTGCCATATGAATATCACCTCGCACAATTTCTTCCTTTTCAACTCCCTTCACTGCTTGCTTTGCCATTTCCAGGGATTTTAGGGTAGCCTTCACATCTCCAGGAACTAAATCCTCAACAGCAAAACTTCCAACTCTGGAGGTGGATGATTTCCCAAGAGATCTTAGAGCGCCCCGGATATTTCCGGGAACAATATCTGGCTTCTCCACCTCTTTGTTGCGTCTCTGAGCCCTCTCCAGACACCGCAGTGCTTTTGGAATATTGCCTTTTACCACTTCCTTTTTTTCCACAACCACTGTCTGTTTAGCTGATTCTGACAATGAGCTCAAAGCAGCTTTTAAATCTCCTTTGACTATCTCCTCCCTCTGGATTCTTTCCAGTGAGACAGTTGGCTCTGCCATGAAAACTTTTAATGCATTGTGAACATCTCCTGGTATAACATCCTCTACTGAGCGTTCAATTTGCATTTGATGTTGGCCGAGAATAGATTTGGTGCTCTTGATGTCGCCCCCAATGATCTTCTCTTTTTTAGTTGTGTCATCCAGAGTTTCATCAGGGCCTAACTGGAGCTGTTTGAGATAATCAAGAGCTCCAGATTCAATGCATGTGGAGTAAAAATTGACATTCCCCCTTTCAGTGTCATCTATCTTTATCTTCATGGCCTGATCTGACTTTTCTGAGCTGGACAGCCTTTCAAGAGCACTCTTTATGTCCCCTTTTACAACATCTTCCTTTTCAACATTAACATCCTGGTTTTTATGTAGAAGGGAATATAATGTCATCCGCACATCTCCTTTTTCATCCTCCTGAATGAGTATGCCCTGTTTTGCCGATCCAGTCTTACTGAAGAGGTTGTTGATTGTTTCCTGAATGTCACCATGCAGTATTTCCTCCTTTTCAACGTTACTTTCCTTTTCTTGGCTGAATAGTTGCTCCACTGTTGAGCTGATGTTTCCCTTCTCTTCTGAATCTATGACAATTTGCTGCTCCCTTTTATCCTTTCTGTTGAGAAGATTCATCATAATAGTTTGTAGATCTCCCCTGATGATTTCCTCTCTCTGAATCTCTGGCGTTTGCTTATTCATTAGCTGGTATTTTGCCATTCTTACATCACCAATCTCATCAGCCTCAATTAGTATTCCCGTTGAATTCACCATTTTCTGACTGTAAAGTTCCTCAAGAGTTCCCTTGATGCTTTTCCCCAATATTTCAGTCTTTTCTACCTTAGCCTCACTAAAGCCGTCAAATGGTGTTGTTTCAAAGAGCCATGTTGTTGTTTTTACATCTGCCTTGGGAATTTCCTCCTGAGCGACAGATATGTTCTCATCCTCATCTACTTCTTTAATGTGATCGAGAGGATTTTTCTCAAAAAGCCAGACTGAATGTTTAACATCTCCCTTTGCAACCTCCTCCTTTTTAACAGTTTCAATTAGATTTTCAGAGCTCATGCTTCTTATTTTGTCAATGGACTGAGTTTCAAACCTCCACTTTGCAGACCTGACATCACCTCTCTGTATTTCACTCACATTAACAGTCCTAACAGATCCCTCTGAGGAGGTGTCAGTTTCAAAACGCTGTTTATTCACTCTCACGTTGCCTCCTTGAATGTCTTCCACAGTTTTTATAAAAGGCTTACTTTCTTCAGCAATCCTGTCTAGAGGTTGGGTCTCAAATTTCCATTTGGCAGATGTTACATCTCCTTTTTGTAAATCTTGTTGTGTTACAGATTTAATGATATAGACCTCATCTGTGTCTTTAAACGCATCAAGAGGTTTTGTTTCAAACAACCACCGGGTCCCGACAACGTCTCCCTTCTTCACCTCCTCACTTGTAACAGTGGTGACCTCATGGTAGTGACCCTCTTTGTCCTGTATGGCATATAGGGGCTGTGTTTCAAACATCATTGTGTAATTTCTCACATCACCTTTCTCTTCCTTGTCGCAAATAATTTTGGATGTTTTTATGTTTTCTGTTTCAGAGGAAACCTCTTGGATTTTATCTAGGGAATAGGTCTCAAAAATAAACCGACCCTTGTTGACATCACCCGGTTGCACATCGCTGACTGTGTGACTGTTCATATATTCCTCTTTGCTGTCATGTATTTGGTCAATGGACTGATTTTCAAAGAGCCATTTGCAGTTCACAACATTTCCTCTTTGTATGTCCTCGGTCTGAACTCTCTTGAGCTTTCGCATTACTTCATCAGAGGAAGACGTCATGATGTCTGATGTTTGGTTTTCGAAAATATATTTTTTTCTTGAGACATCTCCAGATGCAATGTCTATCTCTGTGACACGTTTATAAGATCCTATCTCCTCCCCTGTGAGGTTCTCCAGGTTTTCTGTCTCAAAAAGAAAGCAAGCCATTTTTACATCTTTTCCTGTAATGTCTTCTTGGTTTAAACTCCGTGTCTTCAATACTGTTTCAGTTTCGTCATGAATTGAATCAAGTGTTTGGGTCTCAAACAGCCATGTGCAGGTCTTGACATCTCCCTTGCGTATTTCTTCGGATTCATTCTCTCCTTTTAGTTCCACTCTTTCATACAAGATGTCCATTGGCTTTGTTTCAAACAACCACTTGCATGTTTTCACATCCCCCTTCACAATATCCAGAGCTTTATTTGTCTCCACAGTTTCTTCATCTTCAAGATTGCTGAAGTACTTGATTGCATCAAGAGGCTGTGTTTCAAATAGCCACTTCGCAGTCTTGACATCGCCAGATTCAACTTCCTGTTTAGATATTCCTTTAATAATTTGATATTTTTCAACACTGTCATCAAACTGATCAATGGGGCGTGTTTCAAACATCCATTTGTAGGTTGTTACGTCTCCTTTAACTACTTCCTCACGGCGCACTGTTTTCACCTCATGAAAGTGGCCTAAACTGTCTTGCATGGCATACAATGCCGATGACTCAAAAAAGTTTGTATTTGATTTTACAGAGCCAGATGTCACACCCTCTATTGCAATCATTTGCAATTCCTTACTTGTGTTAAAATCTGTGCTTTCAAAAATGTGCTTGTAGTTTGACACATCCACTTTATCAATTTCTTCAAGGTCAATCGTTCGGATTACTTCTCTCTTTTCCTCTCTAATTTCCTCCAGTGGTTGACTTTCAAATAACCATTTCTGATGTCTTACATCACCCTTCTCCTCATTAAGTGGTATGGTCTTTTTCAATTTGCCTACCTCGGCCAACTCCTTCAAGTCTTCACTTGGAATCGTCTCAAAATATTCTCTGGCTGATCTCACATTACCAGCTATAATTTCTTCTTTTGTCAAAGAATAAGTATTTGAATCATTTTTTAATGTATCCATTGGCTGTGTCTCAAAGACCCAACAGTTCCTGCGAACATCTGCCCTGCAGCTTGTTCCATCCTCTTGCGTGAGATCATCCTCAACATTTACAGTACGAATGACTTCTTTTTTCTCTTCTCTTATTTGTTCTAGAGGCTGACTCTCAAACCGCCACTTCTGGTGTCTCACATCACCTTTCATTTCTTCATCTACTATTGCCTTTTTAAGTTTTCCAACTTCAGGGCAGTTTTTCCTGGCTACTTGTGGACTGGTTTCAAAAAAATCCCTTGCAGATCTAACATTTCCTCCTATAATCTCTTCAATCGACTCAGATGTCATGGTCATCGGAGGGTCTTTTGGTTGTGTTTCAAAGACTAACCGGTGCTTGCGCACATCAGCTCCAATAATATCTTTCTTCTCTGTTTGCAAACTTTGCCACTCAAGGAGAGAATTTAATGTTTTTATCTCAAACAACCATCTGCCCCAATCTCCTTTGCTACTATCCTCCATAGATAGACTGCATACAAGTTTTAAAGGAGCAAATTCTTTGTTTGTCAGGTCCAGTGGTTGTGTATCAAAAAGCCAACGTGAAGCAAGAGAGTTCTCCAGTTCCGTTTCTATTTTACGCACAGACTTTATCTCCAGCAATTGGCTTGATTGTCCTATGATAACACATTTAAACTGAGTGTCAAACGTGCTTGTTATGACTTTAACTTCTCCACTGATTTCTTCCAACACTGAACGTAAGCTCAGCAGGTGGCTCTCATCAATAGTCTCTGTGTGCCCCAAGCTTTCTATTAACTCACTATCAATCATGTAAATAGAAGCATTTCCATCATCTTCAGTAAACACAATTTCCTTTGTCAAATCCTCTTCCTTATGCATTTTGTTTAGAGTGTCCATATTTTGAGTTTCAAACAGCCATGCTGCGGCACGAACATCCCCCTTATCAAATTTGTTAAATTTGTTTTTATATTCCGTTGAGTTGGTGTTCAGTGAGCCCAGCTCATCTATTGGCTTGGTCTCAAACATCCACGCCGTACGTCTCACATCTTTACCCACAATTATTTCCTGTTGAGTAATTTTCTTGTTGTCTTCCTCCTCATTAGGAGTTTCATCTTTAATAGCATCCAATGGTTTATTTTCAAACATCCAGCGCATGGCTTGCACCTCCCCAGGGAGAATCTCTTCCCACTCCTCATACTCCTCATCATAGACATCATCAGGACTACCATCATCATCATCCTCATATGTGTACACTGGGCTCTCTACCTGGTTGTTCTCTGTTTCACTGTATTCACTGTAGTACTCTGTTTCAATATTCTTACGAACCTCAGGATGAATGTGCTTGTATAGACGTTTCAGCTCAGATATACCCTTCTGCTTGAAAAAAGCTTCTCGATTGAGTTGTTGTTTGTTTACTGGATCCAAAGGCTCATGTGAGGGATGGCTCACTGGAATATTTTCACTGTCTGATGGCATTTGTAATAAGTGTGGAGGAGGAGGAGGAAGATATTCAGAATCCTCAGCTGGAGGGGGTGGAAAGTCCTCATAATCCATTTCTGTAGCTGTGGTTGACTCCGTAGCAAATTCCTTACATACTTCACTAGTCAGCTTGTTGCTCTGATTCACGTTTGAAGACCACTTTGATCGATTGATGTCACGTCCAATCTTTGTTGGGGAAAAAAATGATATATTTTTTTAGTAAATTAACTATTAAAAAACATGAGTATATAATTGAATACATTGAAGTCTCAAAATCTGGTTGTTGATGGTGTCTATACAGAATGCTAATCCATCCATAGTTAAATAAACTTCTAAATTGCTTTCTTCTCATTCACTTCCAAATGACAAAGAAATAAATTGCTGATACAACGCAAGACAAATCTGTCAAGGTTTAGAGTGAGCAGCACAGGAACACAGCTGTCCAGTGACACAATTTACCTCACCTGGTATTATGAATTTGCACAGGTGTATAACTTCTGCAGAGAGTGTGTTCTACTGTGCAATTGTTTAAGAGAGTTAAAATAACTAATCTTTACATTTTGAGAGTGATCTCAGAAGAAAAAGTATGCTTGTATTTCAAAAGTTATTACCTTAATTGGTTTTTGTGCAGCAGCCTCTTCTATTGTTCTTTCAAAGTGATCTCTCAGCTCTTTGGTTGTGAACCTGGGAAACTCTTCATCTAATTGTTAGCATAGGAGTTACAACAAAGAGGAGCAATGTATTAGCAAAGCAGAGATAGGCAACACAGAATGGCGATTAACAGATCGAGTTTCATGAGCTCCTACCTGTATCATTCTGATGGTTTTCATAACTGGATGCCAGGTTGCTGTCATTGTAGGTCACCTGTGTGTGTTTTAAATGAAAAATTATGAGAGGAAATTTATGTAACTGACACATATGTAATCATAATTACTCTTCTTGCAGTTATGTATGTGATGGTTATTTATTGTGTTATCTGATGAGTAGTGAGTAGCTACTGGGATAAATTGTAAGAAATTTCATCCTTGATTTTTGTCCTTTCAAGTGTTAATCATTGCACAGATTCTTCTGAAAACTGAGAAATAGACAAAGATCTTCTTGTATTTCTTTTAGAATCAGAATGACAGAAAATGTTATGCATACCATAGTTTCTTGGAAATTTAGCTGCTGACTGCCTGGGATGACCGACCTGCTGCCACTTGACACTGTAACCTCAGAGGTTGACATCTCCTGTAAGGGCAAAAGAGGCATTTCTCAAAGATGATAGATGACATACAACCTCATAACACAAATTGCTTTGTGCCTCATATCGTAACCAACTCTTTTTATGGCCAGTAATCAGACTCAACTCCAATTTACTAAGTCTGGTAAAACATAATAGTACGCAAGTAAACACCATCAACCCCTTACGCTTCTTGAGCTCTGAAAAAAATAATCACAAGAGTAAAGATAATAAAGCCAAGCTCTTCTTTCACACTGTGCAAAATAACCAATAAATATTTCCTTTATATTCCTTGTTTAATGATTTGTCTCCATAAATGGACTACAGCATATATAAATATACCCTAGAGGCTTTAATAAAAGCTGATAAAATATCAAGCAATGCAAGCAACATGGGTCCACATGTTCAGTTACAGGTATAACGACAAAGTGTCATGCAAAGGTATTCATAACCTCTGGGTTTTTTTTATGAAATTGTTCACATTACAACCTCAATCTTCAATTTATTTAATTAGGATTTTTTGTAAAAAACCAGCAAAATTAGTACATTTTTGCTTCATTGATTCAAGTCAAAATCTTAAAACGTCCTAACTGGATTAGTAATCTTGCAAGGCACTGTATATACAACCTCACACAGAGTTCAGATTATCAGTTTTTACTTGCAGAACTCCCATTCCAATGATTAGAATGTCAAGCGTTATGATGCAGCAGCAACCAGTTCAGGTCATTACAAAGCATTGCCACGATTTGTACATTCATCTCCCCCAAGCACTTTGCATCAACCTAATGGAGCTGATCTGTGTACCTGCTCAGTTTTGTGATGAAAATTAAACTGAGTTACACTGTGTGATGTTGAAGCTTCCTGGGTATGAATTTGTTTCCTCACGCTTGTAAGTCCCCCAGGCAGGGAACAGACCTCTGACTCCTCCATGACCTAATGAAGCAGGAAACATTGTTAGCTGCTTCCACTTCTGGAATTAAACAGCTGCTCAATATGGCTTTTCATATTGGGATGCATGCGGAGCAGACAGCTGTCAGGGGTTGAGGCAGCTCATGTAGTTTGCAGTGTTTTCCGAATTTCTCAACAGTTGCTTAAATCTAGTAAGTGATTTTATGTTCTGCATGAATGCAAAAACTGACCCATGGTCACAGGAAAGAATTGTCAACTTTATCAAGACTTTATCGCGACAGAAACAACAGTTTACCTCAATTGCCTCCATTATTGCTTCCATGATCCATGATCATTTCAAAAATGATCATGAATATCACTCTAATTTTATATAATAGGGAAGAATACATTTTCTTTTCACTGCAATTTGCAGGGAAACAATGAGAGCAGCTATCTGGATACATAGTCCATGCACAAGCTGGAATACCCCGCTGGTGATGGTGTTGTCTGCTCGCTTGGAGGCAGCTGCCTGGGACATAGCCTCACAGTTGGCCTGTGGGATGACGTCTGAGTCCGCAGAGTGAATCCCGATTCCTCTGGTTTTAAACGTTTAGGATGTCCAGCCCTGGTTGAACCTGCACTGCCAGCAGCTGAGGCATAAAAAGCCAACAGTTGGAGAACACGTTTACTATCTGTTTTTAAATTTTTTATTTTTTTTGTCCAATAATTTGAAACCAAATAACACGATACTGCTATTATAAATACATTTAGATAAAATTGTGTAAGTAATATATTTTTGTTAAAATCTGATAGAATGTGTTTTGAGTCCCACTCAAAGTGCTGTTGCAGAGCAGGTGGTGCAAATACCAAGATGCTCCTCTGGCCCAGGACTAAAATCATTTGCACAACTGTCTTCTGGCATCCAGCTGCTCACAGGCTGTGCAAAATTTAGTGAAAAGGTGGTAAACAACTATCCAATGTCGAAAGCGTTAACGTGATTTGTAGGGTTTTAACATTATACCTCATTTAAATTTGCTCTCAAATGATATGAATGTACTATTTAATGTATCTCGGCACTCATTATCCTCTTAGATTAATGACTACTTCTGTAGTTTCATAACCCTGTGAAATTACGGCTCATATCATTTAGAGTTTTAAGAGGGTCAAGATTCACATTAAGGTTACTGTATTTCAAACTGTTGTATGATGAAGCCCTGCTTGTAAATCATGTTTCTGGTCTAATTGGAATACACGTATATGACAAGAGAATAACCTAAACGGTTTTATGATGATAAAACTTCCTTCTTTTGTTTTTAGTTAGCTTCTCTTGTGCTTTTATTCCTAATTGATAATAAAAAGTTTATGTGCAATTGCTAAACCTCAAAGACTGTGTCAGGAGCTTACTCACTGCTCCAATTTGGAAAGTTATCTTATTTGTCTCTCAGTTCTTGTTTATTTAAAATGTGTTCAAAACAATAAGAAAATAAACTCTAAACTCAGTTTTACCTAAACAGTCTTGGCCTTTTTGAAGGCACAACAGTGAATAAATCAAACATTCTTTGCTTATTCAATTAAGGAAAATAAACCTGAAATAAACTCATCTTTGCTTAGTTTATTTATTTTGCTAAAAATAAGTGAAACATATAATAAAATTTTAAAATGTTTTTCATTTATAAATTAATTTATATTTTGAAAAAGAAAAAAAAGATTGAATTGAAGTGGTATGTCAGCACTCATTCAATTGTGCTGTAATCACTTTTACAGCACAAATGAATAATGTGCTGTAATGCAATGTAATCACTTTTTATGCTGGTAGGCTGTTGTTTTAAATGTAATACAGTATAACTTATAAAAAATTAACAGATTGGTTAAAAAAATTCAGTCTTGTGAAATGATTTTGATTCCAACCAAAAAAATTCAAATCTGTCTTCAGGTCCAGCCTATTACATGACAGACTAGGTTGGGACAAGAGCTCAAATATCAAGAAAGTGAAGTTATCTTGGCGCCATGTACATGCAAAAATAAGTCCAGCCTATTTTTGACTTAACCATCATGGGTCATGTTTCTTAGTGAAATACAGTGGAAAGCTGGAAGGTCAAAGTTCCCCTTTCCAAAAGCATGAAAATACTTGCACTCATGACCTTGCGTTTAAGAATGCATTTTCATTTTCTCTTCAAAACTCCTTATTTCATTACCTGGCTCTGAGGTTGTAAATTATCTAACAGCCAGAAGATCTGGCCTTCATACAAACAAACAGCTAAGCTACTGGAATAACTTCGTAGAATTTTTTCTTATCTGTTTTTCGGCTAAAGGTAATTTTAACTTCTCATTTTAGTCACAGTTTAGTTTATATTTTGCTCTCAAATCCTATACTATGGAAGGATGTTTGCTCTGCATCAATGATTCAGTGATAGCCTTTAGCTATTTTGTTACATCTGACAACATTAAAGCAAAAAAACGTAAACTTGAAAGCTAGAAACAGGCAAAATAGTTAAACAGCACCTACCAGGAAAGGATGGTGTTGAATTATAAAATATCTGATCTCAGTAAATAGAATCCCACAATAAGGCCACTGCACCCCTGCCTGCAGGGTCTTTCCAAGCAAAGAGAAAATTCCGGGTCAGTGATGGAGACCAGCTCCAAGGCAATGTGTTCACCTCTGTCCAACAAGCAGACAGTGACAGCTGATTTTATTTTAGACCCTCCGCCCCCTTGCAGAAGATGGTCCCGCGGTGTTTTTTCCCCGCTTTTTTAAGGTTCTAAGGCTCCATGCCTCCTGCGCCGAGTCCCAAGAAAACCCATACAGAAATACATACTGTGACTTATTTGCAGGCCCTTGTATACAGCTAAATCAGGTCACAGAGGTTTCATCATCATGTCTATCACCAGAGTAGATTCCATAGTTCAACAGCTGCTACCGTCTATCATTATACAACAAAATATGCACATAGAAACCGACAACAAGATACTCTGAGAATTTAATCAGCTTTCACTTTTTCTGGGACCAAAGCAGAAGAAAGTGGGCATCAAGCAGATATAAATTCCTCACAACAAAAAATGGTGTTTATATGTGCGAGTCTGATTTGGGATCAGTGATGTAATGCTACATGCGGAGGAGTGCAGAGTTTCTGGGGCTGTAAATACAAGCGACACCTCTAAGTGTGGAGGAGCTGGCCGACCCATCTTGTTTAGCAAGGCTGCAAACTGTGGCGCCAGCCTGGCTGTGGCATCTCATGGACGGTAGCTCAGTGTGTCTGCCAGGCATCGGCTCGTCCACCGCATGTACAACTCACACCTGTATTTCTACAGACCACCTGCTTGGCAAAGAGTTTTCATGTTTTCTTTCTTCCTTTCATGCATTCTTATTTAGTTTCCTTAAAACTAACTTTGCTTAAATATTTGCATGCATCTAGCATGTAATTGGCTCAACAGTTCGGTTTCTCTTCTATTTTATCCATTAAAAAAAACAACAGTCAAATTTGATTATTTGTTTTAAAGCAACATGATGTAAAATCAAAGATTTAGTCTTTCTAAGAAAAAAATAATTAACTTTTTAATCCTTTGTGAAGAACTTCACATGTGGTGGAAAACCAACAACCCAAACAAAATATGTTTGCCAGTCAAAATGGCAGAGGCAGCATCATGGTGTGAAGGTACTTTTCTTCATTAGCGGCTAAGAAGCTGGTCAGAGTTGAAGGGGAACATAAATGAAAGTTTAGGAAAATTCTTGAACAAATCTTACATAAGACGCAAAACTGGGGTGGAGATTCATCTTCCAGCAGTACAATGACCCTCAACATACAGGCAGAACAATGATAGAATGGCATAGATTGAGGCATGTTCACGTGTTAGGATGAGCCCAGTCAAAGTCCAAACCTAAATATATTTGAGGCTCTTCTGCAGCAAGACTTCAACGATGTTCACACATGCTCTCCAGTCAACCTAACTAAACTTGACCCATTTTGCAAAGAAAAATGTGCAGAATTCTTAGTTTTTGGATGTGAAAAGTGGATAAAGACAACAGACTCCCAGAAAAATAAAATAGGAATGCTAATACTTCTGCAAGGGACTGCATGGTGTAAAGTATCCAAGTGATTTTCATAAATACTTTTTGTAGTACAATAGGATAGGCACCAGCAACCCTTCCGACCCCTCTACGGGACAAGGGTGATCAGAAAATGGATGGATGGATGGATGGATGGATATTACATTAGATTTTTGTTTAGATACACTGGTCATTCAAGCAACGAAGATGAAAAAGTGAGTAAAGGCAGTAAACTCAGATTTACATAACCAAAGAACGACCAGCACTGGCAATAACAGTTGATTTCATTTGGATACAACGCAATGTTGTGTGTTTGTCCTTTGATTGCAATCAAATTTTAATTACAGCTTGTGAGCTATAATTCTCAACTGTTTGTGCATTTCCTTATTTATGCAATTAGCCTTCATGCTGTCCACAAAGCAAACAAACAAACAACAAAGTACACATGTTTCATGCACAATAGTAGAAAAATAAAAACACATTACATCATGAGTTCTTAACCAAATCAGGCTCTGCTCACATTAATATAGATATTTTACAAAGCAAACCTGGTTATAAATTAAAGTGAAATGAAGACAAAATATCCAGAAGAGTGTAGGTGGGACGGATGGACAGACAGATAGAAACTGAAGCTGGGCATTAATCCCCCCTCTGCTTCCTCCACAGAAATAGCATTTTACCGACCAACCCAAATGTTTAGGAGAGAGTTAAAGAGTGAATTTGTAAATCTTTGTGCCCTTTTAAGTACTCAGCCCACAGGTGCTTGCTATAAATATATCTTTGAGCTCTTTATCTCAAGGGCTGAATAAATAAGATAAATCCCTAAAGCAGAAGGTAGAGCTTTCTAAACCCCTTATATTTACTACAAAATAAAGAAAATGCATCATTCAATAATGCTTCAAGACATGCCACTGTAAAGAGAATAATGACAAACAAATACTGCTATTATGATGGAGAGACGAAATGAACATAATAAATAACTGATAGCATAGCCTAAGAATACAATTTGAAGTGAAGCGTCTTCTGCATCCACATATATGCTCTGTTTTTCATATTCATAAATTTGATAACATAGCTGGCCAACATTTGACTGCTTGTAAATTCAGAAGGAGTGTTTCCAGCGGTTTTCATTTCGACCCCTCTGTCTGGTAGAGACTTTGGTGTTGCTCACATCAGTGAGCACTGCATGAGGACCAAAGGCAGATAGAGCCATGGGGTGCATGACAATGAGCTACCAGATGCCATTAGAAGTGAGCCTGCAAATCACAAGAATTCACACAGAAAGAAAAGCTTTTTATTGTGACATTGATTAGTTTTTCTTTCTTCTTTCTGCTCTTTTTTTTCAGTTTTAGCTGGATTTGCATTTAGGAAGAATTGCTTCCCACAGAACCATGTTGTTAGAGCTTATTATCTTCAGAACAAAACGTGAACAATTTATATCCCCTACAATTTATTTGGTGTGAGGGTCTCCTTTTCATTAATGCATTTTCATTTTGCTTTTGCTTGTGATTACTTCAAGTGGAGGTATGTAGAACATATTTTATGTATGAGACAAGATCAAAGATGTAGACCTTCATTAATGCCCAGCAAGCTTAAGTTATATTGTCAGATATGAGAGGCCAGTGATACGCTGAATTTAATAGTTGACATACAGTCCAAAGCGCTTGAACAATTTTGGCTTCATGCAGAGTTACAGCAGGTTTGCAAATCGTCTTGTAGTCAGAGCTCCGTGTGTGCTGATCTGTGCTGTACAAAGGGTAAAGCACTGTAACTTTTGACTACAAACCACCCACAAGCATTGACAGCAGACACCAAAGCGGAAAAATAAATAGGTAAGTCTGGAAATAGGCTGTGAAAATGAAGGGGGAAAAAATGTAATGAAACAAGTGCGATAAATTGGTGTGAAGAAAGTGAGACATACTTCACTGATTGCTACAAATAATGTGGATAGACATGAACAAATTCAAAGGAGAGCTCTTTGCCCATCATCAACAGGTCATTATCTTTAACAAGCTCTGCTGTTCTCCTGAATTTATAGTAGGTTCTCTGCACACAATTGTCTGTCTGTTTCTAAATTTAGATTCTACAAAGAGAACACGTGAACAAAAAATAATCCATTTACTTCTGAAGCTAAAAGCTGTTGTAGCTCCACAGTGTGGCCATTTCCAATTAAATCTCAATAAAATACCCTGAAGTTTGTAGTTGATGATAAAATGTAATAATGTCTGAGGGGTATGAAAAATTTTGTGAGACTCCATAAATGCAATTAATCAACTTTTCAATCAATTTCCCCTCAATGCAGTCTGCTGGAGCACTGGTGAGGCAGTACCATCATTTGTATGACTGTAGAAATAATTGTGGTGACAACACTCACAATGCTGACATGCAGAGGATAATGTTTGCACTCTTTCCCATCTTAGCTATGCAGGTCAGTGTGCCAACACTTGCTTAAATGCACATACTGTGGCAGAGATTGATGAGAATATCTTAATGTATTTAACTGTCTATCATAAAGTGGTGAACAAGCAATAGAGATGGATGAAGGAAAATGTTATTTTTCATGGTGTCACTACTGACAATACACAGCTCAGACACTAATCACCACTACTGGGTTAAGAAATATTCCTATCTTGGTTTTGGTTGTTTGCGGATCAAATGAGACCTTGAACATGATTCCCCTGCTGCTTATTTATAAAATTATGTGGTCTGAAGCAGCAGCAGTACCATAACTTTAACACAAAATCTCAGCTTTTAGATCAAAATATTACATTCTCAAATTATGTTTTTGTTAGCAAAAAAGACACACACACACACACACACACACAAAACAAGAAAGCAATGATCCTCGGGAGGCCTCATTTACAGATGAAATGTATTCAATGAAGCTAATACAAAGTTAAAACTGTGACTACTGATCCTCCTTATGCTGAATATTATAGGTGTTATATTTTCTGCATAAATACAAAATATTTCTGCTAAGATGTAAGCCTACATGCCTTATTTTTGGCATTGCAGGACTGCTGCTGTGCTGCTTAGTTGTTAATTTCAGACCTAGAGGAGTTTCCAGTATTCAGAAGGCAGTTTAAGCTAACCAGGCTCTATGTTTGTCCCTGATATATTTAGTTTGGTGTTGGGTCTCTGACTGGTGGAGAAAGGTACTCTCCAAGAGGATCAGTAAATTACTGAAAATAAACTGGTCAACAAAGTTTGAAATATCAAGATTAAGTAGGGTGCTGGGATAGATAAATAATTTACACAAGATTGTATGTGCAAATTTCCTTCAAGAGACATTCATCGTTTCTATAAAAGAAAAAAAACAAGTGCATCACCAAGGTGATTCATCATACACGCGTGCACACGCACGCACACACACACAAAAACATGTTTCCACTTCAGTCAGTCGCTGACCTTTTTACATCGCATCCTTTTCCTGCACAAAAAACCAAAACTACTCAACAAACCAAGAAATCAATCAAAACTCACAGCAAGACACATCAAAGATTTTATTGAAGCCCAAACAACTCTCCAGATACAAGAAGGATGTTTCAAATGGCATCTGTATGAGGCAAACTCATACAGATGCCACATCAACCATCCATGGGTTCGAGGAATATATCGATAATGCATATAGCTGAAATTCATGAGTATCATCTGGATTTTCAAAGTAGGTCAAACAGAGGGCATAATTAAAACAACAGGATAATGTTTCAGAAGTGAAGCAGTTATTAACTTAGCTTCATAGAATGAATCTTTTTGCATCTTCATTTTGTATAAATCTAGAGCTTTTGGTCAGGGAGCCTGAAGCTAATAATTATAGTGCAGGAAAGGCAAAAACCAAAGCAGATTTCTGCTGTTGTAAAACAACTCCATGTTGCAGAACAATATAAAAAGTGCAGCAACAGGTTTTGCCCTTTAAAACTCTAATCACCCCTTGTAGTGTGAAAAATGTATAGTCTCAGTTAGATTATGTTATGCTTTTATGAAAGTAATAAGAAAGACATGTTATTGCTAAATTGTAGTGAGACACTTTTCACCTTTGAGTCAGTTCAGTCCTATTTGTGCCCTAAACGATGATTTTGAAATAGTCCCATCATCTTAACATGATTTGCCCAGTCCGGCAGATATGGAGTTAAAAGCAGAGACAGTAGAAAATAGAAATGCTCTATTTGGATGGGAGCTGATCAGAATCAGAGTGTAGATTTTAACACATGCATGCATCATGCAGTCCGAAGCTTTCATTCATAAAGACAGCATCCCAGTGCCTGCTTTCTAGCCACACAACTTTAAACTCTTCCAACAGGCTCATTAGATCAAGATACCCAAGGACAGCAAAAAATGGGCACAATAGAAAAGGTCAGCATTTTCCACACTAAAATATAATGTTCAATACATCTAAGACACCAATGAATCAGATACATAAATCTGTACTATGAATACATTTATCAATTTCTAGCTTGATATGTGTGATTTTTTGAGTTTCATGTTGCAGGTTTTATACCAATGGAGAACACATACATTTAACATGTGTACCTATTTTTGATTTTGATGTTTTCTTTGGTCAGTTCATGGCAGTTACGCAAGAGCTATTTTATAAACAATCGGCCCACAATTATCTTTCTGATGTTTTGCCAGATTTCCATTAAATGTTCTACAATGTCAGAAAAAGAAGCAGTGTGTTTGAGGCGTTGGTCTCTTGAATTATTTTGGTAAATAAATCTTCAAATCTTAACTGACAAAAAAGCATAGTTTTATGTAATGTCAAAAAGTGAAAGAAATTTCTTTGTAATTTTATTTATTGTATGTAAATATTTGGTTTTAGTTGCATATATGTTTAAGAAAGAAGGATGAAGCAAGAAAAGTCATTAATAGATGGGTAACATCATTCAAATCCTTTTACAGCAACTTTGACATTTATCTACAATCATCTGTAGGCCTATATAAAATGTTCCACCACTAATCTTTACCTTTAGACTCCTCCCATTGGTCAATTATTCTTTGGTAAATGAACAAGAGTACTTTTTAACCAGACGTGTGTGTGGGCGTGTGGGCGCGTGTGGGCGTGTGTGGGTGTGTGTGAGAATTCTCTTCCTTTTCTTGCAAACTTTCACCAGGTTGTTAACAATATGTTGGCTCGTTCTTTGTTCTGAATCTTTTTGATTAAAGTTCTAGTTCCTATTTATGGCCAACTGTAAAAATCTCTCTGGAGGTTCAGGTAGAAGCAATTCATTTGTAATATATTTTATACCCCTTTCTACCATACATAACATTGCCTTAGTTTTACCTTGAATGGCTTATCTTCAGAAATATTACCTCAATAAAAAAAGGGTGTGGCTGCTGCAATTCAGCTGTGTAATTAATTTGCTCCTCTACAAGTAAAAAAGCATATAAATATATACTTTATTTTGCATATAAATATATGCTTTTTATTTGGTTGTAAAAATGTTAATTAAAATACATAAGCAAGCTTTTCAATTGTGTTAATCAGACTGTCTTCCATAATACAAACAAACAGGGATCCTCACACAGTCAATAAACAACACTAAAGTCACAGGAAAGTGGATAAAATTAACAGACATTTTGTATTGGACTGCAGTCTTTGGCCCAGTGAGGCAAATGTCTCCCCTCCTGCCAGCTGTCAGAGCTCCCACCACTCAGAACAAAAGCATTTTTCTAGACTGTCAGTCAGGTGTAGCCACTTACTGAGCACTGTGTATTTGGTGTGAGGGTTTACAGACTCTCTTGGTGTGTGTTTTGAGTTTTAACATCCATTTAATGTTTATGAGGAATTATCTTTCTCCATGATGGGGATGACGAATGTGGCATATAAAGCTCAGTTAATTTCAGAAAAGGCTAAAGAATACATTTGAGACACTGCTGTGACTTTGAAACTGTTCATAATCCTCAGTGGGAATTCCCACCCTGGTGGAGATCATTGTGGGGTATTGTGAGTGACAACAAATCAATGGAACATTTTCCATGGTGGGATTATGAATCAAATGAGTGACACCTCTAAAAATGTTCACAGAAAAACAACAGTGAGAGCACCAACGTCAGAAAAGGAGAATGATGACTGGATTCCAGTAATTTAATTATGTGAAAAAAAAAAATTTCACAGTTTAGTTCGTTTTAAGCAGTTTTGTCCACTTCCTGTCTGTGATACAGTCACGCATACAACCTTTTCATGTCATGTTTACTAAAATGGATTTTTAATTTTGCTGCAATAATAATACTCTAGAAAAAGTGTCATTACAGTTTGTGAAACTTTTTTCAAATAATTCAACTAACACGTGGTCTAGTAAAAGCAACCAAACTCACACAAGCAGTGAACGAGACTTCCATGAAAAGGTTTCACAATACCGCCTGCTGAGATTTGTGGAGTCCTGCTACAAACATGATTATCAACCTTAGCTAGAATCTGAGCTAGAAAAGCATTAGACAGAATGTTAACATGACATTTGACAAAGAGAATATAAAGGTTGTGAACAGCACATACACAGGTGTGATTGACAGCGCTTAGCCCCTCCTCCTGGCTCTGATTAGTTGTTTCTGACTGAGCTGTGTATTTCTGTACTTAACCCGGTCTTGTTATATACTGTCTTAACATAGTGACAGTTTTAACAAATGTGTTACATGCATCAGCTTTAAAGTTGATGTATGTGTAACATACACTGATATATGTGTATGTAACAAAACTAAACATTATGTTTTGTTTAGTTTTCCGATGGTAAATTGTAAGCTAAACTATAGAGCCTTACTGACACCTAGTGATCATTGTGTACGTATTTAAATGGTCAGTCAAGCAGAACTCGTCCGGCTGTACGCATGGTGTCATCGACTGTTCTTCAGGCTTGTTTGTTCCTTGGACACTATTTGTCTGTAAGTTCATTTTATTAATTATCATTGCAGTATTGTGTCATATTTTATAAGAAAAGTTTTACATTTTCCAACCAAAAGCTAAAGCTACATCGTTGGCTAATTGGTGATAATTGGGAGTCATTTGTTTGCTCTAGTGTAGTTGTTTCTGTGTCTTGTCTGTGGTTGATGTGGACTTTTGTGCTTTGTTACAGTTTTACAAAAGGAAGAAAAAAAATAAACCAGGAAAGAGTCACAAAATAAAACAAGAAAACTATCAAGGACTGGATTATTTTCAACTCAAGAGTTAGCTAGCCGTCCAGCTTTGTAAGATCAACACATTGTGAGGGCAGCATAAACACAGTTTATTATGTTTTAATACAATGTTGTTGTGACATGAGACAATATGACAAAGTTTTAGGGGTATAACTACTTTAGAAAGGCACTGTCTAAAGTCAGTCATTATTTTTATTTTTAGTTGCTATGATTAAAACTAAAGCACATATATTTTATGCGTCACACCACTGCAGTTTTGACAGTCTGACCTTTGAGAAGAAAAACTGTTATAACCAAGTATGACAACCAAATTTTCTGGAATTAAGGCGCAGAAGGAAATGGGAGGTTATTAAAATGGCACAGCAGATGTATCTCCTTCAATGTGGGTTTGTGGCAGCTGTACTTATCTTTTGTATCCCTCCTTTGTCCACTTCCTGTCTGTGATACAGTCAGGGATACACTACAACTGACTGCTGTCTGTCAGTTGCAGTGTCAGATTTTTGCAAAATACTCTGTATTAAGTAGGATACTGATCTAGCCACAACCAGAAAAATATCTGAAATATCATCACATGTACATGTAAGAAATCCAGTCATATAACAGTGTTGCTTCATGCAAACAGTTGCACCTGCAGATACCTAGAGGCTATTTCTGGACAAACTATAGCTTCTGAAATAATGACACAATCAGTTTACAACAACAACAAAAAAAAAAAAGAAAGAAAAAAAAAACATCACCAACATTCATAGCAACAAGGCATAAATTTAGCCCCTGCTCATCCTATGACATCTTCATGCCTGACACCCAATCTTGGCACCAACAGCCATGACGGAAATTCAAAAAGCACCTAAATATAACTGTCTCAAGTGACAAAAGACGAGGCACCATGACTCACACAAGAATGACCTAGATTACCATCAATGAAATGCAAAGTGTGTTCAACTTAACCCAAACCATACATTTGGAAAACAACAAGCTGGTCACTCATGTGGGAAAAATCTCAGAGTCAAGGTGTAACAAAAGGCTTTTACCTTTCCACACATTATAAAAGACGCACATTAGAAAAGACATAAAAGAAATCCAGCTGTTATTGCAATATAATAGTCACACACTGTGAGATTTAGAAAAGATGGGTAGAGGGGAAAGAAATACACTAAGGTATACTTGTTTCAGCAATATCACCAGCATCACACTTAGTTGTTGAAAAGATTGGATTCAATTATTAATTTATTAAATAATTAAGATAAATTTAATAAAAAGATCAGTTTTCTTTTTATCTTTCTTTAAATTTATCAGAGTCTAGGAACATTTAATTCATATTGTCATGTTTCTTCAGGGTATAAATATGCTGTCACATAATGTCCCATTACTCTAAACACATGCATGCAGAGTCAGAGCAAAAATGAAAAGGTTTAGTTAAAATTTGCTTCTTCTCATTTCCAGGATTGTGGGAAAAGACCAGAGTAGCCAGACAGAAAGTATATCCCGAGGGGGATCATACAAACTCTATGCAGAGACCAAACACTGGGATTTGAACCCAGGTCCTTACCAACTGTGCAGCCCATAATCCCTTTGATTGCTCTCTAATTAACTTTAGAGAGCTTATTTGGCTGTATAAGCTCCAAAATTAATACTTACTTGTTGCTTATTTTTGTAAGTTGAACCATTCTGAGGCCATTTGTACTGATCTGAACAGTCCAGTAGAAGTACAAAACTATTTTCCACAGTTTGATTTGTGCCCCTTGTACCTGTTAACAACATTGCCTAAACTGTCACACTGTTCGAGAAGGATGCAAGTTTACTTGGCTCAAAAGCAATCACGAAAAATTGAGTATTACTTGCAGAGATGTTTTAGGGAAGAAAGAACAACAATCAATCAATGACAACTGCTGTCATTTATACATTTACTGAAACTTTTAAATAAAATAGCATTCTTACTCTAAATAAACAAGATCTATTGTCTGTATTAAATTCAAACATTTAAAGGTGGCCACTCATGGTTTTAGGGCCCAAAGTACTGGCTTAGTCTGTCTATGCTAAGAGTCTCTGACTTCAGTTCTCAAGAGGTATTGCCCAACAAATTTTACATGCACCCATAGTTCAACACACCATGCCTCAAACTGCTAAGTTACTTCCTTAGAATATTACCAAGTTCTGGGGAGAAACAGTAATGAACCATTTAGTTGATTCTGGTGTGTTGGAACAGTGATGCATTTAAGAACTGCAGGATATTCTTGAGTTGGAAGCCCCTGGTCGATGCCTTTTTAAAGGCGTCATTATGAAACCACTTCACTAAGACCAAACATCTGTGTTTGATCTCAGAAATATAGTCAAAGTGCTTTATGAAACATTGGAGCTGCACCATTTAACTGTATATTACAAATGTGCTAAAGAAATTTGGAAACTGCATCTCAGTGAAAGTGGAAACTTTACTACTGAACTGCAGCAGACCCAGTCAGATTTATCTTCCTACATCTCCCTACATCAATTATCTGACTCTGTGATTCATGCTAACTGAAATTGTTTGTTAAACACAAGTGCCCATTATGCAAAAAGCATCACCATTAATTAATCTTTGCCTCGGTAAGAGAGTCTTCTGGTGGAAAAGCACATTGACTTGAACTAGAGAAGCTTTTATGAGAGATTAATAAGTGAGTCAGAAAATTTGAGTTGTAATAAATATTTTATTAATTTTATTTTTGGAGTACTTGGATTTAATAGAATTCATTTTATTGATTCATCTTGTTGTGGGGCTTAGGGATGGATTTGTGAGAGCATGGTTCTCTGCAGGGAGTATGTGATTGATTTTCTATATTTAAAAATATGCTAAATAATGATCAAAACAGATCATCTAGTTTAAAGCAATAATGGTTATGTCAGTAAAATATTGATGCTGAGAAAAAAAATATTTTAGTCTTTTAGTGTGTGCTCTGCAAACTTTCCCAGCCATTTGGTTGCATTACACAGTTTCTGCAGCACTACTTACTGTAAGTAGATATTTTTTTTGTGTGTATAATTCATCCTAAATGCAGCCAGACAGCTGCATAAACAGGCTCTGGTAGATTAGATGAAACACTACAGATTTCCTCTGTTCTGGCTTTTGTTGTTACACTGAAATGTTTTAGATGGAAAATATTTTATCAAATAAAGATAATGTAAGTATTTGAAAAAGGAGCTTTTAAATTAAGGTTTGTTTTACAAAAGGAGAAGGCTATCCAAAATCAACCTGCTTATATGCAAATAGGGAATTGTCCCCCAAACCTATAATTGACAGTAGATCACCTTGGAGGAAATCTGGCAGATTCTCCCTTGTAGGATTGTAATTGTGCAGTTATTTTATGATACAAAAAGCATCTGAATCAGATTTAGGTTCAGACTGCAAGGTACCCTTGCAGATCACTCAAATCCCAACACATCAAAAATGAATTTGTAACCATTTTTAGTCTGATAGATGTCAGTGTCTGATCTTAAATTCCTTTTGACTGAGATATAACATATCACTTTCTTTTAGCCCAAGATTTAACTTTAACCTTCCTAACTAAATATCAGAAAGGTTCTATCAATGTGATGTCTTGATTTTTTAGATGAGACCCTGGCACTGGTAGTGAAATCGTTCCAAAAACGTGATTAATCACGTTTCATTGATTATTGAATGAGAGGGCATTTAAATAGATATTCAAGCATACTATTTATCACAGGTGCATTATGTTAGCATTTGTTAAATGACAAACATACATGAGACAAGCAAAATACAGAAGAAATCTGTATTTTGCGAAAACGTTTTCAAGGCACTCCATTTTCATATATTTCTATATGATGACTTTGTGTTTCTGTGTTTGATATGATGTAAAGCACTTTGAAATGCCTTGCTGCTGAAATGTGATATACAAATACAATTTGATTGATTTGATTGATGTTGACATATTTTAGAAATGTTACTGTTTTTCTTGCTGATTTAGGTTGTTGATCAGTGGGCCAAAAAGATAAATCTTGTAACCATATAAAAGGTTAATAAGCAGCACATGCCATGTTAGTTTTTAAATAAAAACTAGAAAATGTTCTATTAAGAATTTAGAAGTCTGCTCAGACAGTAAATCCTTTTGTCTCTGTTATTTGCCATCTGAATGCAAATGCACTCTATGCATAAAATCTGTCAACCAATGAAAAACAATTCTTCGCCCTTATACACCACACAGCAGTGTTCATCTGGTTTCATTTCTCTGCTTTTATTATAGAGATGTACAGGCTCCATGCTGTCAGAGTAGCTGAGCCGTCTGAAATATGTCAATCCAGAGCACTCATTGTCTGCATGGTCCATTTCACATACATTTCTTTCAGCACGTTCTTTTAAACCAAATGAGGATTTAGTGATTTTCACAATCTCATTTGTAATCATAGTCATGGATGCCCTGCCATTCAATCTCAATAGCATCTGATAGTATTAAAATATGACAGATTTGGCTCACACAGACTGTTAATCATGCATCTCCACACTCTCACACATTGTCTTCCTCTATTAAAATCATCCATATTGAACTGATTGTGCTCACTGTTCACCTTGCTGTGTAAAATTACCATGAACAACTGCATGCAATAAGAAGCTACTCAAGCTCATGTTGACATGAGAAAATTTGTCAAAGTCATAATTTGCTTATTACTAAAACATGAAAACTATTAAAAACTCCTTAACTGCTATGTTACTGTGTTACAGAGTTGGACTTCAGAAGGGTCCACTTATGATTTGCTACCTGATCCTGCAGTTCAATTTCTGTTCGGCTTCCTTCCCTCAATCATTCTCAGCTCCCATGTTTGCGTTCAGAGTCCTTTCTCTAAGGACCTTTAGGTGGCAAGCAGTTATCAATCAATGCTGATTTTTCCCACTGCCTCAACATGAAATACCATAATGGGTAAAAGGAAATGGTGTCACGTCATTAAGCCACTTATTCAAAACATGTCAGTGTAAATTGAGGTATATTTGCTCCTACATTCGTAATCATCAATTGAGGGTATTGATTAAATGTTCTTAAGCAATTGGAAAGGTTTTGAATCATGTGTTACATCCTTGTAAAGTTGCCTCTAATGAACATTTGAGTTCAAAGTTTGTGATGTGATTAAAAGTAATTTGGAATACTAGTGTCTAGTCAAAAGTAAAAGTAAATGAAGTAACAAACAAGGTATATTTAATTTTTAAAAGTTGTTGCATCACTCTCACTACTTTGCCAAATAGTCTTTATAAAAAGCACCATTCAATGGATTAATATATGTAGACAAAGTTGGCTTCAGTCAGCCTATATCAGTGTAAATGTAAGCAGTAATCTTGTCCCACTGCAATAGAAATCTCAAAGCAACTTGTTTGATTTTAGTTTACTTAAGATACCTAAAGCATAGCTAAAAATGGTGTAAAGATAACTAAAATGAAGCTGCACAACTACCAACATTTGATACATTTATCAACTCATTTTGCGTACAAAACCAGCCAGAACACTGACTGTACTTACAGAGATAGAGAGTGTTCCTCCAAACTGTCCTGCAGCTTCTTTAATCCAGATGTGTTTAAAGTTTCCCTTTTGATCGATTATCAGCCAACCTGTAGAAGGACAGGAGTGCTGCTTCTACTCACCATGCTCCATCTCCTGATTGAATTTCCATTGTGGTGCAATTGTATCGCCAAGGACTACAGGAGGGAGTGGACACAGGTCACTACACTCGGTAGGGTTCTACTTTCATTGCAGCCTATGGGGCCTCTATCAGCAGCTCCACAAAGGCAGAAAATTGGCAGGTGGTTCACAAAAGCTCTCTAGAGCTCCTCTAAACAGAGCCGCAGTGTGTGATTCTGCTGTCAGCAATCACACATATACACCCCAATAAGCATAGCTTTTTGTGCACTTATGATTTTTTTTAAAAATGAAAATGCAAAAATAATCATTTATGCCTGAGCTTATTATTTAAAGCATAAAAAGAAATCATCCAGCAGCTGTCAGAGCAAATTAGATGATAGAATGTTCATAATAGATCTGACTACAGTGACATGTTGAATGAAGGAAACTAGATATCCACTGGAGAGGAATGCATAATTCAGAAAAGGCTAGAGCAGAATGTCCCATGTAACCTGGTCCTTGGTCCACACTCAGCCCTCAGATTACACTCGTGCTTTCAACTGACAGCTGATCACTTTCCTTCACAGCAAACCTGAACATTTCAATGACATCTGATTTTCCCTGCAATACACCCAGAGGGAAAGTGAATGACATTTTATTTTACTCCCAAACTTAACTGAACTCATGTGAGAGGTAATTTTATAATCTACCTTTGCCATGTTTTTAAAACCAATCACAGTGGTGGGACAAAGTTTTTGGCCCCTTTGAAAATTTTTCTGCTTTAATTTTATTTTATTTGATTACATTTAAATATTTGAGAACACCAACATAAATATAGAGATAGAACAAAATACATTATTGAAATGATTTCATATA
Source organism: Gambusia affinis (assembly GCF_019740435.1). Taxonomy (NCBI): domain Eukaryota; kingdom Metazoa; phylum Chordata; class Actinopteri; order Cyprinodontiformes; family Poeciliidae; genus Gambusia; species Gambusia affinis. Next base: position 16,614,128 of record NC_057878.1, read on the forward strand.
TTAAAGAAAAAAGCTATTCAAAGCAGCCTGGTTGTGTGAATAATGACTTACCCCTTTAATCCAATGATTGGTTGTGGAAGTTACATCATAAAACCTCAAACAGATTGAAGTTTGAACAGATTGTGTTTTAGATGCTGATCTAGGTTCTTTTGCCTTTTTTCTGGCTTCTCTTTAAAAATGCTTGCATTAGTGATACTAATATTTTTTTTCTGTAATTTAGCACTAGCAGCCTTTATTCAGCAGTAATCTGACGGGAAGGAGGCTGAGAGAAGAAGAAAAAGAAAACATGCAACGAAAGAACCAAGCACATGGCTTGAATTCTGGACAGCTGCATTAAAGTTTGCAGCCTCTGCATACAGCATGGCTGATCGAACCACTGAGCCAAGCAAAGCAATAATTTTGATGGGTACGCTTACTGTTTGATCGATCTGTGTTTGTCTCATATATATTACCAAACCAGGTGGAAAAAGGACAGGTTCTACACCAAAGCACAATAGAATTATTTAAACATTGCTAAATAGAACAGCCAGAGAAACACATTGAAAACGTGATCCAGGTGACTTTTTTTTTAAAGGAGTATGATTATGTATTTTCCAGGCACACTGTGATATTTCATACCACAGTCAAGTAACTATGTTGCTTTCAGATGTAATGAAAATGCTATATATATCAAAAATAACTTAAGAGAAATTTGACTTTACATCACAGTCCTATTTGAAGCAATAAAATTGGCCTCTGTCTTTTTTTAAGAACCGCCTACCATTTCCGACACTTCCCCTCACAACAATGCTCCTCCAGAATGCCATTTCCAACCATTTGAAGTAGTTAGTATGATAAGTTCACCATATTCACAGTAACACAGGTTTGCTAACTGTTGGGTTGAGAAAGCCTTTGTGAAGCTGGAGCATGACTGGGAACTGCAGCTCCAAGGGGGCCCTTTGGGTAAATAGGTGGTGCTTTTGGTAGCAAGTGTTTAAGTACCTTTGAATGGTCGCCACGAAAGTTTCAAAGATTTCTCAAACCTGGACGAAAGAATCAAAGCAACACTCGAAATGTGTTTTTGATAAGGGAATAATGTTAAAATATGACATAAAACTCAAAAAAGTTTATTTTACGTAGTACCGCAAATGTAAATTCTGAATTCACCATTGGTAAAGTCAATTACTGGAGCTAAATGTGACTGATCTCCACTAAAGAGGAAGCCAAATTCAGAAAAGCTCAATATTAATCAATCAAAACCTGCTGCAGTGAAGACCTGCTGGAACATCACAGGGAAGGAATCCCGTTCTTATGTGATTAGATAGGTTCATTAAGGGCTACTTGAGCAAATGAGGATCATTACGGTGTTGTGCATCATTTCAGACACTACTGTCTGAAAGAGTCAAACATCAACAAGATAACTGTGGTTACATGATGTTGTCTGGTCATATTAAAGCCTCTGAAGAGAGAAAACTACAAAAATATTATTAATTTAACTACAGATGTTGATTTAAATATGTCAGTGTGTTAATATTGTCAAAATAAAATATAAAATACTGGATTTTAATGAGCTGCTTCCATTGTACAGAGCTGAAAGGGACCCTTGTCTCTGTTAACCCCAAGTGTGTTTGCAGTCCTCCTCAATTGTAAGTCCATAGCTGCTTTTCAGCTCCAACACATTAGCATCCAACACAGTCTCACTCCCGACTCGTCATATATTGACGCATGGGCAGGTTCCCTTAGCGTCACATGTTGACGCGTCGGGTACCCCCTTCGCGTCAATAATTGACGAGAAGGGTTCTCTCTTTGAATGCTGTACCGCTCCCTAAGCGTCCAGAACCGACGATCTAGGAACAAATAAGATAACACAATTCGTGCATAGCTGATGTATTTGTAGGTTCTTAACAATTTAGTTAATTTTACTTCTGTTTTAAAAGATCCTCCGGTTCTCTGAAGCCGCGATTTTAGCACCCGCTTCGGATGTTATCATCCCATAGAATGGCGATTATCAGTGGTTATCAGCCCCATTGAATGGCCTCAGTTGGTATATATATATATATATATATATATATATATATATATATATATATATATATATATATATATATATATATATATATATATATATATATATATATATATATATATATATATATATATATATATATATATATATATATATATATATATATATATATATATATATATATAAGCATATAATGAAATTAAAAGGTATATTCTAGAGTTATGTAGTGTTATGAGTTGTCCAACCTCATAGCCTTCCACTAGGTGGCTGTATGTACATCTGTAGTTGCTTGCAATCTTATCAATAATGATAAGAAGAAGTTATCTTATAATTTTATTTTTAATTAAAAAAGTTAAAAATAAAAATACGGATGGATTTGCTCATATGATTATATGAAAATCTGTGTTTGTACCATATGAAAATGTTTAATATTTGTATTAGTAGTAATAATAATAAATTACGGATTGCACCCGACAAAACATTAGAGAAGAAGAAGAAGCTTACGTCATTCGACGCGACACTTTCCACGGTCGGAGCTGGTGAGTAGCCCCTGAATCTGTCAAATAAAATGTAGTAAAAAAACCCTCAAAAGACCGAAAGTCTACATTTATAAATCTGCTGACGGTAGTTCTATGAGTTAATGTTAGCGAGTATGTGGCACAGCATGTGTTTGTACAGATTTAGACACGTTTTTAACCCTACTTGGTAGCAAAAGGCTACTTTAGCTCGCTAAAGTAGCCTTTTAAAAGCCAGTCAGGTTCAATAGCTGTCCTTCATACCTTTAATAACAATGTGCTAAAATTTTGTTTCATATATCTTAAAAAACCGTATACTTTTCAGTATACTAGTTTATATCAGTATATTGATTTAATGTTAGGATTCTGTCATACAGTTCATTACATTTCATCGTTTCCCACAGTGTATTATAAACCCTGAGGCCATCATTCTTTATTTGTTGCCCCACCAGGCTAAGCATTGTTTATTTATTTAAGTCTTTGTAAAACGTTTGCATTTTCTGTGACTTTATAGTTATTGTTCATGCTAATTATACAAGCTATGCCAATATAAAGTCTTTGTTTTCATTTTAGATCCGGATCACATACACAGGAGTCACTCATTGAAGATGAATCACAGTAAGTGACAGAAATTTGTACTCTTCTATATTTGAACAACAGTTCTCGCCTCAAGTAAAGAAACTGTGTTGTTTTCTTGTTGTTGTAGTGGTTAGGCTGGACAGGGATCTTGAATAATTGAGAGACACCATGGTGTAAAACGAAGGTGGCTCCTTGGATGGCATTTTCCAGAGAACACTGAGAGATGTTGACCAGGAACTTAGAGGTCAGCTGATACGACGAGCACAAAATGAAGCAAGGGAGAGGGCCACTCTTCTCAACCTGAAAAGAAGATGTAATGGTAACACTACTTCTTCTCTTGACTGTATGGTCATTAGCAAAATTGAAGCTCAAAGGTCTTGTGGTAAACCTAAATTTAATCTTTATGTTATCCCTGCACCATGCATATGTTCACTCTAGGTACTTAAGCGTCTTTATGCAGTGTAAGAAGTGACTGGTTTATTCCAACTTGTCCTTTGTCATGGGTATGTGCTTTTGATGTGTATGGTTATTTATCTTTGGTGTATGAATATGTTTCTTGGGTGTATCCTGTCTTTCACCAATGCCCGTTGTAAATAGGCACAGATAAGTGAGTATTGTAATACATCCATTTTCTAATGGACATTCAATGATCTTATACATTACGGCAGATATTAAGTCTTTCAGCGAAGGTGAAACATTAACATGTTTAACGTTGAAAAATTGTCTTATAGTACTACTTGGTTCTTTGCTGGAATAATGACATGGTGTCTCACTGTCCAAAATGTTCAAATCTGTATGTTCGAAGATAGTGTCTAACATATGATATAAGTAGTTTTTGGCTTTTTATAGCCATGGATCTCCATTGTGCAACATCTTCAGGTCTGTGAAATCATTCACTTCTGTTTTCAGCAAAATTGTAAAACAAGCTTTTATTGGAGATGTATTTTTGTGTTGTGCTATCTGTCATTAAACATGTTTTTTTCAAAATGTATTATGTATCACTGGGACTGCAAAAAAGACACTTCTAATTTGGTCACAGTTGTGACATTTGTTTATCCGAAGCTGTCAATGTTAGCATTTCCTGTAGTTTGTCTTAAACAATTGATAAATGTATAATGCATCAATAAAAGCTTTTGTATTGAAAAGATATTCTGTCAAATGTGAGTGCTTTACATAGTAACAAATATTTGGGTATCAAACGAACACATCAGTAAGCATGTTAGCTGAACTAATTACTGTTGCACTTCAAAAATTTCCACATGGTAGCACAAATAATACCCTTTAGCAAAAAAATGAGTAAGATCTTTCCTTTTAAATAAACAAATTGACCAGGTTAGAAGACGACACGTTCAGGTAAAGGCACTTTCTCCCTTCGCGAAATCGTTGGGACAGGCATGTTGATAGGACACAGCTGGAGAAGATTCCATTGTGGGATGCAGTAGTTCCACAACGTCACATGTTACTATTGGTTATCAATGGGTGACACGCCACGTGACCAGTTACACACTTTTTGCCGCTTAATGAAAACTATTAATACGATTTGACATTAGGATTTCATTCTGTCTGATAAGTTCAGTTTATGACTGGAAAATGTGATTTACTTACTTTAACAGAATTTGCTACCCACTCAGACTGGTGAGTTTAATCATGACATCGCCCCGTTTGTCAATGATGGGGCGCATTCCATTTCAAACATTGAACGTTTGCCGCGACAATAAGGCCCCGTGTGTCAATGATGGGGCGCATTCCATTTCAAACATTGAACGTTTGCCGCGACAATAAGACCTTGTGAGTTGTAAGTGCGAGGATGTTATAAAGTAATGTATATGGTCATTGAGAGTGTAATTGTAGTGTATTAAACTATGATCAGGGCTTCACTTTTTTCTCATATTTAGTTTAGCTGCACTATTACAGATAGTATGTGTTAACAAGGAGACGCTGTATGGGAGAGTGATGCAAAAGAAGCCTTTTCAGCAATTACGCCTCAAACAGAGCCGCTTGAGGTCTGCAAAAGTACATTTGGACGAGCCAGCTTCATTTTGGAATAAGGTCCTGTGGACTGAAGAAACAAAGATTGAGTTGTTTGGTCATAAAAAAGGCATTATGCATGGCGGGGAAAAAACAAACAAAAAACAGCATTCCAAGAAAACACTTGCTACCCACTGTAAAATTTGGTGGAGGTTCCATCATGCTTTGGGGTTGTGTGGCCAATGCTGGTACTGGGAATCTTGTTAAAGTTGAGGGTCACATGGATTCCACTCAATATCAACAGATTCTTGAGAATAATGTTCAAGAAGCTGATACAAAGTTTAAGTTATGCCGGGGATGGATATTTCAGCAAGACAATGATCCAAAACACCGCTCCAAATCTACTCAGGCATTCATGCAGAGGAACAATTGCAATGTTCTGGATGGCCATCCCAGTCCAGACCTGAATATCATTGAACATCTGGGATAATTTGAGCGGGCTGTCCATGCTCGGAAACCATCACACTTAACTCAACTGGAATTGTTTTGTAAAGAGGAATGGTCAAAAATACCTTCATACAGGATCAAAGAACTTATTAAAAGCTACAGGAAGTTACTACAGGCTGTTATTTTTGCAAAAGGCTGATCTAATAAATATTAATGTCACTTTTCTGTTGAGGTGCCCATATTTTTGCACCTGTCAAATTTTCTGTTAATGCATACTGTACATTTTCTGTTAGTCCAATAAACCTCATTTCAATACTGAAATATTACTGTGTCCATTAGATATATCAAACTGAAGTAGCTTTTGCAAACACCCAAATATTTATACATAAAAACGATTAAGATTAATAGGGTGCCCAAACTTTTTCATATGACTGTATGTTGCCGCTTTCTCAGGTAGGTTACAAACAGTTATGTCATGATGCCCCAGCCGGCATACCTAGGTGGGCCCCATAAGGGAAAAAAGAGGGCAGACATTTTGGTCCCAAAATGGTTTGTCACCATTTTCCATAGTGGCCCATATATTTTTTTTATGTAAGCAGAGACAAATCACATAAGACTACATGTCAGAATTTTCTGACATACAGTTGGTGTTATTCAGACTCTCTGTCTTTATATTCCTGCCTGATCCGTCCTGCTGTGTGCTTAAATTTTAATGTAATATCTGGTGTGAAGGATGTCAATATTCGTGTTGCCCTCCAGAAAAACGCAAACATCAACACTAATATTAACTGCTCTATAACATTTTAAACAACCAGGAATGTACATGTCCTTACAGTTGCAAAACTAAATGCAAATCTAACAGTAAGATAATTCTCACTAGTCTGTGCAGCCATCTGAGTGGTGGAGCAGTGGAAGGAGCGCTTAGACACCAAACACTCAACCTGGATGCTGGTGTGAGGGGTCTCCTAAAAAAGTAGCCAATCATCCAACTGCAGATGATACATTATGGTGCTGCTGGCATTCTTACTAAAACCAGGAAGGTAAATCAAATCATCCAGTTTGTAAGTCCCTACACAGGCTACAAATAGTCCATATTGTAAGTTTTGAAATCTGTCTGAAATATCACAGAAACACTGACATAGCTCTTAATGAATTTTTAATACAGAGTAGTGCCCTTCAAAATAATGTAATTCTTGGATAACAGTCAAATATTTCTCAAATATCAACATCACAAAATATTTGTCCACTACGTTTTAGTTATTTCATTGTTGTGCTCAAATTTAAAGATATTATGTAAAGCAGATTATGCAGCATCTCAAGATTAAGAGTTAAATTCAAACTGTAAATAAAGTTTAGTCATTAACAATGTCATACTGAACAAGAACATTAATAAATGTGAAAAAGACTACAAAGCTGTAATGAGTAAAATTAAAATGCCCTTGATTATATATAGCTTGACTTAAAAAACAGATATGTCTCAACAATATCAAAAACAATAAACTGAGATGTTAGAACAAAAAGCTTATATGAAAATCATCAATGAACTTTTTATACTGGAATATGTGCTCTTCACATAGAACAGTAAGTGGCCATAAATCATGAAGATGATTCACAATCTATGCTGTTCTCTCCTTCGTCAACATTGTCGTCATCATCCGCTTCATCCTCTCCATCGTCAATGGTTTCATCATAGTCTATGTAATGTAGATCTGGAGACATAAGTGCTTGAGAATAAGAGTTAAACTCTGGTAGGTGATGATTTGGAGGAGGGGCACCAACTTCGATAAACCTCTTGAACATGTTCATTGCACTGTACATTTTCTTTTCTAACATGATAATGTTTTGATGAAGTACAGCTTTTGAACCAGGATCTGCAGTATCATTTATAGCTGAACTTAAATGTCCATGTTGTTGATGAAGGTGAAGAATGACAGTGTTCATCTCTCTTAAGTAGAAGCTTTTCTTCAGTTGCTCTAGTCTTCAAATGCAGGGCTTCTATTGCTCGACTTTTTAGGTTCTTTGGAACAACACCATGATCTTCAATCTTTTAAATAAGAGAACAATTGCAAGTGGAACCTTGTTAAATGTAGTAGCAACATAAAGTGAATAACAGCATGTAGAAAGTTGAATAAAACCTTTAGATCAATTCTACTCACTTCTTCATCAAACAATGTGTACAGCTGGGAGGAGGCATCACACAATTCTCAAAATTCTAAATGTGATGGAAAGATGCCAGTTTGTGGAGGCCACTGCAGATTATTGTACTCTGTAACAATCTTCTTCAGTTTCCTGTTACAGGCATTCACTTGCTTGGACAGCCTTATAACAACTCCCTGTCCATCTGTAAAGAAAGAAGAAATATAAATACTAGTAAAATAATACAATCAGCACAATATGAAAACATGATACAGTAGTCATTTATGGAAGTATGTTAAACATAATAAAAGGTTGACATCTGAAATAGTGTTTATCTCAATTTGGATGTTGTGAACACAAGTAGTGGCAGCCAATTCTACACAAGATATTCAACATGACACTAAAGTTCGCATAAGGAAATCTCAGTTTGTAGGTCAAAATCTATTACTGCCAATAATTGAATGATATTTTAATTGTACTCTTAAAAAAGTTATCCTCAGAATATAAAGACTGATAGTTCTTACAGTGACTCAATATCTGCCGTAATGTATAAGATCATTGAATGTCCATTAGAAAATGGATGTATTACAATACTCACTTATCTGTGCCTATTTACAACGGGCATTGGTGAAAGACAGGATACACCCAAGAAACATATTCATACACCAAAGATAAATAACCATACACATCAAAAGCACATACCCATGACAAAGGACAAGTTGGAATAAACCAGTCACTTCTTACACTGCATAAAGACGCTTAAGTACCTAGAGTGAACATATGCATGGTGCAGGGATAACATAAAGATTAAATTTAGGTTTACCACAAGACCTTTGAGCTTCAATTTTGCTAATGACCATACAGTCAAGAGAAGAAGTAGTGTTACCATTACATCTTCTTTTCAGGTTGAGAAGAGTGGCCCTCTCCCTTGCTTCATTTTGTGCTCGTCGATCAGCTGACCTCTAAGTTCCTGGTCAACATCTCTCAGTGTTCTCTGGAAAATGCCATCCGAAGGAGCCACCTTCGTTTTACACCATGGTGTCTCTCAATTATTCAAGATCCCTGTCCAGCCTAACCACTACAACAACAAGAAAACAACGCACAGTTTCTTTACTTGAGGCGAGAACTGTTGTTCAAATATAGAAGAGTACAAATTTCTGTCACTTACTGTGATTCATCTTCAATGAGTGACTCCTGTGTATGTGATCCGGATCTAAAAATGAAAACAAAGACTTTATATTGGCATAGCTTGTATAATTAGCATGAACAATAACTATAAAGTCACAGAAAATGCAAACGTTTTACAAAGACTTAAATAAATAAACAATGCTTAGCCTGGTGGGGCAACAAATAAAGAATGATGGCCTCAGGGTTTATAATACACTGTGGGAAACGATGAAATGTAATGAACTGTATGACAGAATCCTAACATTAAATCAATATACTGATATAAACTAGTATACTGAAAAGTATACGGTTTTTAAGATATATGAAACAAAATTTTAGCACATTGTTATTAAAGGTATGAAGGACAGCTATTGAACCTGACTGGCTTTTAAAAGGCTACTTTAGCGAGCTAAAGTAGCCTTTTTTGCTACCAAGTAGGGTTAAAACGTGTCTAAATCTGTACAAACACATGCTGTGCCACATACTAACATTAACTCATAGAACTACCGTCAGCAGATTTATAAATGTAGACTTTCGGTCTTTTGAGGGTTTTTACTACATTTTTATTTGACAGATTCAGGGCTACTCACCAGCTCCGACCGTGGAAAGTGTCGCGTCGAATGACGTAAGCTTCTTCTTCTTCTCTAATGTTTTGTCGGGTGCAATCCGTAATTTATTATTATTACTACTAATACAAATATTAAACATTTTCATATGGTACAAACACAGATTTTCATATAATCATATGAGCAAATCCATCCGTATTTTTATTTTTAACTTTTTTAATTAAAAATAAAATTATAAGATAACTTCTTCTTATCATTATTGATAAGATTGCAAGCAACTACAGATGTACATACAGCCACCTAGTGGAAGGCTATGAGGTTGGACAACTCATAACACTACATAACTCTAGAATATACCTTTTAATTTCATTATATGCTTATATATATATATATATATATATATATATATATATATATATATATATATATATATATATATATATATATATATATATATATATATATATATATATATATATATATATATATATATATATATATATATACCAACTGAGGCCATTCAATGGGGCTGATAACCACTGATAATCGCCATTCTATGGGATGATAACATCCGAAGCGGGTGCTAAAATCGCGGCTTCAGAGAACCGGAGGATCTTTTAAAACAGAAGTAAAATTAACTAAATTGTTAAGAACCTACAAATACATCAGCTATGCACGAATTGTGTTATCTTATTTGTTCCTAGATCGTCGGTTCTGGACGCTTAGGGAGCGGTACAGCATTCAAAGAGAGAACCCTTCTCGTCAATTATTGACGCGAAGGGGGTACCCGACGCGTCAACATGTGACGCTAAGGGAACCTGCCCATGCGTCAATATATGACGAGTCGGGAGTGAGACTGTGTTGTAGCATCACCTACTGTTCATTGTGTGAAGGACAGAAACAAAACAGAGAACTGCTAAATAATTTAGATAGATGTAGAACTGGGGGGCTGAAAGAGATACTAGGCTGACCGGAAAGTTGAGAAGTGAGTCTAGTTAGTCTTTATTAGAGATAGTTGTGACAATACACCATTTTTCACCACTAGCTCTCGGACTTGTGACAGTGAAAAATAGCATGTGTCCTGTTCATAGTTAAAATTAATGATGGTTGAATTTCATTTAGGCACTGTACTTTTGGTTTCTTGTGCACTTAATATAAGCTTATTTACCATACTCTTGTGCATTCAACAAGGTCTTTTTACATATGCTTCTCATGTTTTTTTCAGCTAAGTCAAACCTGTCTGCTCTTCTTTTCAGCAGGCTTCTAAACTCCCACTCACAGAACTGTTAGTATCTGTTTTACAAGTAAAATTTACTTTTAAGACTTAAAGCTTGGTGGCATGTCCACAAGTACAGCTGAAATGTAAAAGAATAATCTGCATTTCCCAACCATTCTCAGGCAAGAGTCCAGATAATTCATAAAATCAATTTTTAAAGTCAGTTATATTATCAGAAAGTTACAAAAGTTGAGGTTTACAATGGGGGACCCAAAGGACTCAAAACAACCACAGAAAGTCACAGACATTCAAAAACTTAAAAAAAAAATAATAATAAAAAAATTAAATATTGGCAAATATTAAAGCTTATGTGCAGCCCTTATGGATACAGGTAGATGAAGTAACGAAAACTTTCCACCAGATGGCACCACATCCGTGTTACGCCACTGCAGGATCAGGGGTAGTAACGTTTATTGAAAGAAATCAAAAGAAGAAATAAGCAATAAAAACCAACATACGTGACTAACTAAGAGATACATAGACTTAGACACTTATTTTGAAAGAAAATATTAGAATGACTATTCTGTAAGTCTGACAGTGTTGTATCACAACATATTCATTTTAAGCAAAAAACACACAAAAAAGGTTCAAATGTTGTCTTAGAGAGCATTCGAGATTGGACTGCATTATTTAGTTTTGGAATATTATCTGGCACGACATTTGCAAATAAGTTCCCCCGCAGGTTCACAAAATACCACAATTTGGAAAAACCTACTGAGCAAGATTTTTGTGAGTCACGGTACTGTACCAGCTGAATCAAATCATCTCATTTATCAAGTTACAAAAACATGTTCTAAATTTTTGGGGCTTCATCATTAATGTGTGGAATTCCTATCGTTTGTGGAATGTTAATGATACATGATTTTAAATTAGATTTGTTACATTTTCATAAAACACTACAAAATAAATAATGAAAAAAAAAAAGAATTCTGAAAAGATCTTATTGTCAACTTGTCTTTGTTCGTGTTTTTCTTTGCACGGGTCTTCCAAGGTTAAGGATATTTGTAGTTTTACTTTTTGACCACAAGATGACAGTGTGTTTGTCTATATAAATTTTTTTTCTAATTTGTTTTTTCCCCTGGACAAAAATCCCCAAACAAACAAAAGAAAAAAAAAACCTTTTCAAATCTTTAACATTGAATTTGTTATTATTTATCATTATTATTATTATTATTATTATTATTATTATTATTATTATTATTATTATTATTATTATTATTATTATTATTATTATTATTGGTAGTAAGTAGTACTAGAAGCAGTTTTTTTAAAGCCAACTCTTGCTTAGAGTAACTTTAGAACACATTTGTCAGTTTTGGAAAACAGGACATCAGTTTATGATGCTGTACACTTTTTTCCTTATTTCTGTGATAATGATACTGCCAGCGACTGATAAGATATTATGACTTGATTTGAACTCATTTGGGTTATTAGTATTTAGACATCACATCTAAGTGGGGAAAAAAAATGTAGCTGTAAAGCACATAAATTACACAAACATGCTGCAGTCTATAATGAATAAATGTTCCGTTTTTTGTAGGTATTTTAATTTAAAATTGCCAGCAGACCCTGTGTTACCAAGGAGTACTACCTGATTACGGTCATGTTGCGTGTGATTGTTGGAGGAGGTTTTGCGCGGAGCCTCCAGTGTTCTTCTCTCTTGCGGCTGGTTCCTGGTTTAAAGCCCCTGATTGGTCAAAAGGAGTCACGTTGTCCGTGAAGCTGTCGGTCTGATTCTGCACCATTGTTCCCCGAGCAGCCGGAAGAAGTGCCTGTATAAGCACTACTGTATGCGACAGCTGCACCGGTCAGCCCAGTATACTGTGCTGGAAACTGGCTCTAGGTTCACTGCTTTCTGCTTAATAAAGGATTCTGCAAGGTAAAACTGGATCATGGTGGAAGGGAAAAAAAATATGAACTCTCAGAGCTTCATGGAGCGTCAGGCAGAAGGATACTGATAATAATAACGAAATGAATGGTGAGTATGAACGATTACAGGTGACAGGCCTGCATTTAAACATATTGATATAAGGTAAATTAGATTTTTCATAATTTCTTTCTTTTACATCTTTTATTTGTGGCTTCAAGTATTTTATGTGCTTTTTCTGCTGGTTTGTTACTTTTTAATGCTGCAGGGAACAATTCCTAAGTGGTCCATTTGTCAAGCTATACAGGCACCACACCTCAGCTGTCACTTTGTGGTCATTGCTTCTTATATTTTTTGACTCAACAGACAGACTGTAATATAGTGAAACCAGCATGGATTCATTTTAAAGCTTTCTGTCTTTTAGAAAGCAATTTTAGAGCACACATCTGTAAATTAGGTACTAGAAATAAGAAAGGTGTTTGCATGTGTTGGTAATCCAAGTAAACCTGTTTAATAGACAAATGAAAGATTTTTCAATATCATGTTTAACTCAAAATCTCTTGTTGATAAATAAAATGTTTAACTAAATAAATTATGGCATAAATCTAACCAATAAAAAATAACTTATTTAAGATTAAATTAACTCAAAAAGGGTTTTTATGTTATTTGTGTCTTGCATTTTATTAGAATGAATAGATTTTGCCATTATATTAAATAATCTTCAAAATGGGAAAGACAAGGGAACAGACTCTTTCTAAGTTTTCATAACAACCATCGGATGTTATTTCAATGTCAACTTCTTGTTTGTGAGGGATCCCTAAAAAATACTTTTTTTGGTCTTAATGTTGCAAAAAAGGTAGTTGGCTAAATATAGGTGAGAACAGTATTCAACTTTAGAGAACTCAAAAACTCTAAATAAGGTAAAACAAAAGACTAGCATGTTGAAGAAAGGCTGCATGGCTGCTGTTAAGTATGATAGTATGAACAACTGACTATCTGCCAAAAGTTATACTGCACTGTATCTGGAATTAAATCCTAAAAATATTATTACATACAAAAACCACCCCCTCCCAAAAAACCATCCGGGCTTCTTCCACAAAACTGAACATAGGCCAATTATTTTTTACATATCTTTACCTGGGATGCCAAGAAACACAGTCAGCAGTGTATAGCCAGCTGCTCTTTTTTTTTTTTTTTTTTTAAATCCTGATTAGAGTAGAAAAAGGGTCTTGCTTGAGACAGAGTGCTGTGTGGAAGAGGATAGGGACACTCTGGGGACACCCCTGCTTTTCCTCCACCTCCATCTCACAAACAGGAATAAAATGAAGGTTGGTTCTCATACAGTTAAGAAGATGCTCTGACAGTCATTTGTATGTCAATGCAGAAAAGGCAAAGTTTTCCTAACAAAGCCTTTGTACTGTCATTTGTGATAACAGAGAGCATTATAGCATAATTACTCCGAGTGTCTCTCTGCAGCACTTCACATCAGACGCAGAAACAAACAGAATAAGCCATATTTCCCAGGGCCACAGTGTGCATAATCTCTTTATCAACTGTATAGTTTAAGACGTGCTAAAGGTATTAACAAACATTGTGTGTGTTTCTCTTATCTGTTCTCCACAGAACAGAAGTGGGCTGTCGCATTATAACACGTTTAGCTAAAGGTAAGATCAGATCTTGTTTTTGCTGTTTGAAAATTATATCATCGACGTTCAAAACCCATTAACATACTGAATTTATCCCCATGAGATGGATGGTATTCAAAGCTCACACAACTGTTGAGATGCCACAATAGACTAGCTGATAACAGGGACAGGGTGTGATGTTGGAGCAGACAAGTGTTTAGTCAATAAAGACAGCTGTTTCACTGACACAAGAGATGCATCTGATTTCACAAAGATAAAAAGAAAAGCCATTTTTTTCCCCAAGTGTTGTGCTAAATATGTTTTTGTTTTTGTAATATAGGCATTGAATTTTAACTGGTATCTATTTGGACATTCATATGAATTTCAAGTTTTCCTCTTTTGAATTACATTTTTCAGATGTAACATGAAAACTGTTATCACACAGATCCTTATCTTTGCATGGATGACAACATAGGCATGTTTTATAACTGTGATGAAATGGAGCACAAGAAGTATGAGTACTGCTTATGATGCGTTCCTGTTTTATATGATGTACTTGCGTTGAGATTAAGGGTTTAAGATTGTGTTTTCTGTGTAACAGAGCAGAGTAAGTTGCTTTTACCACAATGACATAATCACCTGACCACTTTGGGTTTAAAGTTCAGTTCTCCATATAGTCTTTGAGTACATCCAAGTGGTTAAAGTATTAGTTACATCAGTGAGACAATACTTCTAACTTCAAGCATTCAGCATGGTGAGGTGAGATACTCTTCTTCATTTTAGGCAGAGTATCTCCCCAGGGAAGCATGAGATCAAGTAGCATATTTTCAGGGCAACATTTGAGTAGCGCTTGTGTCTATTTCATATCTTTGTTGCATTTATAAGTTTTGTTGTTATTTCTGGAATATTTTTCAACATGTCTTAAAAGAAACCATGGCAGCTAGACCAAATCTCTGTTTTCCACAACATAAAAACCTTTGAAATCAATGTTTACAGTACATAGATGTTAGGAGAGTGCAAAGTAGTGATAATATCTACTGTTCACTATCACAAATGGCACAACTGGCTAATCTCATCTTGGTAACAAACCAAAAGTCTCACCAGACATATCTTCTGCGGTTTGGATAAAATGTGCTTGTTTTTCATTTAGAATAGTAACTTCACATGGGTAGAGTAGCCAGAAATTTTAATCAAGTAAAATTAGCATTTCTTCAAAAATTACATTAGTTAAGCAGAAGAAAAAATATGGTGCATTACAAATACTTCTAAAAGTATATTTTTTTCATTAAGTTACTCAAGTAAATTTAACTACGGTAGATACTAACCACCTCTGTATAGACATAAGTTAAATAGCATTAATTCAATTCAAAACAAGCTACCCAGAATCCCTACATCTCACAAAACATTTAATAAAGCTACAGAAGAGACGCAGACTGCAATACAGTTCATGTCACTTGGAGAAAAATTATATATTATATTATATCAGGCAACTTAATTTCCTTTTACAAAGTATGAAGTAATGAGAAACTATATGATGTAAAACATGGATTGAAAATGACTGTCAGAGAAGCAGCAATACCTAAATCCTTTCAGTATTCATATTTACCAGTAGACTGATAAGTCATGGCTGATGATTAATATCTACTTTTTGTTAGTTTGACAGTAAGAACAATTTTATTTTATGAAAACCTTTGCTTGTTCTTTGTTTCAGAAATGTTCAAGAAATTGTGAACAACAGCTATTCACACAATCCAAAATGATGCTAATATTTGTTTTGTTTGAAGAGTCCAAATCCAGGTCTTAATATAATTACAAATGCATGAAAAATATTCAAATGCAAATTATTACACACAATTATATTTGCAAACCCTAAATAATGACTTAAAATAGCCACCATAAACCATCTCATGAGAATTTTTCTAAATAACCAATTAATAAATCTATCAGGTGTGCTTATATTCCTTGTTAATGGATGGAAAGTAACTTTAGAACCACATTCTTGAAAGACTTTTATTTTCATCATTAACTCTCTACATCTTAGTTCCTTCCATGAAAAAAGACACTTTTCTTGAAAAGTATATGTTAAATTAATCCCTTGGATCATAATTTTTTTTTTTTTTTTTGGTGATTTGGTTAGTATTTAGCATATATTTTTGTTTTATTTGTCTGTTTATGAAGATATTTAAGTTAAAACCCTCTAATAAATAAATATCATTAGCGACATTAATAACTAATGCATTAACAAATACTTTAATATAAAATAGCACTGTAACTAAATGATAAATTTGATAAATTATAATATTTGAGACACAATATTCACAGTTCAGGACTTGGAAGTTATATTTTGGCTTTTGACAATGTTGGATGACTTTTGGAACTTTGGACTTAACGTGTGCCTCGAAAGACAAAAATTTGTCTTTTAGCCAAAAAGACGATGCTGCTGAACTTTTTCTTAAACTGTGTACATTTGCAGAAACACAGCCCCGACACGCCATATTGTGCCAGGGGTATTGTGTTTGGTTATTTGCCAGCTGCTTCTGTCAGAAATTATGCAGTGCTGCAATTGTATTGCAACAGGAGGTTAAACAATCCTAAAAGCCTTTTCATACCTGTTGTGTGTTTTTGGTAAGTGAGTTTTTTCATTTTCTAATACTGTGACTTCCTCTTTCCATCCATTTTTCTCAGTCAGTTTGCACCCAGCCATCTCCTTAGAGCAGAATTTAATTAGTACCTGTGGCACAAAGTTAAAGGAAACTGAAACATTAAGTAGATGTATTTACTCATGAAAAAGCGGGTCAATTAAGACATCGTCGTACCTGAAGAAGTGATTCAGTTGTGAAGAGCATTGCAAATCTAAGCACAGATGGCTTAAGCTTGATACCAGTACATTTTTTCATTAAAAATTCACAGAGAAGGTGTCATGGCTTAACAGCACTAAGCAGAATCTCACATCAGGAGGCTAATGTGGCTGAGTTGTCTGGATACAAAGCTTCCCACGCATGGGTGAATCCATTCAGTTTCCTTTGATTAAGGAAATAAGAATCAAGGGGTCTCACCTTTACAGAAAGATTTTGAAGAGGGGTTATAGATTAGACTTCAGGTATTTGTGTTGAAAAGCTGTTTTATGATTTTGGAAATTTGTGGAGTTGTACAAATTAATCGTGTGCTTTTCAACCTGCAGTTTTGATATTTCAGTAAATAAATGCCATAAGGCCATGTTAAAATGGAGAACATTCCTTTATGTTTTTCTTTTATTGGTACTAGAAAAAAATCCCAACACAATAGTAGTGGATTAATTTCTTTTAATTATTTCTGTTGGCTTCAAATATTTAAATAGTTAACCAGTGGAAAACTATAAGAAAATAATTGATATGCATATTATGTATTAATATCAAGGAATTTTATGAGTGCTTGACTGTACTAAAGGTAAACCAGAATTGTTGCTGTTTGATGAAACATAAAATGTCATCCACATTCAGATTTATTTGACTCGCTATCAAGTAGGTAAATTTGGACCCCCTAATGACAAGGGGAGGTATTATGAATCACTTTATATAGTCATTAGTGACATAAGAGAGAAAAAAAATTAATTGCCTCTCAGTAATTCATTTCCCATTCAGTGTGCTTTCTATTATTCGTCACATCACATTTTATGTCCTTTCTTTATTAGAAACCCCAAATGTATGCAACTGCATTGATGAAGTACATTTTCATCAAAGGTTGAGTGTGAACTAATATCAACCTTTCAGATTGCAGAGCAGCTTTGCGAGTCTCCGCAGGGTTCATGTTTCCAATTTAGGAGCTTTTGATGTGACTCTTTTTGTGTGTTTGGCTCCTTCCTGGCTAAGCGGTGCTGAGTTTTCATGGTTCAAGATCGCTCTTTCCTGAGATGTTGCCATGACACCTATTTGGAAAGACTGCAAATCCAAAAGGGTGTGTATATATATATATATATCTGCCTTTGTCAGCTCACTGTTAACCATCACTCATGTCCTATTGGTTATTTACACTGCTGGTATTTTACGATTAATGTGATACAAAATAATGATCAGCTTAACAAGACAGAGAAACGAGCAAATTAAGCAACAATGTACTGTAAATATGTATTAAAGATGCTAAACAACAAAGGCTGAACAGCACATAAAAACAAATCCAGTTCAGTTTTGACCACTGTATATGCTTTAAATTGTTCTTTACATACTTTCATATCTGAGCTTGTCCTGATCTAGAGCCAAAAAAGCAACAAAAGAATAAAGGGTTTATCGCCTTATTCTTTCTGCGTATAATTATCTAGTTTAGGTGTGAACAGTCAACATTTGTAAGATTTTGAACTAGAGAAGAGCAAATGTTGATTAGACATTATCAACCGTAGTGTACAGCAATGTCATCTTACTCTCCTTATATTATAAACAACAAAGGAGGAGCAAGCAGTCCATTACATGGCAGCACAAAAACACAAGACAGCTATGCACACATTAATACCTAAGGGCAATTTAGAGATGCATATTAACTTGATGTGTCTGTTTTTTGCACAGTGAGAGAAAGCCAGAGAACCCAGAGAACCCAGAGAAAACCCACGCAAACGCCTTACAGAAAGACCACAGCCTGAGTTTCAGATACAACATTTTTTTTGCTTGCAAGGCATGAGGGTTAATAATTGCTGTGCCATGCAGTCCTATTATCATTAGTCCTATGAAATTACCGTCATTGATTGTTTTAGCTGTTATGCCTCATAATGCCACTCTGGGTAGACAACCATATCAAAAAGCAACACTGTGTGAGCTACATTTGGTGGATAAAAACTGGTAACTATATAAATAAACATCTTAATTACAAACCCTGGTTTCCATTATCATTTATTTAAAAAATGTGCATTATTGCAATTATTATAAATTATTGAAATGGCAGACAATTTCACAATCTCAAAGTCAAGATTTTGACTGTGTTTTCTTTTCAAGAATCAAAACATTCATCCCTAATTGTAGAATTTAAGATACTAACCCTCAACACTTTTCACATCATTAAGTAGTTCCTGTCGCTTGTGGTTTTTAATCTGACTATAATTCATGATACATTTTAATAGCAGTGAGAGCTGCCCTACTTCCCAATTTCTCTCAGATAACTGTGGATATTTTGCATATAAAAAATGATTCAAGATCTCTCCATGATACTGGCTATATATAAATGATAAGGCTTGACTGCGGAATGTGAACTCCACATCCCACAGCTTTCCTCAGCCTGTGTGAAAGATAAAAGCAGGCCTGCGTCTCTGTGAAAGGCTTTGGCAGCTCTGTTTCTGCCAGTGAGCTGACTTTTGCTAACTTTCAGGCGGCATGGGAAAATATAGTCATAAATAAATGATAGGCTTATGAATAATTTAGGCATGCATTGTGATTGACATGAGGGTGAGAGTACCTGATTATGCCTCGACAGCGTGAGACTTAAATTACAGCAAATCAAAACTTCTGGCTGAATGCGAAGCGTCTGCTATGCTGCCTGTCTGCTGTTTTTTGTATTTTGATCACCGATTGTAACAACAAAAGGCAGCTGAGACGAAACAGTGCTTTAGTTTAGGCATGTTTCATAAAAAAAAAATGCTAATGTATTGCGGTGTGAAAGATTTATCTAAAAACCACAACCTCGTCAGGAATCAGAAAGTTTGTGAGCTCAAAACTATCAACAAGTTCCTCACAGAATATCAGTTATTTAGCCGAATGCAAATATATGCCGGCCTTCCAAGAGCCTGTCCGCCATCTCCAGCTCTTGATTTAATAAGATATTACAGTGAAAATCTTGCATGTGTATAGTCATGTGGCTAATCAACAGCCATGCTTCCTTTATTGTTTCTAAGAGGAGGAAGAACAAATCAATGAGCGCTGAAGCTGCAGAGGAGAGGCTGCAGCAGGCGTCACCAGGCTGCAGCTCTGATTCGTGCTGAGTGCTGAACAGGGGGCTGTGGGGGTGGGGGCCGTGGGGGGGCTCACTTCTCTCCACCAACAGCCCCCCACCTCCCTCCACAACCTCTACCCCTTTCCCTCTCCTTCTTTCATGTGTGCAGAGCAGATCTGTCTGCAGCCTCAGGCACAGTGCACGTTAACAATTGTACTGAGCGCATGTGAAAATCTCATTTGCATAAATCTGTAGATGCTGCAATGTTTCCTTCAATTCCTCCTTTGTGTTTAATTGGAGATTGCTTTTATTATTATTTTTAGCTTGTGCAATTCTTCCAAAGCCAAATGAGAAAAGAGGCTTCGGCATTCGCTAATTATTTATTTGCATGATTTGTACATTCGAAAGGACATACGCAAACACAGATGATCTATAAATTTATCAATCACGCTTCAGTGATATTGTTGAAGTTCACTACACTACTATTGATTATTATACTGATTTTAGCTGTTTGTATTATCTATCAAATGCATCTATTCGTATTTAATACCTAGATCCAAAAACCTTATGATTATAGTGCTCATTAGGACTGTTATCCCCTGTTCTCTCAGCTTCGTACATGTATAGTGGAAGAAGCTGCCTTAACTTTCCACAAAATTAATATTCTATAAATATTTTTGTGTATTGTCAGTGCCTGGGATCCTCCACTGACATCATCTGTAGCAGCATAATCATCCAGGCCACAACCTTTCCTCAGGGGAGTCCAGCTGAGACCTGAGTTTCGCGCTCTCTCTCCTCCTGTCTGTGCCATTTGGTTTTACCATTTATGGTAGAGTGTGACATCCGTGATGGATGAGAGCAACACATGGCCTAAGACTGGCTATGAGGATGAGAAGTTGTAATATTTTTCTTTGTGCTCACATAGTTTTAACTGCATATTATACTATATTGACTATTCTCATGTAAGAAAAGACTTCAAAGCAATCGGGGATATATAATTGTGCACCGCATCACTGTAGAAGCACTTTGTGTCCGGCCATATTTGATGACATGGTCACTTGGCAGAAGCACATTGAATAAAGACGTAATGATAAAAGATACAACATAATATACAGCACCAAGTTAAAGAAAACAATAAAATACAATTGTTTAGCAATACCTTTGAAAACATTTAGAATCTCTAATATTTGTTTTCACAACTTACAGGTTTCACAAATCAGAAACCTTTTCTACATCAGAGGTATTCCTGTGCACATTGACACACAGACCACATACTACCACATACAGTAAGTTCAGTAATTTTGAAAGCTTTTTGTACAATTCTACCTATTTTTAGCATTGTGGAATGCTTGTTAGGAGCATTGTTTCATGATGGTAAAGGTACATGATAAAATTTATTTTGCTTAATATGCCCAATTTGACACTGATTTGAAATATTGGGTTCTATAATATTGGAGAACATTAGTTTGTAACAGATTGTATTTTATATTGTACAATTCTTTAAACAAGTCACTCTTGAAAAATGAGACGTTGTGTCTCAGTGATTCAGGATGATCCATCAGCCTGTAGCTCTGACAATAGATGGATTATCCCTGCAGGTTTCATTATTCAGAAATACATGCGTTTGCGAAATTGTTGTTGGCACCACCCTGTGATGTTAAGCTAACTCGCTTCACTGTACAGCATGTTTGCTTCAATGTTTTTTGACAGAGACCCAAACCCTGAAATGTTTTGGGTCTTTTTCCTCAGGTTTTCCTCTCCTTATCTCTTGTCTCTTTCCATCATAGTTAAGGTACACTGAAGTGTGTTGTGCAACTGCAATAACTGTTGCCTGTGAAACACATCAGCACAGGGCACAATAAAATAGGAAATGAAGACACATGGCAAGAGATTTTGCCCTGAGGATTTTATTTTTAATCAAATCATTTGAGTAATTCAAGCACTCATTGCAGCTCACATGAAACAGTTTTTGGTGGTCCAATAAGGGCCACACACCCCCATTCCTAACAAATTTGAAATGGTAAAATGAAAATGATGAGCAGCATTTCAAACTCTACAGGCTACTGTTAACATGCCAAATATAAATTTTCTTGACAGCATCATTCTAAAAAAAACCTAAAGTTGCTTCCAATTGTAATTAGGTTTAAATTGGAATGAGTGCAATTAAAAATCTCTTATCTGCCATGAGAACATCAGTGTGAATTTGTTATATTAACTTAATTTTATTTTTATATTTTAATATTCAAGTATCAGGTTAGGTTTATTTTATCATGATACAGAAATATTTTTTCTGTGTGTTTTTCTTTTATCATGACTGCAATACAGTATATCAAATAATCTGCCATCTGGACTTTGTGGTATTTGAACATAATGTGGCATTACTGGGTTAGAGAAGAACAGTAATGAAGGTGATAAACAAGCCAGGTGGAATGATTCAGACTGTGCTGTTAAAGTAGGTTTTAAATGTTGTATTTTTATTGAATACACACCCAGACTGCATGATGCTGATTATGTCTGAATGACTGGGAAAACACTCCTGCTCCTTTTTGCTCCATTAAATAATAGATTTTGTTAGGATATCTTATATTCCACATTTTACTGTCTATTTGCCACACTTTACAAATTACCTCAATTGCAGCATGGCTCTACGTATATAATTAGATAATCTCTAAGCCTTTGTTTGTCTGTTTTTTTTTGCCTGCTGTCTTCAATTTTCTTCTGTCAGTTGATGGAGCCTCTCGAAGTGAGAGCAAATATAGGTCACCGTCGCTGGTGCAATGGTGTAACAAATGCCATCGCTCCAGCTCATGTTTTACATTTTTATGTAATAGAGCAGCATATGTTTGAGGAAATATAGATAAGACATTATACTAAAACTTGTCAGTAAAGATTCTGGAGTAAAAAATTACAGTAACAAACAAAACATATTTTACATTCAGAACAAATTTACTGGTATTATTAAGATGTGCTAGATACCTTAGGACAAGCTTCTTTTATTGTGGTGTCTCATACAGAAAATATTTGATATCCAAACTTTTAATAACCTTTTGCTAACTGGACACAATTTTTTTATCTTCGTATAGTCTTGTGTCCGCTCTTATCGCATTATCCTTCCGAAAGACCAACTACCGAAATATGTCCTATGTTGAGTTTTCTGGCAAGAGAGTAAAATGTTTTTATATGAAATCTCAAAGTATTTCAAAGCACACATGATGCCATCTTTGGAAGAAAAGGAACCCCACAGCATCGCAGTACCTCCACTGTACCATAAGATGCTTTTGCTCATTCTCTTTCTGTTTAATAGCATATCCCCCTGGAGTGTTTAGTAAAGAAAAGGTTGATGTTAAACTCACTTAAATAATGGACAGTATATATTAAAGATTCAGGAGAGTTAAGAAAATGCCGCATACATAGGTTTGCAGAAGCAGGATGATTTTTTTCAAGTATAATTTACAAAGAACCGATTGGGATTTAGATGGTATCAAGTAGATGAAGACTTTCTGACAGAGATGCTTTGCAGCAGTAGGATTTAGAAATTATTTTACATCTTGTTTTCTGTTTTCTGTGTGTTGTATGCATAAGAGTTGCAAGAGAATAATGAACTCCAAATCAATTAAAAAATTTTAGTTTGTGTACAGCATTGAAATGGCTGTTACAAACTACCTGGTATACATTTATGTCGGTCCAAGCTAACTATACAATTATCAAAAAATAAATAAATAATTTAATTTAATTTAAAACTGACATGATAATTTCAAAGTAAAATTTACTTTAAGTTACACAGTCTTCCCTGTTACTAGACAACAGAAATCCAGTAGGAATGAATCACTTTGGCTCATGTTCCTGTGTATTAGCATGACTAAGTCAGGGGCATTGATTTTTTTTTTTTTAAAGAGAGAGGCACACACAATAACTGTAAAGTGATAATTTAGGAAAGCGTGATGCTGAAAAGGACAGCAGCTTTCCATTAGCCTGAGTAGCTTGTGCCATTTAGTGTCCATGTAATGTACAGTATAGTGTTTTTATAGTTTTCAGAATAAAAATGTATTGCTATGTTTATGCCAGAAATGTATAAGGCAAAATCTTTATGGCTTTGCGTCTCTGTTTGTAGAGTTAGTGCATGTGCACTGCTGTGTTGCTGAAATGCTTCTGTGGTCATTCTGATTCGTCAGTAATAGCCAGCTGTGAGTTTAAAGAGCTCAGCGAGCTCTGTCAGTGTACAGTCTGTACTCCTCCGCTTGCTTCCTGCGTGCAAACCACATGTTTAAAAAAAAAGACCACTGTAATCTGAAATGTCAGGTATAAACAGCCAACCAGACAAGCAACTGCTAATAAATGGGATGATTTAAAGTTTGCATCACATAGAAAAGAAACAAGGGGATTTTGGTGTAATTCTCAGGAGGAGAAGATTTTTTTTCAAATCATTTAAAGATAATTTATCAACGTTTTGACTAAATATTAAACTTCATATGATGAGAAAAAGAGAAGCAAGAGTTCATTGTTGTTGGAAACAAAAAATTTTTTGTATGTATTTTTAAACAAAAACAAAGAATTAAACCCAAAATCAGTTATTATTGCATTAATTGTACTGTAAAATCTACCACTAGGGGAAGATTGGCAGCCAGCAATAGAAGGCTTAAATTGTTTTTAAACTGGCTAATATTCTAACACTTCAGAATTTATCTCAGAAGTCGAAAGCAAGGAATTTTTCAGCCAAATACTGAGTCTAATTTCTACTCAGAGAGGTTAAAGTTAAAAGGAGCTGCTCAAAATTTGGGAATAGCTTTGATGAATCAGTTTTCAGCATCAGAATTGGCACGATAAACTAGAAAAAAATGTGTCCAGTGGGGTCAGATGAGCTGTTTCCTTTCACAGAACCAACTTGCACGCCTCCTTTCTAGTTTAGGGTGTAGATGTCTAGATTCTCACTTTTAATTGCTTTCGGAACCAAATAGGCAAAGTAAAGGGAAATAAAAATATTCACACGCTCCTTTGGACTTTTACTTTGGTTTTGTCTGAGTTCTGTTTTTTTGTCAGTCATTTTCCCTAAGCTCCTTGACTCATGCTCCTATCACAGCTACAACACATTTTATCAATGATAATCACCTTCTCTTTGTTCCAAATATTGTTCATCCTTTTGTTTATTCTTCCCTTTATGATTGACTTCATCTTGGCTTCTGTGATTGCTTTCCATGCCCCTGTGTTGTGTGTCCCTGTTATGTGATATTTATGGAAGTTCAGTCTGTTAGTGTGATTTTGCCTTCCTCCTGCTGGCATTTGAGTCCATCAGAACAACAGAATGTGACATGTACTCAAAGAATGTTACTGGACGGCATGGAGCACATGTCCAAATGTGCCAACAAAAAATATCTTGTAGGAACTTCAAGCTTCTTGGAATTTCAGATGACCAAATTAGGAGAGTTCCTATAAGGCCTATAATAACACACGTGGTAATTCACTCTCTATCATCAAAGAGTGACTGCTAGACTGTACCTCTAGTCTAGCAAGGAAATAGCTGGAGAAAAACAGTCAGAAGAGATTAAAGGTCAAATTTGAGACATCTGTAGTGCCTTTTGAAAGCAAAACATGTTATTTCTAATATGACACCACAATCTGATGTAATTGGCAGCATTACAGGACAGACATGATGTATTGATCGGGCAAAAATGCATTAAAGTAAAGCTGAGACTTGGCGAGGTTAATAGAGAGGATGTATAGCATGAGAAAATAGAAACTGTACAGTTAAGATGTTTTAAAGAGTCACGATGTAACACCAGTAAGTTCTATTTGCAACTTTTGATAGCATTAAATATTTCTTTTTTTCTTTTTTATATAACCTTCTTTCTGGCGTATGCAGTAAATGCAGAAGAAAAACTGATATTTGCTAGCCTTGTAAAAACCAGTCCCTTGATCTATGCTTTGCTTTGGACAGAGGATCTGGACCCTAGGCTATTAAGAATTAATTGCCTCCTGGAAACATGGACTATGTTGAAGTTTTAAATAAATGGATCTCATTTTACCCAATCATTAATGTTTGGCTATGACATGTGTAATCCACCACCTTGATGAAGCTTACTGAAAATTGCAAACTCTGTAAACAACCCTACGAGGAGTAGGGCAATTAAATGTCTTATCTCATACATTCTTATTGTTTTGACATTAATTGCTAAATATTTGGCTTTATTCACTTCCTCTGTTGCTATTGCCAAACTATACACAGACTACAATACTAAAACAGTGCAGAAATCGACAGAATCATTCATGACACCTCCTTCTGTTTGCCGATTGGCCCCGCTGAAATTCAGCCAGAGAAATCCAGCTTAATGTGAGAAATCCCTGACAGAGTACAGGAGATGAGAATTGAGTTGAATTGAGCACGAAGGCAATGGCCAGGCTGGGTCTTTGCCATCTTGCACTTTAAGGTGTGGTGTAATTGTGGCTTGGAATTGCCATGTGTCTGTAATGACTGTAATTCAGGACTCTCTATAAGAGGGGAAAAATGTCAAAGCTTAATTCTATCCTGAAAGAGGAAGTGCTGGACCTTTTATGTTGACATAAGATCCAGCTGAGTGCAAGAAAGGAATTGTGGCTCTTTGACTGCAACAACTCGGGGCCCCACTAACTCTTCAAGAGAACGTCCTGGCATAGGAATCATCAGGAGCACATGTACTCTGGTGCAGACAAATCCCATCTCCTGTGGATGAAGTGGTTTACGCTGACATTTGCTTGTCAATCTCTTCCAGCTAGACGGTGTTTGTGCAGAAAACATTTTTATAGAAGGCTATTTGCATTTGAACCAGCGTGTGTTTTGTTGACTGATTTGATTTAGGATGGGATCAAAAGAGATTGGAAGGGTTCTTGTTTTTTGGAGACCCCACCCTCTCTTCTTTTCTCAAAGATGTTTTTGGCATCAGATGGTTTTCTTTTCATCTATCCAACCACACTTCCTATTACTCCCTCCTTATCTTTATCATTCCCAACTAAATCCCCTCATCTGTGCATTTCCTATTTAAACTCCTTGCCCCATTTTCATACACACCTCCTCTCATCAGTTTCTTTAACATTTTGCTCCTTCTACCCCACACACCAATAACTCTCCTTCCTTGGTCTCCTCCTAGTCCTCCTCCCTCCCTGTGTTGGTAAAAATATCTGCAGACAGCAGAGGCAGAAGCACGCCTGACTCTGCCTCTCTCTCTCTCAAACATCCCACCCATGTGATCTCACAGGCTGCCTCTGCTCCCTGCTCCACTCTCTGCTCCAGTCAGGCTCCTGTCTTTCAGCCCGGCTGCAGCTAATGAGCCTTTGTGCGGCCAAAGATAGAAAGCGAAGGGAGAGTGCAACACAATGACAGAAGAGGCAGTTGAAGTGAGAAAGACTGTCGTCTCGCAACAATAAAGCATATGTTACCGACAACGCAGGCAGAGCTGGAAAATTACTCGTCTCCCTCAACCTCCTGCACTCTCTGCTCTCCCTTTTTCTCATGCCCGGGAAGCTCAGGGGTCGCTGCAAGTCAGTGGGCTGAGACAAAATGAGAATCTTTCCATTCATCATGTTTCACCTTCTCTGAGTGGCCACCTTTGTGACTGGGTGGTTGTAGCGCTGTGAGAAGAGGTGAGAGGAGTCACACTCGGCCAGTGGATACAGGTCAGTTGTTCCTGTGAGGGCTCACACACGCACACGCACGCACCCCGACACACACATAGAAGTGGTCACAGTAGGATTGATGTGTCATGACTTGCTCCAGATCCCTTAGGCTTGTTGGCATCACTCTGGATGAGCGCTGTGAGCCTTTCTCTGTTAACTTTGTGAATGATGAAGAGAAACAAAATACATTTGTGATGAAAGTGTGCTGGAGAACTGGGACCACTGTTGATTGAGGATGGGAGTTGATGTCCGGCTTAATATGTGTTCAAATAGAGTCAAACACAGGGAGGGGCTTTTCCAAGCATTTTTTTTTTCTTTGCTGCATTAATTTCTTTGGGCTTGAGAAGAGTGTGTGCTTGCCGAGCTGTGATCAGTGGTAATGCGGTGGAGACAAAGAAAGGGCTGTTGGAGAAGTGCAACAATCTCTGGTTTTTATTTAGCCATGATTGAAGAGGTTCGCCTTGGATCACCCACAGTTCTGTGGTTTATGATGTCATCCCCACTGAAGTTTTCATACTGGCACAATAGAATGCAGATGAAACCAGGAGGGGTTGTACGTATGGACTGCTCTTTATTGCTAAGAGTCCCTCACACAGGGTATGTAGCACAGGAAGCAGGGCCATATGGGCAGGCACTATTTGCGAGAGAGTACATTAGAATCTCCATGGAAACCACTTTTGATATCAAAGCCTGAGCGCAGCATTAGCTGAGGGCTAAGCACACAAACACGCTTCCAACAATGGTATCTAATTAAGACCCTGAGTACAAAATGGGCTAGAATTTGCACAGGTCATCTCTCTTGGAAATTTCCACTCCTGCTTGCCAAGGTGTGAAGTGGCTAGTGAAAGCAATTAATTTTTCATGTGAGATCAGAAGCTTTTTTAAGTCAGATTTTTTTGAGAATTATGTAATGAGCTATTTAATCTGTCATTAATCTGTCCTAGTGTTTCTCATTCAGAAGCAAGAGGCTCATTTTCTTTTCAGCAAATTTTCTTTTCTCTTCAGTATCCATGGGCTGAGAATAAACCGCATCTAGTTCAGGATAACGCTGTCTGTTTCTTATTCAAATTATTATAAATTCTTCATGAAGAGAGATTTACTCAGTGAGGTTACCCTGACTGACTTTCTTGCCTCACATTCCTTGGTTGTAGGTAAAGCTGTTGACTCTGGAGGTTCTCCAAATGCTGGCCATGCCATGCCACAGCAGCCTCCAGGGAACAATGACCCTCTGGCTGGCAGAGCTAGTCCTCCCTTTCCTGGTTGCACCTCTCTCTCGTTTTCTCTCTCAGGCAGCATGTCTTACCGACCAAATTTGCATCTGTAATGACTTGATAGCAGAGCTCAGATGAAACAGCAAGGCTGTCTGTGAATGGAACTCCCCCACAAGCTGCTCTGGCAGATAGACAGAGCGGAGACTGGCTGAAGATGCACGACGTCTCTACTGATTCCAGGTTCTGAGAGAGAGGGTGAGAGAGAAAGCAACCAGGGAGAAGCTGCCAGTCATTGGGAGCCTCGCTGTACCTCAGCAGCACAGTTCTGTGATTTAAAAATGTAATTATTACTGTTAAAACAGTGAAAACAAAGCCTAAATATTTATTATATTTAATGACTACATTTATACAGTTGTATGTATATTGCAAGCTGTGTAAGGATTGAGCATTCTGTCTGAATGCTTTGAGGAAGAAAAAAAAACTAAATTGAAAATGATGCAGTGTTTGATGTCTGCCATGCAGTAGTGTTAGAGGCAGATTAAATGAGACAGTAATTAGTTTTAGTGTATTTGACTGATGAGCCTATTCTTGTTTATTTGTCTAATTGCATCATCAGTCAGGGGAGTTAATGGACTCTTGGTTGACAAAATCCTTTGCATGACGTGCCAATGACAAACATTTGAATTGATAAAAGCAGTTGTTTTTTTTTTTCCCAGAGTGTGTGCATGGCAAATATGGTATGAAAATAGTGCTGGCACTCTGGCTGCTGCAATTTTCCTATAAGAGGTTATAAACATGGACAGTAATAAGCTTCCCCTGGTGCTATAAACTAGGGTAAAACTACAGAAGAATCTTGGCTTCATTGTATTTACATAAAAGTTGAAAACAAAAGTGCACGGCATGAGAAGTAAAATTTTTCTTTCACCAGCAATTGTGGATAGAAATTTTTAAGAAACAGTTGAGAAACCAGTATTTGTTTCAAACACTTTTTGGTGTAAATTGTCCTGGTTATTAAAAAGAAATGCTATTAGTAATTCTTTTATATAAGGGACGCAACAACATATGTTGCATGTTGCAGATGTACACAAATTGATGCTATTTGTGCTACAGTAGTCGTAGAATTTTTTTTAAATCATATAAACGAATAAAAGAATTACAAAGAAATTAGTTGCATTTAACTGTATTGTTTTGTTGAAGATTTTGTTTTGCACTGTATGGGAAACAAACACAAGCACACATCTGCAAATCAATTCAGAATTGACACTGATAATAACATGTGTCCACGTACTTAGAAATTTCTTTTCAGTTAATATGAAATATATACAACACATTCATATTAACACTGTGTTTTAACATTAGTTATGATGGTCACCAGTGAAAGGTGAATAGATCAAGTCTCTCTCTTTTTTCCCCTGAACCTCTCAATCAAAAAGGAGAATTAACTTCTTGTGAGGAAGATGTAGTTGGTAATTAGCAGCTTCACTATTTCCCTTCTACTCCTTCGTGCCAAGGTGATCAATGACCCAAGGATTGCCTGGAAGCTGGAATATCAGCAAGCAAGACTGGATGTGTGTGTGCGCGTCTGTGTGCATGCACGCGTGCTTGCGTGGGTGGGTGAAGGTAGGAGCTGGGGGTGGGGGCAGTCTGGGTTGGTGGCTAATTGAGTGAGCTGAGGATTATGAAGGTCCTAAACCGGGTATTAAATAACATGCAGCCCCCTTTTGCTGTCTCTTGCGCTCAGGTGCAGATGCGGCAGGCCATGAGCGGAATACTGAAGAGAAAATTTGAGGAGGTGGAAGCCTCCTCCTCCCCAAGCTCCTCTGTGCGGGAGTCTGATGATGAGGTCTCCTGCAGTGAAAGTGGGGATAGCAGCGACAGCGTTAACCCCTCAACTTCAGGTCCTTTCACCCGTGAGTCTGTTTCTTTTAAATACATCCTTTGATTTCTGTTGTTCTATTGAGAGCAAAAGGATCTTTTCCCATCGAGAAAAAAAAAAATACTATTTATTTATTTTGTATTAAAAATGGTGTGATTCTCACAACCAAACTAATGTAGTAGCTCACAGGTATTACAAGATGCAGGTTAAACATCAATCTACGCATCTTTGAATGAGCTAACATTTGTAGATATAGTGCTGTGGCTGTGAGGAGACTGGTGCTGATGATGAAGAGGAAGCATGCACAGCCACAGCCTCGCTCATTAGGAGCAGCATCAGCTTACAGGCCTAAGCAGATGAATGAGCGGATCTCGAGTTTTGTGTGGTCGTGCTTTACACAGACTTTATAATACTTAGAAAAATGTTGAAGAGGTACACAAACAGCATATCATTAAATGAAGTAGTCCTATTTTGAGCCAATTTAGAGACAAATCCTGTAGAAATGTCATAGTGAGGACTACAAATGAATTCTATAGTGGTATTTACTAAGAAAAGGTCCTTGAATCAATTAGGTTCTTGGCCATACTAAATAAAACCAGTTGGAACTGTTCAAAGGTCACTAGAGATAATGGGATGGACAAGAAAAAAAGTGATTGGTCAGGTGTTAATAAAGAAGAATTAATTATTAGCGAACCTGAAAAAGTGATGGTACAGTTTGGAGTGCTGCTTTTGCACTCTAAACTAAGCAAAAGTACAATATATGTTCATTGACATAAATTAATTCTGTGTATGTTTCCAAACTTGACTGAATGCAAGCAGTTCATTTGGCTGATTAATCAAAGGTGCATTGCAAATAAACACTTGAACATAATATTTCATAGACTGTCACCATTGCATGCTTTTCTAATGATGTGGAGAATAGAAATGGGGAGGTTTTACTGATTAGTTTGATGGAATTTACAATAGTTGCTATTACTGTACTATCTTAATAATATTAATATTGCTGAAAAAAATATAACGGCATAGATCAATAGACTATCTCTTTGACAAGTCTTCCTTTTGAGGTCAGATTTTTAAGAACTATACTCCTAACATGCTGATAGATGTTTCATCTTAATTCAGTGGAGGAAACAAAATTACTTTGCAGTAATTGAAAACAGAGACAAGCAGCCTCAAACCACCTCAGTTTAAAAATGTTCTTAACTTCTTCAGAAATCAAATTATGTATTTTCATATCCTGTGCGTGTCCTCCTTTGTCACAAAATCTCACATATTGCTATAAAGTCAAATTGAATTTCTCTGTTCTGGCACATAAATCATATGCTTGTTAGCTGGAGAACTGAAAATGAAGTAAGTCATTTATAATCACACATAATCACACATCTGTGTATATTTGCTCTAGTGGGATTATATTTGCCTTAGCTCTGATTTCCAAGAGACTGCCAACATTTTCAAATTCAGCATTTCCCAAATAGAATACCTTCCTGTTACCTGCTGAAAGTCTCACTCTCTCTTGCTTCACATTTAGGTTTAGCACAATCACTATTTTTAAAGATCCAGTTGCAAAATTAATTTCTGAGTACATCTCTAAAGAACCAAAAAAAAAGAAAAATATCTGCCAATATTTTTTTCTAAATGAATGAGAATTTGGCAATATATCTACATAATGAAAATAAGAAGTATGGGGAAATAAATGTAGACTTTCCCTCTGCATCCTCCGGTTGGTGGGGAGCTGCTTAAAGTCAGCAGTTGACTGATTTGACTGCCTTTATTTTCATATTTTCTTGTTCTGATGATGTAGTGAAAAAAAACAAAAAAAACATCTGCAACTTGTTTAAAGAACAGTCAGGTCAAAGGTGACAAAGTCTTCAATGGCGTAAGGAATATTTGTGTGAAAAAAAAAACAAAAAAAAAACGATTTTCACCTAAGATGTAATTAGGCTTTTAGAGAAATAGCTTAAAATCTCCCAACACAACAATGTTCAAAATTGGTCCCTTTTACCTGATTTTGTTGTGACCAAGTTGTGCTTCTCCTTTGGAAGGTATGACAGTTTACATCTGTAATAAAAAGCATTGTCCTTCTTGTAGGAGACGGAGAGCTACAGGAACCAGATGGTTTCTATTTGTCCTTTCTCTCTGAAGGAGGGGGGTTGGTGGTTGAACATTGGGAATGCTGCTTCTGAGTGAACGAGCTCTGCTCTGCTCTGCTCTTTGGGCCATGCGGAGGATAATTTATGCTCCTAAATCACCCTCCTTTTTGCACCTCCCCCTTGTAGAACTCTATAAAAAGACTCACCGGAAATGCCCGTCAAGTGGAGGAGTCCAAAGTAGCGCTAAAAACAGCAAGAAAAAGCCCCCACTAAATTTCAGAATTCCTGTAATATAAACTCTGTGGCAGTTTATGTTGACACATTTATCACAGCTATTGCAGTGTTCTTATGAGAGAGCTTGTAAATAATCAAAACAAAGTAGTGCTTATGAATGTTTGACACTGTGTTTAGCTTTAGTATCAATAATTCTTCTGCCAAAAATTACCATGCTGCATGCTCTACATATAATTTACAATTTATTTGGATTTCATAGTTTGTTTTTACTATCACTGTTTTCCCTTTTTAGCTGACTCGATATTGAAGCGGGAGAAGCGCCTGCGGGCAAGAAGGGTGCATTTTGAGAATGTGACCGTGTACTACTTCAGCCGGCGGCAGGGCTTCACCAGTGTGCCCAGCCAGGGTGGCAGCACTCTGGGCATGTCCAACAGGCACAGCTGGGTCAGACAGTACTCCCTGGGAGAGTTTGCCTTGGAGCAGGAGAGGATCCACAGAGATATGCTCAAAGATCACTTGAAGGAAGAGAAACTCAACTCAATAAAGCTAAAGGTAAAAGCTTTTTATGGGTCAATTAAAAATAAAACAATTCAGTCTATAAATGCCTGTAATTATATTGTTCAGCAGACAGAAGTCATTCTGTCATTCTGTCAGATTGCCTTAAATCTGGGGATTTAAGGCAATTTGTTGCTGCATTTAGTTTTGGCATAGCAATCTATTTCTTAAAAATATAAAGTGTTGACTTAGTTTGTAACATCCTAATTGTTTACAGAGTTGCCAATCCAAAAATTTCTATTGGAGCTTTTAGCAAAACTAAATCTTCAAAGTAAATGGAGACGTTAGGTAAACAGTTGATACTTTAAGTGCCTGGACGTGTTCCAATCTTGTTTTTCAGCTGACTAAGAATGGCACAATGGAGTCAGAAGAGGCCAACACGCTCACAACAGAAGACATCTCAGATGACGACATTGATCTTGACAACACAGAGGTAGATGAGTACTTCTTTTTGCAACCTCTTACTACTAAAAAGCGGCGGGCACTGCTACGCTCATCAGGCGTGAAGAAAATTGATGTGGAGGAGAAGCATGAACTCAGAGCCATTCGCATGTCCAGAGAAGACTGTGGCTGCGACTGCAGGCTTTTCTGTGACCCTGAGACGTGTGCTTGCAGCATTGCAGGGATCAAGTGTCAGGTAAATTCCACAAAATACATATTTTACACAGAATCTTTACACATTTCTTGACAGACCCTGTAAGCATGTAAAAATTCTTAAAATTATTGAGTCTTTTATTGCAGTAGCATACTCTCACAGTGAAAGATTTATAAAAGTTTGACTTTTTAATTTGATAAAATGTATTTAGTAGGGTGAAAAATCAACCCCAAGACATTTAAGTTAGTTTTTACCAAACTCTCCCATGTCACAGTTATGATGAAATGCAGTTATTTTAAAGCTGATATGAGGGCTAAGAAGCTTTCACTAATAACTTGTTACTTTATTTTGCCTCAGACTTAAATATGTTGTGTCCATTTAGAATTGCCATTCTACAAAATCAGAAAGAATAGAAAACAAGGCAGTTATGTTGACTTTCATAAGTTGGAAAATGATTACAACACTGAAGCTTTTGCCTTAACGTGCCCATATGTTCAATAAATAAAAATAATAATAAAAAAAAAAAACATTAACAATGGCAAATGGAGCTGGACCAGGACATGATTTCATCTTCTCCTCATAAATAGTAAAGATGGTATGCGGCATAAAATTCTGATAGCTCACTTAAAGAATTGTGAAAGCAAGTTGCAACCTTAGTGTTACTAAGTTTTCATAAATACCACTAGATGTGTATATCAAAAACATTTTCCACCCTATTCTAAATGGACACAAACGCTTCTGGGATCTTAAGTGGAGCCAAATCCTGAAATATTGTTTTCAGGATTACACAAAGTCCTGAAAACACAATGACAAAAATTACAGGTGGAATATGAGCTAAATATGTAGAAAACAAGATGGGCATTAAAAAAATATCCCCTTGTTATTTTCTGATGAACCACCCAATGTTGCTGACCAACAATGGGCATAAAGGATAATGGTGAAAGATCTGTGAATCCGTTTCTTATCCAGAGGCCCAGGGAACCTTCTTACACTATATTGCATCATAATCTTTTTCAAATTTCTGAAGAGTTTGGATAACAATCTGTTGGAAAGAAATTAGAAATGGCTCTTCCAGATAACAAAAAACGAGTTTCCATTTGATCTTTCAATTGGATAATGATTCAAAGTATATGACTAAACAGAAAGATTGTTTACCAGGTACAAAATCAATTATCTGCCCAAAACCTCCCTTTGAGAAAGGCTTAAAAGAAAAGTCAAAACCCAGGATTCTGGACAAATGAGAAATAATGCAAAGCGTTGACCAAAGTGTAGATTTGGTCCTGTCCAGTTAAAAAAGGGGATAAAGGCAACTGTGGTTTTGAAAACAGGTGTTACATAATATAGGTCAACCTTCCCACTGAATTAATTTAAATATAAGGTTGAGTTTTTCCTAATTTTTCAGTGAGAGATTATGTTAGTGCACTAAATGACAATATAAAATACAACCTTTTTGCCCATATTTGTGAAGGGTGCTGTCTATTTAGAGAAAAATGCTTGACTGATGACAAAACATTATAGGACAGAAAAATAATTTAAGAGAAGGCATGCATCACAGTGTTGCATTTTTCCCAGGTGGATCGAATGTCATTTCCATGCGGCTGCACAAAAGAAGGTTGCAGCAATTCAACTGGAAGAGTAGAGTTTAATCCTATCCGGGTTCGAACCCATTTCCTGCACACCATCATGAAGCTGGAGCTGGAGAAGAGCCGCGAACAGCAGCAAACCTCCCAGACCAATGGTTACTGCGGGGAAACCAACGACATGGGGAACGGGAACCTGTTCACACAGTCGCAGCACAGGTTGGAGTACTCTTTGTCTGATGCTGTCCCACAGACGGCTGCAATGCACTTGCACTCTGCAGATGAGATGGAGGAGCCTCTGGATGATGAAGACGAGGAGGATGAGGAAGAAGAGGAAGAAGAAGAGGAGGAGGAGAACGAAGATGATGAGGAAGATGAGGAGGACAGCAGCAGCGTATGTAGCGGGTTGTCTGATTCCAGCACACAAAGCTTTGCAAATAGCGACTCAGAGGATGAAGAGGAACCTGCAGGGAAGTCGGAGAATTATGAGGCTGACATGACGCCTCTAGCAGTTTCTCACACTGAGGTGGTGCCAATGTCCTCGGTGATGTGCTACACTGATGGCTCCGTGGGTCATGATAACCATATAAATGGAAATCCTTACATAATGAACTCTTCCTCTGCTGACTACTGTCAGCTGGGGAGCTCCAGTGCCGACTCGAATGTCCATGCAAGTCGGCCCAGTGAGTCCTACAGGGAAGCGTTAGCATTCCCAGAACCGGTCAGTGCAAACAATAGCAATTTGGCCCAAGGACCGTTCAGCATGACCTCTGGGGAATTCACGGGCTACTCTAATTCAGAGGAGGAGTACACAACCAGTCACCACCGTAATCTGAATGGGGGCGGTCCCGCTGCCACTTTGTGCTGCTACACACCTGACCAAAACACCAAGGTACTGTCCAAGGCCATGTTTGTAGAGCAGCGCAAAAACCAGAACCAGACAGAGTTTCAAAACTACCTTAACAACAACAACAGCCAGGAGTCATACAGCAGTAACGGCATCATCAGTATGGCAGCAGAACAACCACCCCAAGAATCAAGTGCTAATGAACATCCTGATGTAACCTTACTATCAAACAATACTAAGAAACTCCCTTTACCAGACCATTGCCCTGAGGTCACAGCCAATTAAAAGCCCTCAAGCTTTTAATTATTACATCCTCGCTTGAACTCGACTATGGTATACTTTTATGGAACATCTTCATTGCCTTTTTTGAAAACTACTTTCAGAGCAATTTACAAAATAATACTACATTTTTCATCCGTAACTCTTAAGCCATAGGTTTGTGATGGAAACACTTTTGTGGTACTGTTGACAAATGCAGGTTTCTCCATTACTGTGTTCGTGCTCAACTCCAAAACACAAGAGACAATATAAAAAATACAAATACAACTAATGTCATACTGTGCAATGTAGCTTGTATTTGCAGAACTCAAACAAATATTGTACTGTAGATTGAACTTCTGTCTGCTGTATGTGCAAAAAAATTTCAGTTTTATTTATTGTGACTGAATTATAAGTGTGTCCTTATATATATTGTAAATGTTTTCCTAAAAATATGCATGCCATTTGGAAATCAATGAAAAATTGCCTCCATTAACAAAGCAAGTTGTATTAACAATGTACAGTTATCTTCTTTTATGTCTTCAAAATCATAAGATTTCAGAATTCATTTAAATCCAAGTGACCAGTCATGTCATTTTGATCATTTGTGCGCTTAGTCTATTTGGGGTCCAGTGGCACGTCTTTGGTTATTAATGACCAAATCATATGTTTAAAACAATTCTATACTAAAATTGCATACACAATTAGCAGCTGCAGCAGATAAATTTTTGGTTTATTTTTTAAATAATCCAGAAAACCTTTGATTCCTTGAAG
Organism: Gambusia affinis; assembly: GCF_019740435.1. NCBI lineage: Eukaryota > Metazoa > Chordata > Actinopteri > Cyprinodontiformes > Poeciliidae > Gambusia > Gambusia affinis. The sequence goes on from NC_057878.1 coordinate 16,651,832, forward strand.
ATAACAGAAAGTTTTTCAAAGGGCATATACCATTTTGTACCTTTGGTTCTAGCTTGTAGATTACAATAGTAAACATTGTTCATGTGCAAAATTAAGGGAGCACAAGCAAACAAAAATGCTGTCACAAGGTGCAGAAGAGCAACAATATTACGTATGGAATGCAGAAAACACATCGTCTCCTCTGAGAAGCCTTTTGCTCAACAACTGAGTCACCTTAGTCTGGGTGTTGATTCCTTTCTTAAGCTAGAGGTTATTATCATGGCAAACATATTTTTATGGTTGTTCCATTCCTTAAAAAAATTTTCGTGTTGTTTCAGGGTTCGGGGGATCCCATTTCCAGAAGAGAGACTTTTTGGCAGGTGTGGACTATTCTGTTCCATGGCGCTCACCCACATTTTCTACATCAATGATCTTTCAAAAATAAAAAAAAATAAATAAAAAAAGTGTACATTCTATCCTTTTCCCTCTGCCTCTACCAAGTGTCCATACATCCATTCGGTACATTCAAAAGAATTCTTTTAGTTGAGAAACAATTCTTTTTCTGTCTACAAATGCTACAGTCATTAGTGAAAATACCAAAGGAAAGGCTGATTTAAAATGATTAAATGACACCTCACAGTCTAAGGTGTAATTTACACCTTAGTTATTGTTGCTGCAATAACTAAAGGAGGTTCAATAGGCATGATTGGGCTTTTCTTTTTTAAGATAAGTTCTTAAAACAGCATAGAATAACCTTTTCATTTACAGTTACTTTGCAGAATTCAGATTTGTTCTTCAGGTAAATAGTTACACAGAGTTGACAATCAAAGTCTAATTTTAAATAGGATTGATCTTATGAGCATTATAAGTTGAACTATTGGATCATTTTAGGCATGAAGCCAGTTCATTTAAAATGTGTAAATAGTGGCATTTGTAAATATTGACCGAATGAAACTGAAGTGCTCAACATTCAGTAGAATTCTAAGATATTATGGAAAAGCTCAAATGAAGCCCATTAAGTCCTTGCTCATGCATAAATACAAGAATGTGCTCCATTTTCAAGCTTAAATATGCATTCAAATTTACTGAGTTTAGCATTCAATCTTTGTCATTTGTTCATTAGATGGGATCTCCCAGAAAGTCCACAAATAACTTTGAAGTTATCAGTTTCATCAACACAAGCCTATAATGCATAGAAATTGTGCCAATGTGTACAGTGTGGGAAGGTTCTTAAAGACGTTGCACCCACTTAGGATTACTGTGTTTCAATTTTCTGTATTTATTACGCGTGGTTAATTGAAATATGTATTTATTGTGGTTTACTAAAAGTCTTATGAAGTAACTTGATATGTTAAAATTGACTTTTTGTTCATGCAAGTTTACGTGAATTGTAACGCTTCATGTGCCTGGTTTCTTTAATTCTGTTTCATATTTGGTGAAATGCATAGGATTTGCACAAATGGTCTGTTTTGTTTTTCCAAGTTATGTTTTTAACTGTACATAAAGCCTACATAACTTTCAGTTGTTGTATTTTGACATGTTTTCAATTTCATTTTATAAAATATGATGTTATGAAACATTTTCAATGAACATTGTCTGTACTGTAGAAGTTTGCCATTTGTAGGTGCAAAAGTGCCCTCTGCTGACCACAGAAGGGAAGCGTGAGTGAAGCTGTCTTTACCCAAAAGTATTTATTTGTCTCATAATCACATCTTCAGACTTTAGTACACTGAACACAAAACATTTGCCATTTTAGAAAAGTCACCATGTTCAATCTGAAGCCCCAAATTAACATTCACAGCCCTCAAAACACTAGTGCCTGCACCAGAAATTCATAGGTTCACTCCTGCAGAGGCATTTAATTATTAAGTGGAGTTTCTTATGCTAAACTGAGAGTTCCCCTTCATAAACACCAAAGCATAAACCCTCAAATAATTGACATATTTATCACTCATGATGCTTTACTACTCATGTTTACATTGCAGTTTGCAGTTACTGTAAATTTTGTCTTTTGATATTTAAACATCTTCACACACACTTTGTTAACAAATCAAGTGGTCCTTTTACAATCTCTTGCATTATAAAAAGAGGTCTTAAAAAAGGAAAGTTGCTATAACTTGATTTAATTACTTGAACCCCAGATGGTTTTCAGAAAAAAAAAAAAACACAACCACTACCAATTTCATATAAAAACTAATAAAAAAAAGTGAGATCTGGGGCACTTCAGAGTTTTAAAGGGAAATTTCCTATTTGTACTCTCCATCACTTTATTACGACTTTTTTATCCCCACTTTTACTGTTTTGATTGTAATGCACATCCTTAGTGCATCTTGTTGCAGTACATGCCAGCTTTAACTAATAATTAGGTGTATGCTTTGGTTGTAAAGTGATCTAAAACATAAAAGGCACTTGTATAATATGCAACTGAATGAATTCTTGTAGCAGAGGCACATGAAGTATTCTTCCAAAGTCCAGGATTTCCAACAGCACTAACAGCAAAGTTTAGTCCTTTTATGTATAAAAAATAAATTAAAATTCAATATAGTTATTGATCTAAAAAAAAAAAAAGAAAAGCTGCATACATTATGAGATACTTGTGTCCTTGTATGTTTCATGCATACAAAGCCGACATTTGTAAAGCAGTGGTTTGCAGACTCAGACGAAAGACCAGTGTTGATATTTGTCTGAGGGGTTGCATGGAACCAAATATGGATTCTCATGATGGGCAGTTAGACACATGTTCAATCCTGGCAAGTAGAGCAACTGGTTCTAAAGAAAGAGGGGATAACATTACTACTCAACTACAAACATAAAGGGTAACCAGTGAATCTGAAATTAAACAGATGGAAAAGAGCAAACTCACATCCTTCAGCTCCCATTTTTGTTGGGTTCCTACAAATGTATTCATGCCTTTGTACTGGCAGTCTTCCAGCGTCACAGCCAACCCTGCCCCATGCAAACACAGCTCCTTCTGAATGTTGTGTCTAATTTCGTGGCGTGTGGAATACTCAAAGTACTGGGGGTGCAGGAAATGTTGGAAAATTAAATCACCATCAAAAAAGGTGGTGAAATCCCACCAAGGTTTTGACAAGACAGATAGAAAGCGCTTTTTTTTTTTTTTACTGACCTGGTTTCCACCTAGTCCATGACATGGGTACATAATCAGCGGTTTCCCACCCTCGTTGTTCTCTCCAGCATCCAGACATGTGTCTTTCCCCACATTTTTTACCTACAGAAGGAAAAAAAAAGGAGTGAAAAGATTGGAAAGTGGGAGTGAGCAAGAGAAAACAAAATGAAAAACTAACATCCAGCACAAGCTGTTTAAACAACTTCAGCCTCTGAAGTGCTTTTAGTGGTGTTAAATTGGAACTGACTTGTACCCAACAGAAATCCCAAGAGGAAACTCACAGTTGCTAGACAGAGCTATGGGGTCTGAAATGAGGAGAACTGGTGGTAGAGAGTGTGATCTTACCGAGCCAAAGAAGACTGGGTTTAGATCAGGCATAAAAACTTCTGGATAAATGTTGTTCAAATACCACGAGAAGCTTTTGCACTGCAGTCGCTCCCGGAGGTCCACGCGTTTGGAAATATCTCCAAAATGTCTCTAACATAAAGATAAAACACAAAAGTAGTTAGAGGGTTACCAACTACTTTTACTAGTAAGTAGTTAGTAAAAGATTACTAAAAATTAGGGATACACCAATCACCAATTTCCTGAAAGACATTGATCTTCTGTTTCCTCTGAGGTAAGACTTGCTGTTCCAGATGTATTAGGAAAATTATAAAAGTACTATGACTACATTGTATTAAACATAGCTTGACAAAAGTAGAATTCAAAATAAAATGGAACTGATTTTATGCATCAAAGAATGTGTCCCTAATCTTTCAAATTCTTTTCACAAAAAAGAAAATGCATCAGATTACATGCTACATGCATTTTAAGATTAAAAAAAAAAATGGTTTAAGTTCATGTGCATTGAAGAAATACAAAAAAAGACTAATATTAGACCTGGCAGACACAAGGAAAAATGTTTTAGTATATACCCTATCTCAACTAAAAACTGTGGCATGTTCACTTTAAAGTGATTAAAAGACATTTAAGATTTTTAAATCTGCAACCTCTTAATTTTGCAATAACATTTGCACAGTTGTGCGGTGGTGAGGGGGAGAGAAAAAAAGGAGTCACTCTCTTGGCAAGGAATAAATTAGTTACACCCTAGTAAACAATGACACCCAAGTAACAGACTATAAACTTTGTTTTCAAAGACATAAAAAAACTTTTATTTCTCATAATTGTAAGAGTGAAAAATGCTAAACAAAATTACAATGGGTGCATATGGGCACACCTCACTACATTCATTTAGACATTTGGAAACTGAAACTTGCATTGTGTTAAGAAATGATTTTCAACTTGATGGAAGCCACATGTTTGGAAACCAGTGACAAAGTAACACTCTGAACCACCAATAATAATATGGGTAAAATAAAAACATGTGGCACAATAGCAATAAAAAAAAAAAAAAATTGGATGCCTTCTGAGTGATCGTCAATCTTTTTAAACTTGATGCTAGTAGTGCTTACAGATAAAAATTTCAATCTAAAAATATGTGCTGTGAAATTGTATTCAAACTTAAATACATAGTGTTGGTCCATTACAAAACAACTACCTGTATTACAGTTCTGTTTTAAAACTAAATGAATTGAAAAGGGGTGAAAGGGAAATAATGACTAGAGCTCTTTATTAATCCAGAGTTTAGCACACTGGACCCTAGGAAGTTGTGGACAACATCATGTCTGTTTGAAATCTGCAGGACTGGATTGACATTTCTCTAAGGGCTTTTCCTTTTGAAGGGGTTTGTAACCCCTTCAAAAGCACGTTACCCATCACCATGAGTATGTCATGAAGTAGTACCAATGTTCTTTCGATAGCATCGGTACTAGATGCTATAGAAAGCATCTCTGTGTGTGTTAAAATAATTTGTATAGAAAATTAAACTCCTCAGCTTTTCTCCTGGAGAGAACATGCTTTGCCCTGTGAGAGTATCTTAAGTAACTTATAATCAGATCTAAGGCTTGCTGTAAGCTTTTCAAGGACATGAGCTGGGATTTGCTCAAGCTTGTCTAAAGAGGGTGATAATAAGTGGTCTTGAAAACACTCATACACAGCCATAAGTGGTGGAAACACAAGACACAGCCTCAGGACCAATTTGCTACTCCTTCAAGATAAGTACATTTAATTGACATAATTTCAGAAGTGTATCAACACCAAAGCTGGTACTTACATTCTTGGCCATTTGTGCAGCTTGCTGGTTACGACGATAAAAGATCTCCTTGTATTCGTCCATCCAGACTTCAGCTAGTCGTACTTGATTCCGAGCAATCACCTGCGTGCCCTTGGGGAACGTATGTGGACTTTTGGTCCGGAAAACATGACCAACAACGGAACATGGGATGATCTCCAGCTGTCCGCCACACTGCCACACCTGCAAGTTAATGGAAGGCAGCAGAAACAGGTGCAGAGTTAAGACACACCCGTGACACCTTCTGGAAACTGGAAAAACTCCTAGGCTGAAAGGGAGTTATAAATAAGAAAGCTGATGCCAAAAATGGCATCAAAGTGACATCTTACCCTAAATGACATCTCAATATTTTCAGCACCCCAGATTTCCATTTTTTCATCATAGCTTCCAATATGGTAAAAATATTCTTTAGAGATTGAAAAGAGTCCACCAGCAAACGTAGGAGTCCTATAACGTACAAGAATTTTATTACAGGAGGTTAAATATTAACACAGTGGTGTCATTCTCTATTGAGTCAGACATTGTATTTACTTTATGGGATATGTTTCATCCTTTCTCCTCTGCTTCTCATGATCGGGTAGAGTCTCCCAGCCAAAAGAGAGACTCCAGTCAAAGTTCCCCCGATTGTGGTGTTGACCATATGGGGAAGGTTTCATGAACTCAAATGTGTTGAGGTCAATAGTTGTTATGTCAGGACTCACAACAGCGGTGTAGTTCTCAGCAATCCTTGCCAGCAGAGGTTCCAGCCATCCATGGAAACACTCACCTGTTAGTACATGTGTAGAGAAGACAGCCCATCACAGCTCTATTACTATTCATCGCTACAATCAAACATTTTCAAGTACAATACAATGCATAATTAAGGGCGTGTGTAAAATAGCTTAAATGTTTGGTGACGTGAGTGGTGCTGACTAACAATGGGCGTCCAGAAAGGTGAGGGTGTCACCGGTGGCCACGGAGGCACCGAGCAGGCGAGCGGTTATGAGTCCTTTCCTTTCTCTCTGCCGGACTACTCGGACAATGTTCAGCTGCTTCAGATACTCATCCAGGTCATCCTTCAATACATCTGAAAATTTAAGATTGTAATTAAAAGAGTCTGTTGAAAACTGAGAATAAAAAAGCAGATGAGAAATTAATTGTTTCTGTGAAGTTCAAAATAACTACCAGAATTAGAGATGAACTGTAAAATGGTCTGGTGACTGGATCAGAAGAATGTTTAGCTTCACCAAAACTCAAAAATCTTCTTCCATGATCTTTTTACAAGCCATCAATACACCATATCTAAGCACTACCACGTCACGGTAACTACAGCAGTCTTCAATGTGAAGGTTGCTACTGCAGAAACAACTTTTGTAGCTATATATTTCCATTATTAGTGCACAAAGTCAGACTGTGGTTGGTGCTGATCATTTTGCTCCCAGCCATGTTTTTACTTCTGCCACATTAAATCAATTTATGCCTGGGCTGGAACATTTTGTCAAATGGGCACAAAATTGAATTGAGTAAAAAATTACTACAAGACAGAATGATGGCAAGACTTAGAATTTATACCAGGAAGGAGAAACATATCACAGCTAGGTTACTCTGTTTAAACACTTTGAGCTTACAACTTCTGTCAGTGGTGAAGCATGCTGGATGTGTAAATATTAGCATATTGGAAATGCCACCATTAAGATAAGAGTTTATATTTCCTGGAAAACAAAGAGACTGCTGTCTAAAGTTAGTAATGCCAATCCAATTACCGACTAAATTGTGAAAGGGACAAATACTGTGTGTGTAAACCACTCATCGCAAAGCCAAGGCAAAATATTTTAAGTCCTCTAAAAGTTTTTGAAGAGAAATCAAAATAGGCTAAAATTGGCATAGACAGTACAGTCCTTCACAGAAAATGGAGACTGGAAATAGACGATAGATTTCTAAGCAGCAGCTCTCTAAAAAGATACAAACTTAAAGTACCTCATATATTGACTTTAAACGGCGTAACAGAGGTTCATTTATGTCCTGCTTGGATAAGACTTCCCGGTATGCTAGTTTCTTAATACATCTGACCAATATTGTTGTGTTATCTCTTTTGAGGCTAGACACTCCTAAATCCTTAGAAAGTATTCACCAACAGCCTCTTAAGTTCCTTTGTTAGCCACATCAAAAGCCAGAGAAGGAGTATAGTGCTCCCCTATGAACTGCCCACCCAGCATGCTGCCTGTAATGAACTCAAAAGCTCAGCAGAGCGGTCTTTACAAGGGTCCCATTTAATTTTTTTTACCATCCACACTGGCGTCGTCCACCAGGATTATCTCCTTGAGGAGAATTGCAGGGGAAGTGTGGAGGACGCTGTAAACTGTCCTCAGCAAAGTGCTCCACGCCTCGTTGTGAAACACAATAATCACACTGGTGGTCGGCAAGGGGGGACAGCGCTTAAAGGTTTGCTCGATGCATCTGCAAGAAGGAGGACAATAGAAGGAAAAAGATGTTACTAACCTGAAAGTCTTAAGAGACTGTGGTTACTACATCTGTGGGACGTTGCCAGTAGGGAGTCTCCTTAAGCTGCATATGTCTACCTTTAAGCTGGAATGGGGGAGATGTTGCTCAGTAGTTCAAATACATGCAACCTGTTTAGCAATTCAGATAGATGACCTTTCTGCCTCTGATATGTGGTGACTGTAATCAAGTACTTAGATTTCAACTTTCATCTGAACTCAGCCACAAAGATCACGACGGCATACAGAAATAATGTCTTTGTCAATACAATCACCTCAGCAGCTTCGGCCAGACATTTTCCTCTGCTACTAAGAGCAAATATAAGTAATTTATTTAGATTTGACAGTAGGGTTGGATTACTGTGTCTACATAAAAAGTTTACAAAGACGTCCACATACTCTGGTGGTCTTGTATCTGCACCCAGATCTCGGCTCAAGGAGATGCGATCGCTTGCATAAACGTTGAAGCAGTGCTTCTCTTCACCCCTCTCCTTCTCCTTCTGTTTTTCGGGACTGAGCGAATCCGTGTGGAAAGGTTTCCCAGCAGCTCCAGGAGAGAGAGGGTTCTGGGGTGGCCTCTCTAGAGCCGGCCTGAGCTCAGCAGCAGTGTAGTGACCCGGCAGGCAGGAGGCTACCCCTGGTTTATCCTGCTGTCGTACAGGGGCTTTGATCTGCATCTTTGGCATTGCATGCTTGAAGTTATTGACAGCCCCTATGACCATTCCCAGCATGCCGTCACGCTTGACCGGCATCTCCTTCAGCCAGGGATCCTCCTGTTGGCTTTGTGCCCCCACTTCCCATTGTATAAAAAACAGAAATGTGACAAACACCAAGGTCACTATGACCAGTTTAAGTGGGTGCAGTGGTCTTCGGAGAACTCTTCGAAAAACAGTCATTCTTCTTTCTTGGCTGTGGATGAAGATCCAGCTGTAATAAACACACATGCTCATACATTAACAAAGTAAATGCAGCGTTTATTATAAGAGAAAAAAATCCTGAAGAGTTACCATTAGATGGAAATTACACATTATTTACTATGTATTGGTGCTACACTGCAGTGATATTTCAAAGTTTGTTTGTATTCTGAGATTGTACTGAATTTTGTCATTTTGGACATTCCTACAATGAAGAGTTATTCCCAAAGTGTTCTTTTTAAATTATTCATACATAATTACATAACATAAAATAAAAGGAGGATTATATGAATACTTTTTGGGATTAAGAACACCATGGAAAGCACACATATTCCATTACATTTTAGCTCTTTTTGGGTAGGAGAGGTTGGATTCACACATCATGATTTTGATGCATCTTCATCACACCTTTACAATCAAACCCAAAATTGATCATACCACCACATTTGGGGGTATGATTGTTTTTTTTGTTTGTTTGTTTTATTTAAGCTAATATAATTTTTAGTCATAAGTAATGTGTTGAATATATTAAATGATTACTTTAACCCCAGATCTGCCAGAGGAATCAATAATTTTGTTTTCAACTGTACAAGCCATTTACTTTTAAAGATATAATTTAAACATGACTTCATATCCCAATCACAATGATTTAATGGCAATAAAAAGGTCAAAATGAATGACACATGCTGTGCCAGGGGAGGTTACATGCATGGTGGAATTGAATGTTAAACATATTAGCCTACTATTCAATTATATTTTACATTTTAAGAAAAAAAAAAGAAACACTCCCTTTGTCTCCCCTGTTGTTTTAGCCTGAAGGCGACACCTTCAATTGTTTCAATTCATCAAATTTCTTATACTATATATTAGTTAGAATTTAACTTAGTTTGAGCTCTGAAATTATATCTAACTTATAGCAGAAGAAACGTTCATCCGTAGATAATGTATGCAAATTGCTACACCAGTTTTACTGATTTAATTCTAAGTTTTTTTTAACAACGTAAAATGACTTTCAGTTCAACATGAGCTCTAATATACAGTACAGACAGGTTTGGACACACCTTCTCATTGAATTCAATGAGAAGGTGTGTCCAAACTTTTGGTCTGTACTGTATATATTTATATATAAAAAAAACAATAAACATGACTTAATTACCATCAAAACATTAACCACACATGGTTCAAATGGAACAAGTATTTGTAAATTCTTAATTGGAATTGTCTTAAATATGTGTATCAAAATGACAAGTGAATTCGCATTCCTTCAAACAAAACACGTACCACAAGTCGCTGAACTGAAGCTTACGCTTGGCAGTTCATAAACGAAGTTTTAAAAATCCACGGATATGGCATTCTGCTTTAACTGGAGATCATCTGTTTGCTGCTTTAATCCCACAAAAAAGTAAAATTTTCAAAAAGACAATAGTTTTCTCTCTGACTTCAACAAACTTCCGTCTCGTTGGTTCCAGGTGTGCTCCTCTCAGGTAGAAGGCGGTGGCACAGCGGTGCGCGTGCGCACACCAGACCTCTGCATGTCAAAATAATGGTCAGAATCCATATCTGGAACATAAAGAGAACTCTTATCCAAACAAGAGCATTCTTCTTTTACATTTTTTTAAGCAAATTGTTGATTTCAGTCAAATACGCAGACGATAGGAACAAACCTGCAGCTGAGGCAAAGCGAAACCAGAGTGTTTCCATCGGAGCTGCTGAGAGTCTGGAGCGGTGTCATTAATAGGATTTGTTCAACTGGTCATTCACTGGGGCAGTTGCTGGGTTACAAATATCGGAGGAACGCCATATACTACCCCACCGCGTCCAATCACGCTACTGAGAAGCACCACATTCTGCTCGTACAGCTTAAAACTTCAGAGTCGATTAAGAACCCAATAAACAGAAAATTATCCGAAACAAATCATTGAAGTTACGAATAATCATCCAGCATGTGAGCGGCTTTAGTTTTTTTTGCTTTTTTTTTTTTTCTGATAGAAGTGATGAAAGCTGACACTCACCGCTTGTCTAATCTCTGAAATGTCCCAAGAATAAAGCTCAAAACGATTTGGATGATTAAAGGAGCAGAGAAACGGGCTCCAGCCGAGCTGAGCCTCCCCTGGTGCCCAATTTGGAGTCTGTCTCTCACTGACTCCATCTGTGGGGACTGTGCCCCCCATCGTTTCCCGTGGCAGGAAGCCAATATATTATGTCCATTAAAATGCTGACTGTGTCCTGCGGGTCACGTCTGTAGGTGCCGTATGTTCATCATCGTTTAGGAGGTTCATAAAATAAAAGGAATGCTGTCGCAAAAACTACAACTATGTTTCAAAAGGATTCTTCTGAAACATATTTTCACCCATAAAATAATAAAAATTTCAGTTATCAATCACCATGGGTGCCTTCAGAAAGTTTTGTGAAGGATGTCCAGATTGGGGATCAATAGTCTTGGAGTGGCACATAAAAACAAAAACAAACAACAACAAAACATAACAGATAATCAGTTTTATATGAAATAACTTGAAAGCGTTCTGACAAAGAATATCCCCTTGGCAGATTTTTGTCTTTGAATTACTTTTTTTTCCGCACATAAATGTTTCAGATCATCAAACCAATTTCAACACAATACAAAAAGGATACACAATGCAGTTTTGCAAGGATGATTACATTATTTAGTAAAACACACAATCCTGACCTGCTCTGAAAAAGTAATTTCTCCATAAAACACCCTTAGTTTAACAACTAGTAGAGTTTATAACTGGTAATGACCCTTGCATCATAGTGGAGAAATTTTGGATCTTTCTTTTGCTGAATTATTTATTTTCAGTAACATTGTGTGTTTTTCAGTATGGATAGTATATTGAGGACATAACACAGAAACTAATACATTAGGGTGTATGTCAGTCTGACTAGATTACTTTTACGTGTTTAAGGAATACAGAGATTGACTTGCTGGTGTTTGTCGGATAATTGCTTTGCTGCAAAATCAAAGTGTGCTTGAGCTTCAGGCTGCAAACTAATGTCCTTCAGGAGCACAGTTCATGACTCCCAAAGATCACAGCAAGTAGTTCAGATCCTGAAGCAGCAAAGAAGCCTAGACCATCTCAGTAACAGAACCGTTTTTTAAGATAGGTATTGCACTACATCAGTATTTCGCAAGCCTGGTCCTCAAGACATACTGCCCTACATGCTTTAGATGTTTTTCCTTCTTTGCAACGCCTGACTCAACTGATTGCAGTTCAGAATACACCTGTCAATTGAAATTGCCTGGGCTGAAGCAAGGAAACGCCTAAAACATGCAAACAGTGTGCCTTGAGGACCATGGTTGGGAAACGCCATGCTTCCGCAGTTTTACACTACTAAGAGAGTAGTGTAAAACTACTCTAGGGTTTGGACACACACCAAAGATAGTTTCATTCTTGTCTCATAAATCCAGGGAATATTTTCCCAAACGTCTTGTGGGTACCGAAGATGTCTTTTTGGCAAATATGAAACGGCTTTGTACTTTTATTGCTCACTGGACTTCCTTCCAAGTTCCAACACAACAATGATCCAAAGCATAAGGCCAAGTCAGCCTGTAGTTAGCCGCAATGTGGGTTCTGAAGTGGCCACGTCACTGTCATTGAACTACAGTGAAATATCCATAAATTTATCAGGGAATAAAAACTAAGAGCACAACTGTAGGAAGACATATGTATGCCTGGTCCTTGCAAAGTGATTGACCCAAAGGCACAAAAAGCAGAATTAGCTTTATGAATTTAGTGATGCATTTTTTCAACAAAAAAAATAAAATAAATAAATAAAACTTTGTTTTGCGAAAAATCCCACATTGAAAATGTATGCTTTATTAACCAGATGTCCTTACTGTCAGTTTACATTTGTTTATAGAACAAAAACATATCACTGGATAGTGGCTTTCACAAACACACTGCAAATACCTCTGGAAAGCAGAGGTATTTGCTATATGGACTATATGGACATGGATATTTACTATATGGACTAGTAAAATGTAAATGTTTCTAAGATTTACATTTCAATCTGCAAAAACGTTTACATAGCCGTTTCAATGCTAGAAGCTTTCAGCTGTACATATTCCCCAAAGTCTCTGCTCTGTTTTCTCTTTAAACTGTCAGAAACCAACTTTTCATTTGCTCAGAAAAATCTATAAAACCATGTGTTTGTGTGTTGAGAAATAAAACTACATCTTCATTTTAACACAATAAGCAACTCTCTTTCAATCTTTCTCGGGCACACACGCAAAAACATGCAACTCTATGATCTCAAAACAGCACGAGCTTTGTCCAGGATTTCCTTCCTCATTTTTGGATAATCTGGATGAGCAGCGAGAACCTGTAGACAGAAATGGAGTTTTGTTAAAGCATAAAACCACATCAAAGACAACAAACTGTGATCATTTATTTTCAGATGCCTCACCTTGTGACACACATCTATGGCCTCAACGTACCGCTTTGCTTTCAAGTAGTTAAAAGCAAGCTTATATCCTAAATGAAACAGACATTTGATGTTATAAATGTAACTTTCCCTTAACTCATGTGAGTAGAACTTGACATCTGATTTTGCTTGACATACCAATAGCTGGACTTTTCTGATTTCCATATTTCCAAGCCATTTCATAGTTGAGAGCTGCATCACGGAACGCCTGGTCTTTCTCCATTATGTAGCCCTGATACTCATATGCTTTGCAGCATGACTGGACAAACATACATTTTTAGATTAAAAGTTGTGTCAGACAAAACACAAATGTCCATGTGTGTGGAGAATGCTGAACTAATGCCTTATTTAAGGAGTAACAACATGTTCACCTTGTTATGATTGAGACATCTTTTTAGAAGGTCTGCAGCCATGTCATACTTCCCCGAGTGGATGTATATATCTGCCAGGAGCAGCCAGCTCTTCTCAAACTCGTCAGCGTCAGCAATGTTCCAGTTCATCTTGGCTATTCGTTTGAGCTGGTTCCTGGCTCGAGGAGTTTGTTTCAGCATCATGTATGCTGTTGCCATGGCCAACAAAGCTGGAACGTGGTCTTTCTGAATCCCACAATAGAAGCAGGAGAGGCAGAATGAGTCCCTAGCCATCAGTTTATAGCACGAAAATTAACTCTAAACTGGCTATTAATAAGAAACAGAAAAGCTAAGGTCGAGAAAAAATATAACAAAATGTCACTCAACAATATAAGGAGATGGCCTGAAAAAATGCAAAGCTACTAGCCGCTAGTGTGGCTATATTTACACAAGAAGGAATGATGTCGTGCACCATCTGGATTTCACTTACCTCATTGTTTGCAATCTCTGTGAAAAGACAGAGGGCTTTCTCTACATTGGCCTTTTGTTTAGTGGACAGCAAGCAGTAGTTCTCCAGGATGCGGAGCTGTATGTGTCCGCCCGGCGTCTGAGGCTTTATCTCCTTGAGAAGCTTCTCTGCTGTTCTCACAGCGAGCTGCTCAGACTCTTGCTTTTCTGTGGAGTTGCTAAGGAGACAAAATGGAGCTGTAACAAAGTCTGTAATATTTAAAACTGAGGCACACACTCTGTACCAAAGGCACTGTCAGGATCCTGAAAAACAGCAGGCTTATCCCATACCAGACAACTTTACATTTCCATATTAATGACAATTTTAAAATAGTTTTACATTGAAACGACATCAGCATGTTTTACCATGAGGCCTTTTGCTTTGAGTAAAAACTGACGAGGGAAAACTGATAAAATAATGAAAATTTTTTTAAAACTTTTGTTTTACTTGAAGCTCAAGAAAAAAAATTAATTTTTAGCAATATGGTGGACAAATGACTGGACTTTGACTGAGACATTCTAACACATTCTTACCTTTTAATCAAAACCATTTCGCTGTATCCCATTGTGCAGATCAGTTTTAAAAGTACTCTTACACTTAGCAGTCAAGACATCTGGCTCTAGTGCCATTAGATAGGATGAACCTGTGCTTTCCCTTCCTTGGTCAGGAGATATGGTGCCTTTTACTTCTTTGTGTCTCTTTGTTCTGTTTCTCCTGTGCTTCGCAGTGGAGCTTCTGCTCCTGGCTCATTCAGGAGCAGAAGCTCCCTGCCATTTGCTGTGCCTGGGTGCTGAGTTCTGTGAGGTTTCAACCCTTCTCACAGTAACTTCACACCTTCAGGAGTTAAATTCACACATCCCTCCGTCTAAGCACCCTTACAAATAATCAAAACAGTCCAGAGTCATGCAAATACAGGTTCCCTTTTCAGTAATTTTGCCTGTCTACTTTGATGTCAGATGGAGTCTTGATACAGTTAGTTAATCGTATTGTTACTGTCAAATAAAGCTGCCTTGGCACCTGGCTTCCCATGGTGTGGCTAAAAAACTTTTATGTGACAAAACAGATGTTTTTGTTTTTTTTAATATATTATAAAGTAAAGATCTGGAACTTGTTTTTTTTCTACGTTTTATGTAAATTTAGGCCCAGAATGTTTGGGTCTAATAATGGCTGCAGATGTTTCTCGATAAATTACAATATTGCTTCAATAACTCAATTCACAACATCTTAGGACTTGTTCTGAAAATTCTTTTTTGTGGGTCTCCATTAACTGTAAGCCACAGATATTCAAATGATCAGAAATAAAACCATGAAATATATTTTCACTTTTTAAATTGAGTTACTAATTGCTTTGATTTGTAATGTCATTACTCAGCTTGTGTGAAACTCACCCAATTTCACCATCTAAATTCTCAAACACTTCTCCTCCGATTGTGTCGTTGTCTGGGTTGAGCAAGATTTCAATCATGTTATAAACAGCATTCTGACCCCAGTCGTTATCTTTCCGAGCCTTATTAAAATGTAGCAGAGCATCGATAGGTTCTCCCGTGTACCTATGCAAAAGGCATGAGGTTTAGACCCAAAACTGGAAAGAACAAGATTGGCTAAAATTGACAAAACTCACCAAAGATAAAGCCCCTTGCAATAGTTGAAGCCTGGATCCAATTTAATTCTGGAACAATGTTTTTCTGCCTTATCAAGGAAACTGGGGATGTTTTCCAACTTGCCGGCTCTTCTCAACAAGTCAATGAGATGCGATAGAGTTGGATAGTTGTCTGGAAAAAAATAAGCTGGCTTTCAGTTTGGGAAAGGATCACTCATTATTTATATTTGCCAAAGAAAAAGAGTTACCTGGTTTGTATGTCAGGAGTTGCTCAAAGTTACTAAGTGCCCGATCATAATCCTGTTTTCTAAAATTAATGTCCGCCATCATCTAAGAATAAACATGCATTAGAAATTATTTCTTTGATTTAGTTGAAAAAATAACTTCTAACATCTGTGATGTGGCAACACAAACCAGAGTTGCATCTTCGTTGAAATTGTCATTCTTCAAAATCTCGCTGCATTGGTGCTGGCATAAATCCACCTCGTCCAGAGTGAGGTACAACCGTGCCAATTCCAGCATGACCTAAGGAAAAACAGGGCTCACATTCATCTGAATAGATTTTGTGTCAGTGGCAACACTGAGAAGATACATCAGATCTTCAGCAATTGACATCACAGATCATTTGAGAAACACATGTAACAAGACTTTAAAAAAAGCAAACACTTGCTAACACAGCCCACAGCTGCAGTAAGTACACAGAACCGTTTTGATTCAGCTGCACTGACCTTGCGATCGGTCTCACAATACACAAGAGCTTCTTTGTAGAATTTGACCGCTCTCTCGTAGCCCCTCTGACTTGTATAGTGTTTGGCGATCTCTGCACAGATCTCTGCAGCACGTTGCTTCTGCGCTGGGACAGCATCGGGCTGCTCCAGCTGCACGCGCTTCAGGACTTTGGCTTGTACATCTCGGGCCTATAAACAGCAAATAACTCAACATCACTAAGGGAAATAAAGTAATAATAATTTAAAAAAAAAACAGCTAAAAATTAAGGTACTGTTTTGAGAAAATATATAAATGTCTGTTCTAAAGCTGAGTGTATTGCGATTGAAAACAAGTTCAATTTAGATTCTATGTATTGAACCTAGATCTGAGACCTGTTTTTCTCATAAATATATGAATGTGTGTTATATAAATAACCTGAATTGAATGGAATTAAACAAAATCATTACATTTGTCAAGAGAAATATTCAAGCAAGATATTTTATGAGCGAATGGAATCACTTACTTTCTGTAGTGAAAGTAAAGCTTCTTCATTTTTTTCCTCTTTAATTTGGACCTTAGCTAGCAGCACTAGATAATGACAGGTATCTAAGAGAGCAGGCAGCTCATTCACTGGAAGAAAAAAAAGTAGAAGTCAGGAACACAACATCACAGTGTGTAAGTAAAGCGGCAATGTATGGATCCAATTGTTCAGCAGGGTATAAGCAACAAAAATGTTTGTGCACTAGGAGTAGGGTGAATTTCGGAGCCGCTCCTATTGGTCTAGTCCAGTGTTTTCCAACCATTGTCCTGAAGCACACTGCCCTGCATGTTTTATGATTTCAGTTGATGGGAGATTAGCAGGGTTTTGCTAAACTGGAATATTCTGAATCAGGTGTGTTAAAGCTGGGCAACATCTAAAACATGCAGGGAAGTGTGCCCTGAGTACCAGGGTTGGGAAATATTGGACGAAGTTTAAATTAAAGAAGATCCACACACTCGGTTTGCTGCTGATAAACTAAACAGTTTTTAAAAATCTTTAAACTGCCCATTGCACAGCCTTCCAACCCAGTTTTGGGAAGTCTGATCTCACCTTTGATATAACATCATCAAACTGTGATTTTGGTGCTACGTTTTTTTGGCAAATATCTTTGTATGTTATCTACATAACATACAAAGATAACATACAAACATACAAAGTGCTTCTAAAATATTGTGATTTTAGAAGCACCTGGATCATGAGCCAAAGCCTCATTGAGAACTCTCTCGCAGCGATCATACTGCCTCATCTTCATCAGAAGCTCAGCCAAGTCGTAGCGTAGGAAGTTCTGTTGCTCAGTCTTTAGCGCTGCTTCATAATAAGTAATTGCCTGGAATGATTACAACAACCATGCCTCAGCAAAACTTTATCTGTGTATATAAAACATGTGGGTGTATAACCTAATGTACCTTGACGTAGTTGTGAGTCTTGACCAACGCTTTCCCAATTTTGCTTGCTAAAGCACCATCTTTGGGGTTTTTCTTCAGAGCCTGCTCATAAACTTCAATGGCTTTCTCTGGCTGAAGATAAACACAGATGACTGTAAATAGCATCATAGTTTACTGCTGGTTTTAGGTTTTTTGTAAATATTATCATTAGCTTGGGACAAGTAGTAAGAATGTAATGGACTGTATAATGTTTCAAAGAGCAATCTATTGGAAAGTTTGGCTAAAATTAGTTGCTGTTGGTGAAAAGGCAAAAAATAAAAATAAAAATCTACTTGACTCAAGTTTTATCTTGTGTCACAACCAAAGAATGTGTAAACATTATTAGGCAAGGTTAACACCCATAAAGTCATGAAGGTACTACATCCTGTTCCCTGATTTGTCTGAAATCTGCTCCATGGGAGTCTGTTACTTAGCTACAGGCCTGCTGTGTGTTTTTCCACTCTCAGCAGATACTATTGATTCTTACTTTTCTTTGTTATACCGTCTGAACTGAACTGTGAGGATATTTCATTTTCTTGTTAGCCAAGCTTCAGAAGTTGTACTCTTTATGCAAACCAGCTGAAATAAGATATTGTTCAAGGATTCAAAAAAAAACACTTTTAAACACATAGTCAGATATTTGTTACATGGTTAGCAAGCCAACAGAACTTAACAGCAGAACAATAACAAAACTGTTGGGATGAATTTCAGAAACTGAAGTCCTTCAGTTTTTTAAAGTTCACAAAATCCTTATAATGTCAGATAACATTAGATAATAAAATAAAACATGTATTTTACAAACCTCCTGAATGTTCATATATGCATCACCGAGTAAGAGATATGTGTGAGGACTAGGAAGCTTCTCCACCATTTCTCTGTGGAAAATATCACATATAATGTATGTCATTACGTTTACAGCTCTCTGAATAGTGTGTGATTTACTAATACATTGGTAAGTCCAAGCAGTCAAAAAAAACTTTGTATTCTTTCTGCTACACAGAGAGCTCCGTTGTACTTAATTTAGCTTCAGCTTTTCAGAAGCTGAAGCTGATCATATTGTTTTACTATTTCAGACTTTACTGTTCACTTTCCCCTTCAGATAATTTGATGTTAGTTTACATTTCAGATAGATTTTTTTGTTATTGTTTGAATCGAAACATAACTCACCTATAGCAGCTTGCATAAAGTCGTTTTTCTCTTCTGTGTTTCAAATATATATCTGCCATTTTCTCTTTGGCTGAAATATAGTAGGGCTGCTCAGGTGTAATGTTTCTTAGCATACTGAGAGCCAGCTCTGTGTCACCACGCAGCAGCGCCAGGTCCGCGTTAGCAATAGTGACACGCAGCTCCTCTGGAGTCCCAGAAAACTCATTGATGGCATCCTGCATGACCTTTGCTGCTTCATGCTGTAATATGAAAATAAGTTCATCTTCTAATAACTCTTTCCGTAAAGGTCAGAAATTGTGAAGATTAAAATGAAATTGTGTCAAGGGTAAGAACTCCATATCATACCTGCTCTCCATTGAGCCACAGGGCCTCAGCTAGCTCCAAGAAGAGAGACACACAGTCAGCAGAGTTCAGCTCTGCCCTCTTGTGCTTGGAGTTGGATGAGGAACCAGCTCTACGGACGCCTGGAAGACTCATGGCCATCTGCAATGTCTGAATAGCCTCCCCAAGCTCCCCTGTCTTCTTCTTAGCCTGAGCTTTGATGAGGTGGTACAAAGGGTGATCTCGTATCTAGAATGCACAACAGGTCATAAACCTTTTGGATAAAAATGATCTGCATCAATGACATATTAAACTGCGTAATTTTATTCAAAGAAAACTAGAGCGCTTGTGTTTTTACCTCAAAATTATGGCTGAGGCAGATTTCAAGTGACTGATTGCAAAGCATCATGTTACCCTGCAAAAGATGAATCTGGGCCAATAGCAGATGAGCATCTGCGTGAGAAGGGCACTGCTCCAGGCAGTGGTTAAGACTGCTCTGAGCACCATCTAGGTCACCTGAAGGGGTACAGAAAGAGTGTGATTTGAAACATTACAGACACAAAAATATATCAATAATTAAAATGCAGAAGGATCTCAATATTTTTTTATTTTGTGAAAGCTTGATTTATTTCAGTTATTCAATGTAATATATATATATATATATTGATTCATTAAATGCAGGATGATCCATTTCCTAACCAATGGATCATCCATTGATTTGCTCCAATGAAAAGCAAAAACATTTTTAAAAAAATGTGAAAACTGATTGCTCATGGAGTGCTACATTCTTGCATATTTTTCAAAAGTAGAGTGGAAGGACAAACAAAGCAAAGCCCACAAAAAAACTGGGACTTATATAGGCGTGGACTGCAGCTAGAGTCAGAAGAATCGTTAACAAAACAAAAGATAGATTTTCATCAAGTGCAAAATAAGATCAGCTAAAGACCCCTATTAAAGCAACCTAAGCTTCCTGAACACCTCAGTAGTGCCACAAGTTGATCGCCTCCATGCTGCACTGATGCAGTTATTCATGTAAAAGGAGCCCTGACCTATCATTAACTACATAATGTAAAATACATTCTGTATGAATGTTTTATATAGCACCTTACAAACAGCATAAGTTGATCAGAGTGCTTTACTGTTCAATCACGTTTAATAGTATAAATGATAAATAAAAAGGCAAATAAATAAAAAGGTATTTTAAAGTTGATAAAATACCAAATATCACCAAGAACGGTCAAACCTATTTCTTTGGGTCTCATAGCCATAGATTTAAGATGGACATACCTTTCAGTTTTCTGATATTTTTGTAAAAGTGTTTTAGATTTTACTGTAAGTCGCAATTATCAAAATTAAATCAAATATGTATTCCTAAACTACATTACTCTAAGATTCTCTTTGTTTTAACTGAATTACTGAAACAAATCAACTTTTCAATGCTCTTCTAATTCACTAAGAAGCACATGTACATTTTATTTGTATTACTCACCAGACTGGTATCTGACTTTGGCAAGCAAGAAGACTGCATGAAGGAGACCTGGCACAATTTTAACCACAGTATCCAACAACGTGGCACAGTGCTGCAGCTGAGGAGCAGGAGGCTGGCCAGCAGCAGGAGGCTAAAACAACAAAGTGTTCCAAATTAGCTTGGAATATACTGAAGCCCCAAAACTTCTTTAATAACTTATGGGCTGACAAAAACCATATCAATTTTACCTTTGAAGGACAAAGAGCAAGATATTCTTTGACAATCTCCAACAGGAAGTCTGGGTTCATCTTCTCCAGATACTCGACTCCCAGAGGCAGGCCCTGCAGCGAGGAGAAGTGTGTGTCCACTGCGTCATTCAGAAGGTTGGTCACCTCTGCCTGGGGTTGATGCTTTTTTCCTGCCAGTACAGCCTGTAGATACAAAAGCTCCTAATATAACAAAAAAGAATATTAAATAGAAAGAATTGGTCAAACAAATAATTTAGTAAAAAAAAAAAAACAGCTAATGTGAGTGAAGATTTCAATATAGGCTAATTAAAGGAATCTATGAACTACAACATGAGAACAAAGAACTATTTAGCTTGGTAAGTCATATTTGTTTCCGAACTACAAGTATTGGTTTTAGGATTTTCTCATAAGAATACAACAAAACTTTACCCCAGATTTTCCAATAGATTGTTGAATCTCTGAGAGAAATTCCAGCTGCTGTTCTGCATCGTCAAGTAGTCCCTCGATTACCTGACAGCGAGCTATACCTGGATAGTGAAAAAAACAACCACAAAACAATCTGAAAAAATGAAGAACATTTGCTTGGCTTTATTTGGATCCAAAGTGTCATGGTTATTACTGAAAAAAAAAAAATAAAAAATTCAAAAACATTACCAGTCAAAGCTGAAACACTAGTTTTCTCCTTGTTAGTGATGGCGATCTTGTACCACTTCATGGCCTCTTTGATTCTGCCTTGAAGCACCATCTGGTAGCCCAACTCCGTGGCTAAATCTGGATCCCTCGATGCCATGGAATAAGCCCTCTCCACCATTCGGAATGTCTGCTCAATCACTTTGTCACTGCGTCCACACTGGACGGCAACAAAGTCACAGCAAAGATTTTTTAAAAAGCAACAGAAGTAACGGAAAAGTCCAATGAAAAGCTCAGAAAGGTCTTCAAGTCAAAAACCAGACGACATAACACATAGGAAGAGTTCTTAAATCATTGTAAATCCTACAACTCTTCTTTAAATAATTTTTAAATATTTAAAATGTATTTATTTAGTTGAGGCCTAATTAGATTCACACAGAAGAGATAGTCAAATTTGGAAATTATTCAAAATAATTCATGGACCACATGTCATGACAAGAACTGAGATGGTAATACAACTTAGGCAAACATTTAGAGAAAAAAAACACACTTGCTTCTAAAATCAGAGTTTTGAGATGTAATAACAATATTAACATCAATATTAACATCAAATCTTACAACACGGGTGAAGGCGACAGACATTCTGTAGTAAAGCTCTGCGTTGTTTGGTTCCAGTATGTCTAAACCACTGATGAGGTTAGAAAGTTGTTTTACTGCCTGTCGAGGGGACAGAAAACAAGATTCTATGAGATAATGAATGTAGCTGTGGTTTTTGTCTAACAACTAAATGAATCATGCTAATTTCCAACCATTTTGTAAGATAAAGGTGAAAATCTGTTGAATGTACCTCTGTAATATCTCCTTCTCTACATAAAGAGTGCAGTGCCAGCATCCGCAGAGCCTCCAGGTTATTTTTATCTTTCTGTAAAAGCCTGAAACATGACCCAAGGTGGTGTTAATAAAAGTCAATCTCCAACGCATTTCTTCCATTGACAGTAATAGAATATTTGATACTCCTGCACTACTAGGTTAAACTGCCAGACAAACACCATTAATACTGAAAGGAGCTGAGAATGCCGCCAAAGGAGAGTCTAAAGATGAGAGTGAGGGCACCTTTTTAAAAAAAATATCTGTATTGTCTGGCTCCGGCAATGATACAAAGAGGTACAAACAATGAAAAATCTGTATCCAGTGGTTCTAGTTTTTTTTATTTTTAATTTTATTTTCAAATTTACTTTTCTCCTTATATCCCAAATGCAGAAAGCAAATGTTTCAACCACTTCTGATTCCACCTGTAATATTAATCTACTTTCTGAAACCTCGAGATGCAGTCTCAACTGAGATGTACAAACTGTTGGTGTATTATTTGGAAAATACAACTGATGATTCTTATTATTTACCTGTGAGCAGAGTCTATGGTTTGTTCCCAGTCTTGAAGACTTAGCAGCAGTTTCATTTTCTTAATGAGAGCTGGAATGAACCCGGAGAAACTCACAATGACTTGGTTAACCATCTCTAGTGCTCCAGAGTAGTTCTGACGACATTCATAATACTGTGCCTATTCGAAAAAGAAACATCTGTGAAAGGGTTATATTAATATAACACGCACAGAGTTATTATAAGACATGTTTGAAGATTTTTAAATAGCTTATCACAGACAGACCAATGTGTGAAACAATAGGGTAGAATAATTCAAATGTCTTGCAGTTTGAAGAAACTACAAGATATACATGCATTTGAAAACATTCTGCTTGTCAGAAATACAAATAAATATAAAAATTCAACAATAACTATGCCAATAATTTTTAGAGTTAAAATATCTACACCTTCAGGACTACTACAAAGTGTACAAAGTTGGAGTTCTCAAAATTCAACTTGGTGAGTTAATTAAACATTTGGAACATATTTTAAAATGTGGAATGGTAATGCATTATCAGATCATCACATTTGCAGTTTGGAATAATCAAAATAAATCATTACCTTTCCCATTAGGGCAAAAACATCTGCTCTTTCTTTCAGGGCCTCATCAAAGTATTTTCCAGCCTTCTTGATGTAGGTGTCTTTCCCTGACGTGACATCTATCCAGGCTTTTAGGATTATGCCCTTTAAAACAAAAAAGAACATCACAAATGTCAAAATCACCCCCATAAGATAGGTTTACTGATTCTGTGTAAATTCTTTGCGAAAATAACAAACTCTCACCTCTCTTGAGCCATTGGAGAGCTTGATCATTCGCTCTGTGTACTCTCTTGCTTTGTCATTTCGGCCTAACAGCCAGAGAAAGGTCCCAGCATGGTAAAGACTCTTGGGTGGTGCACTTTTACGATCCTCCTTGACCTTAGCATCAAGTTCTTGAATAATGTCTCTATCTGTGAATACAGATAAACTTCTAGTTTTGCCAGTGTACAAAAGCATCAAAGCTATTGAACTTCTCAAAAGGTGGTCCTAAACAGAATGAATTGCGGGAGGGACTGAACTCATATGCATTCTGAACTTCTCATTTTCGTATTCTGTGTTAGTTTCTTATTTTGATTAGGTTAGTCGTGTTTCTGTTTTTCTTTCGCTTAGTCCTTTCTTAGTGGTTCTAGTTTATTTTTGTGTCTATTATTACTTAATGTTAGATTTATTTCCTGGTCCCCTCTGTACTGTCCATTGCACTCTGTGTCACTCCCTCTCCCTCTCCTAAGTCTGCCTTCCCCTCACACCTGCAACCTGTTAACTCATCAACCTAGGTACTTTGCTTAGTATTCAACCTCCACAGTATTTAAGCATCTTATCCTTAGTCACTCCTCATTGAGTCCTCTAGTTTCCTCTTGTCATGTTACTGTTTTACCCTCTTTTATCCTTGTGTCTCCTTGCCAGTTGCTTTCCTGTGGATTTTTGGTTTTTTGTTCTGGTTCCCTGTTCTCCCATGGATTTTTGTAAGTGTTTGTTCTCATATTTTCATTAAAACCTTCATTCTCAACTCAATGCCTCTGTCTCTCTGCATTTCTAGAAACCACTAAACATGATAGTTAAATTGTGAAAAGATCTGAAAACTATAAATCATTTTATTGCATGTTACAATGGTGCCAGAAAACTAGATTTGTTTGTTGGTCTATCACTTAAAATGAAACTCAGGGGATGTCAATGTTTTTGCAAGAAAGTTGTGTATTTTTGATAGAATATATTTTACGTATATAATACATTACAAAACTTTGTATTACCTGGGTTTGGCTTTTTCTTCTCAGCATAGACAAGAGCCATCAATGTGCAGAGAGATAGATCTCGATCATCTCTGATTGTGTCCAGTTCTGCCGTGGCTTCCTGAATTTCACCTGATGAAACATAAATACATTTGGCAAAGGCTCTCGTCCATTCATATTAGTAATCCTTTAAAATCATACCTTGCATAAGACTTGCATATGCGTGGAAGAAAATGTAGATGGGGCTACTGTATTTTCTTTGAGCAGTTAAGACAGAACTGACTGCATGATTAAAGTACTTTTCATAGCAGTAGTACTTGACCAAAGCCTGGAGCAAAACATTTCGAGAAAAAAGGAGAGCCAGTTAAAACAATTTGAGAACCAGCCTGTTCAAATAGTTTGATTACGTACGTAAAGGAAAATTAAAACTGCAAATATTATGCTATGACAACAACGAGTTAAAGAAGGGCATTACTGTTAAATAACCTTCGGCGTCATGGTATTTTACCGTAATTGCTTGTTGATGTGATCTTTCTCTTACAGATCACTTCCACCATTTTGTAAATAAAGTATATTAAAAGTTAATGACTTCCCGATTATACTATTGTTGCTTCTTTAATCATTTTTATGTAGCATCGAATGCTAATATTAGTGAGTTTTGCTTACCAGGGTTGTGTCTTCTTCCTCCATATTTATCGCTTTAGATGGAGTACTGACTGGAGAAGGGAACAAGCAATGTTTCACGCTAATAAAATTGCTTATAACGATACAGCTTTACTGTTGAAACCGTTTTATTTTCGCCATCTTGCACTCAGTTCTTCAGCGTTGTCTGGTAGCTAAGAAACGGTTTGTTTTACGAGATTGAAAAAGAAAACCCTCATTTTTGACTTCCAGGCTTGGGACGCCGCGTAAAGTGTCGTCATTTTTGCATGGCTGGCTGATTGTAAAACTAACCATGACGCATACAGATGTAAATTTTACTTAAACATTCTTCTAAAAATCTCGTTAATGAGCCTAACCATATTCAAGGCTTATAGGCAAGGATTACCGCTACTGTCCATGCCTGGCAGACTAACCTGGGGGTTTATAGGATGTATATAACATGTAAATCTTCCTTTCAACTTTAGGGGGCGCAATTGTCCAACGTTTCAATTTACATCCTTAGCGGTTGGGTTGGTGTCAAATCTGTACGGAAAAAAGTACTTTTTTATAAGAGTAAACAAGTTTATCTGTTTGAATTTTCTTTTAGGCATAATTCTCTAGTTCGGATATATATTCTCCTAATTTTACAAAAAGCACCTATTAAAATAACAACAAAAAACTAATTGGATACAGTGCAAAATCCCCCTATTATGAGTGGACATTTGCTTTCTCCAACTGAAATATTTTCTGATTTGCAATGAAATCAAACAATTGAAATAAAAATTTTGGTTTAAATCATAATGTGTAATACAGACATTTGTGACAGATGTAATTGAGTGTCATTCCATGCCACAAAATGGAATTCTTTCTAATAGAAATAATAATTAAACTTTGATAATCAGGAAAATGTTGCATTTTATCTTCATCCTAATCTTGTATCACAAAAGTACAGTACCATCAGTCTACACTGGAGAGGCAGTATTGATGATTGTTTTTGTTTCTCTGGAATATAGATAATCTAGAATTATACGTATAATGTTGTATAAGTAGGCTTTTAAAAAAATAATTTCAAAACCTAGCCAATATATTTAAATCATTTCCTAACACTTTTTAAAGATAGACCAAAGGTCAAGGTAAGCACATTCAGGTCATTTATTTGATCTTTAATGAGAAATACACTCCCATAAGATAGCCTTGAAGGAAGTTATTTCATTTAAGTTATTTGCATGGTTTTTTTCTGTTAATCTTGACAAGAAGGCTTGGAAATTCACTGACACTAACTGCAATGCATACTGGAAACATATCCCTGGAAACTAGAAGGCCAGTGTTATGTAACACCACAAACTAACTTCAGTCCGATGTCTATAGCGTTGAGTTTATCATGCAACTGTTCCAACGGAGGCCCTTCCATGCTCTGTCAGATACTATTTAGTACTAACTCTGACACATAATCATTGTCCACTGAAGATCAATCGGAGAGTAAATCAGGTTGATATTGAACTTCATGTGCAACAGCGGCCAATTACTGTACCACATAAGTTTAGTCAGTGTTGGAGTTTTTTTTTGCTCCAACACTAGAGCTAAGAAACTTTGTTAGAAATACACATTTTACAGGGCATTGTATTTATAAACACCTGTTATTTTGTTACACAAAATTTAACCAAAATGTTTTGTCTTATACACTCAAAATACAGCTTAAACATAGCAGACAACTAAGGTGTTGTACTTTGAAAACAGCAATACATATTGCATGAGTAGTTGCACTTTTAAAGAAAGCAGGGTAAAAACCTATTAGAACAGGACAATGTAGTCGTATCCTCTGGGGTATATTGTGCTAGCACTCTAATGGCTGTATCCATTGTGGTTTGTACAGACTGTTATTGATCACAGCACCATGCCCAATTGTACTAGCAACTCAGTTGCAATTGAACTCTTATTTTACCTTTTCATTTGTGTTGCCAGAAACTAATATCCTGAAATATGATCGATTTGGACTTAACTGAGGAGAGATGCTAGTTTAGCCAAAAGATTTCTGTTTTTCCTGGACATTTGCAGTGCAGGTGTAAGAAGGATTTGTTTCCATTTGAAAAGTCTGTCCTGCTTGCATTTTATGTTTTGAGATGTGGGAAAAACAGAAAATAAGATCATGTGAATGATGCTTTGAATAATGTCCATGATTAGCAAATATGTCCATGATATTTACATATATACATAAATATATATATACATATATTTTCCTGTGCATCTAATCTGTGTGTCTTAGCACATTTAACGGGTATTGAGGTAACTCTCCTCTGTCTAGTATAATAGGATTTTCTGCCCATCTATCTGGAGCAAATACAATTACAGAGCTGTTATGAGTAGCAATCTCAGGTTTCTCTTTGAAATGTTTTTTTTGTTTTTTTTTTACTACAGTCCTTTTGCATATCAGTGGCCACATAGAAGCCAAATAGACATATTTTTTCATAAACATGCCCACATATTACTGCCAAGCATGCTAGACTCCTGGGGATGAGGATGGCAGACCAACATCCGACCTTCAACCCTAATGTAGTCGAACAAAGGAGTGTTCTGTCATGTTGCCTGGCAACCAGGGAGGAGAGTCTGCAGAATCATTCTTGATTTAACAGCCATTAAAATAGGCAATGTGTAACAGCACTTGTTGCCATTAGCGAGCTGTGTGTTCATTAAGATGCATCTTGTAACTGAGGGAGGTTGAATTTCTTACATCTTTCAAGATAAAATTAAGGGAAGCAGTCATTATAAGAATAAGAGAGTTGAGATTGAACATCCTGCTTCCTCTGATACAATCATTGTGAAGTGCATCCTGGAAAACATTTACACATAGAAATGTCTGTCCAGAAAACAACATCTGAGAACTGTTTGTGGGTGCGGCAAAAAACTGATAAACGCGAGCGTCATAATTTGACATGATGACTGGAATAATGAGCACTTTGCAATCAACCTCCGTTTACTGCCCACTGTGTTGTTGTACAACCACAGTTTGCAGAAGCAGTGATGTACAATAACAATATTTAGACAGTTTTAATAATTAATAACATGTTCCATTCACTTAAGATGCTAATAGCTTCCGGCATATTGTGACAGCCTCCTCAGAAGGTAGATCCTGGCCTCCTGCACCAAAGAGTGCTCTCACTGGAGCTCACTTTAATTTCAGAAATTTGTGTCTTGACAAAAATTGGATCTAATGTTTTGAAGCAATATCTGCATATTTTGTCATTCAAAAGCATTTGTTGATAATCAAGTTTTAAGTACTTTCCATTTCGCTGGAAATTCAAGACAGTAAAGTACTATAAGTTGATCCATTTAGAGTTTGAGTGGTCATTAATATCTTGCAAATGAAAATGGATGCGGAAAAGGTCAACATTTTACAGTTTCTGAGATCCCTCTAATGTTGATTGTAGCTGCTTCACTGAAAGCATTCCATTTTCCATATTATGACTGTAAAACCTGTGGAATAAAATCATTGAATCATTTCTGTGGCGTAGCTACAAGTTTCTGAAATTTAACAAAACAAACATCCCTCATCAGCTTTATTACTTTTATTCTATGACTCCGTAATGTTAACAATTTGCATTTAGTGGAAATGTTTGCAAGCTTTTCAGTTGGATTTTGTACAACTTGATATAAACAAGAAATATATCAATATATGCTGCATGCCATATAATTGCATAGAGAAACTATGCCAGGAAAACTCACCCATTTTCAGCATCAAATTAAAAAAATAAAAACAGAGGAAATTAAGCACTGATGGTGTAAGATGCTATTTTAAAAGATAACATATTTTCTGAGGAAGCAAGTTGAACGCTAATTTAAACTGCTATAACAGAAAGTTAAACTTCAGCGGGTGCTAGTAGTTTCACTTCTTTGCCATTTCATATTTGTGAATTGTTGATCAGCTACAAAAAGTATCTGTGTGCCACAGGATGTCAATGCTTACTCAGCATTGACATCCTGAGTAAGTATTGTAAGCATTAAATTATTTGATAAAAATTATTTACTTGCTATAGGAAATGCATGTGGATATTATTTACTAGTCTTCCACTTTGAGCCTTAATTTAGTTTTTTTATGTTTAAAAGGGCAGTATTAATTATTTTCCTGGCATAGTGCCATCTTATGGCATAATCAAGTAACTATGATACCTTCAATTGTCATAAAAATTTTGTATATATCAAAATATGAGTTTGATTTATTAATGAAACTGCTTCCTCCACAAAGAGTCACTTATGGGTATGAATCCTACTATGTTGCCGTTGAAATAGTTAAAATACTAAACGGCTCACTAATGTAATAATTTCTAAGAAATAAAGTCATTTCTTCATAAGCTTTATCGATTCATTAATACAAGCTGCTAAATAAGACAACACATCTTTATATGGCTCTGAAAACTTAATATATTTTCTAGAAGACTTATTCAAACAAAGACTAGAACAAAACAAAAAACAGAAGAGCAAACCTCCTCTTCCCCCAAAAATGAAGTCTACAGTTTTATACTAAAAGACCAAGAGTGACTGCCTTAAAAAGGTCTCGTTTAACAAACAAACAAACAAACAAAAGATAAGTATCAGCAAAACACAGGTACCCCCACTATCCAAAGCAACATTCACACCAGGACCAAATAATGTTAAATCATTGGCAGGCAGACTTGATATACTTATAATCTTTATTTAAACCATTACCCTTTTAAATAAAATGTGCTATAGCAGTGTCTTGCATGCAAGTATCTTTATGCATTTCAAATCGGATGGATTTATACAATCAGCAGAAGTTTATATAACAAAAACACTCTTTCATTGAGTATAAAATGTAAAACACCATGCAAAAATCAATTACATCAGTGGAACCTTACTGTCCTCCCCACCATATCAGGTAACAACTTATGGTGGCAGACATGAGAAGCAACAATATAAAATGTAAACAGAGGCAGGAAATGGCAATGATCACATGATGTGTGTGTTGCAATTTCCTTGAGATTCTTCATAACAACCTGAGCCATCAAATCCATCTTTGATATTTTATATGATAAAGATTGAAAAGTATACTGGAAAATACAGTGTATCTCCAATTCTACCAGACGTCTTTCACAGAGCTTTATTATGAATAGTTCATACCCAAATATCTTATTACATACCACACAGCATACACAGTATATTTAGTTCCTTGTTTAAAATGGAATTTCATATCAAACAATGTTATGATTATTTCAATTAGAATATTTATTGACATCACCAAGAGACAAGAGAATGAAGAAGCCTGTATTTTAGACCAGTCAAAACACAGTGAAATTTTCCAAAAACATTAGCTTCCCTGCAACAGTCAAGAAATTTGTCTTTAGGTAAATACTAAGGCGAACAAGATTATCATTTGTTTTTATTAAAAAATTAATTAAATGCTTTATTTTTAGAACAAGTTTGCTTATAAAGATGTGCATGATTAAACTTTTTTGTTATATATGTGTGTAAACCAGAAGACATAATTGTCTTCAATGATTAGAAAAAGAGCCGTTTTTTTAAGGGTTACTGTCCTGATTCTGATCAACACAAAAACTCAGCAGTCTTGATGTTTTTCAGCCATAGTTTTGCAACATAAAGCCTGGAATTAAACTCGTGGTGAAATTGCACTCTTTGGCATGCATAGCCATGAAGAGAAACATTCATGCAGAATTACAAGTGGCTTTAGCAGACATTCTTAGCACAGTAATTAAGGCTGGTCTGAAACCAGAATATCATTTCTAAATGAAACTTTAAAGAACCAGCCTAAAAGTAGAAAGAGTTGTATAAAAAGGCAACTGACGGACAAATTAAATGCATATAGCACGAAACCATTCTCTGTTTTAAAATAAATAGGTCACTTAATAAAAACTAGAACTGCGCAATGGGCTGTATCGCTGGAGTAGCTGGAATAGTCATCAAAGCAATAATTAGTTTGTCTTCAAAAATACTTTAAATAATTATACCAATTACGGCAAAATAGTCCAAAGGGAAGAATTTCATTTCAAAAGCTGTAAACATTTCTTTTTTTTTCAATTTTTAAAGTCTCTTTTGCTCTTCCATTTTTTTTTTTACTTGTCGTGTTCGGTGATGTGTTTGCTCTCAACTTCCTTTTCACTTCTGTCCTTTTCATATTTGCTGTTCACATTTGGTTTTACACTTGTACGTGAAGGCTCAGAGTCCTTCAAACCTGAGACTTCAGCTTTATGGGTGGTGGAGAGTTCCA
This sequence comes from Gambusia affinis, assembly GCF_019740435.1. Classification (NCBI taxonomy): domain Eukaryota; kingdom Metazoa; phylum Chordata; class Actinopteri; order Cyprinodontiformes; family Poeciliidae; genus Gambusia; species Gambusia affinis. The sequence goes on from NC_057878.1 coordinate 16,683,474, forward strand.
TAGGTTTTTCTGTAGAATGATCTTTTTTGTCAGTCAGCTGTTCATCCTTTTCAACATCAACACGGACTGCATCAAAAATCTTGGTCCGAGTATAATGTCTGAAAGCTCTCTGAATAACAGCAGCTGACATGTCTTCCTGTTTTTTGCGGAAAGTGGTTGTGATGGGTTCATACGACACCTTCGATGGGTTTGCAGCCATGAAACGCTCCTCCATCTGGCCCCTAAGTATGTCCATCTCCCCACTCTCACCCAAAACACGTTTTGTAAAGGCAAACAGGATATCCAGACAGTGAATCCGGTCACCACTCACAACTGGTAGATCCATAGAGATGAGCTCCAATTTGTTGGGCTTAGGAATGCGTAATGGTGGTTCTAAAGTATCTGCAAAGTCTGAAAGCATGCTGTACTTCACAAACTGTGTTGCAAGAGGGTCAAATTTTTCCCAGACCTCATAAAATATTTCAAAGTCATCCTCGCTTAATGGCTCAGCGCTCTCCTCAGTAGCCACGCCAAAATTCTCCAGGATGACTGCAATGTACATGTTCACAACAATAAGGAAGCAAATAATGATATAACTCACAAAGAAAGCGATTCCCACTGCTGGATTTCCACAATTTCCTTTAGCATTATTACTACCAGGATGCTCCAATGTAGGATCACAATCGTCCTGGTTCTTGTTGAGGATGGGAGCTAGAAGGAGATCCCAGCCTCCCGAGGTGGTAATTTGAAACAAACAGATTATGCTGTTGCCAAAGGTCTCAAAATTAAAAAGGTCATCGATGCCTTTTTCCTTCTTGACATAGGCAAAGTTTGACATGCCAAAGATGGCATAGATAAACATCACCAAGAATAGCAAGAGGCCAATGTTGAACAAGGCAGGAAGTGACATCATCAAGGCAAATAAGAGTGTGCGGATCCCTTTGGCACTTTTAATAAGGCGGAGGATGCGGCCAATCCTAGCCAGTCGAATCACTCTGAACAGGGTTGGTGAGACAAAATACTTCTCGATCACATTTGAAAGAAAAATACCTGTGGAAATAAAGAAGAATTTATTAAAGTTAACAAATAAACAAACAAGTACAAAAGTTAACTTTTATTTGCACAAAACAGTAGCCAAAGAGAAGTCTTACCAACAACTGAGAGGATCACCACAATGAAATCAAATATATTCCAGCCATTGATGAAAAAGTAATGGCGAAGTGCAATCATCTTTAGCAAACATTCTCCAGAGAAGATAATAATAAACACTATGTTAATCCACTTGAGGTTTTGTTCCCATTCATCACTTTGTTCTTCGGTTTCCACCATCATAGTTACCATATTTAACCATATCAAAACCATTATTAAAATATCAAATGCTTGTTGCGTGACAAAATCAAAAACATATCCTTGAAGCTTGTTCTGAAACAGAAAAACACATACAAAAAAAATAAACAATAGGAAAATGTGTATTACCAAAAAAGATTAGATTCAGTTGTTGCTCAGATTAGAGGTCAACCAATGCAGTTTCGTCTCTTACTGAGTTCATTGTTATGGTTTACATTGTCCATTCACAAGCACGTTTGCTGGTTGGCAAAATAACTAGTGGTTCCTCTTTGTAGGAATTTGCTATTGCTTCTGAACCAACTTGTTGACTTCAGTGAAAAAATTAGTATGTAGAGGAATTGTTTACTAAACACAGCAGATGTACACACAACTTCACTGCAGCAAGAGTTGACCGGAATTTAAAGTCATTTGTTGCCGTGGTTACCCACATTTGTCTAGCGGTTTTAACATTAGCCAGCATGTTGTCAGCATACTACAACCATTTATCACAGCATGATAACATAAGTTATGCTACCAAACGGACATTAGTGAATGAGATACGTATTAATGATCAAAACGCATTAGATGCAGGTGAGTGGATAAATCACTTATATTAGAACAATTTTGTTCATGGTAAGATCATCAGCTCTCAATGAGATATGTCAAGTCTCTCTAAATAAGACAAATATTTCTGTGGTGAGCAAGGACAAAGAGAGGTAATCTCCGCTGGTGTCGAGTTGTAAATAATTTTATTGGCCTAATTGTAAATGTTTTAAAAAGTAATAATAATGTATTCTTGCCTGCTTTCTGCAGGTGACATGGCTGCTGACGCAACAAGAGATTAACTGACAATCCTTAAATAGACCTTGACACAAACCTAAACCTACCCTAACCCAAGTTTTACACATCCTCAAAACTGACTGCAATGATTTAAAATGGCTGATTAACTAGCCAAACAGCTAAAAGTCAAACTCCAGCTAAGTTAGATTTACTTACTTCTGGCCTTGGGATTGGTTTCTGTGGCTTCTTTGATCCCAGCTTTTTCATAGCATTATAGTATTTCTTTTGCTCATCAGTCATGAAGATGTCTTGACCTCCTAAGTAAAACGGCACAACAAACAATGTTAAACTACAGTAAAACATAATTACTTGTTTAAAGAGAAGATGTGACACTTATCTTTCTCTTTTGTTGATTGAAATTGTCTATAATGACAGTCATGAAGATGTCTGACCTCCTAAGTAAAACGCACAACAAACAAGTAAAAGAAGATGACACTTATCTTTCATGACACCAATGAAGAGATTGAGGGTAAAAAAGGAACCAAAGATGATGAAAACAACAAAATATAGGTACATCTTCAAGTTGATTTCATATTCTGGCTGTTCTTCTACCTGTAATGGAAACAACAAAACACACAAATTACTGTTGCCTTGCAGCAAGAAGGTAGATTCCCGGCCCGGGATCTTTCTGCATGGAGTTTGCATGTTCTCCCTGTGCATGCGTGGGTTCTCTCTGGGTACTCCGGCTTCCTCCCACAGTCCAAAAGCATGACTGTCAGCTAACTGCCAAGTTAATTGGGTTCTCTAAATTCTCCTTAGTGTGTATGCATGGTTGTTTGTCCTGTCTGTCTCTGTGTTGCCCTGTGACAGACTGGCGACCTGTCCAGGGTGTACCCCACCTCTCGCCTGAAATGTTCGCTGGAGATAAGTACCAGAACCCCTCCTAACCCCACTAGCGACAAGGGTGTACAGAAAATGGATGCATCCTTACTCCTACAGACTAGGATAAAATGACTGAATTCTTTCACCAGCAGTCATTCAGCTCTGAACGGGCCTGGTAAAGAGACATACATTTGATTCATCCCCACTCCTACTGTGTTGGAGTAGGGATGCATCTGAAGGTTGCACAACGGCAGCTCTCGAGGACTGGACTTGAACAACCCTGCTGTATATACTACCTAACACTACTATGCTACCTGACACAGTTAAGGCATTTCTTATAGCTGGTGAAGGTTGCTGCTGAGATGAATATTAAATAGATAATAGGTTTTGGTGGTGACAGTGTGATAGTGTGGGGACATGGCCTTACACTTAAAATTTGCCTTGTTAATATTGGATCCAATCTCACACCAGTCAATATTTGAGATAGGATTATGAAACTTGTGGGAATCAGATAAACTCTGCACCAAACCACAATCTTGTTTGGGGGAGCAAAATGATGTATCAGAGAATACATGCTGAAGAGAGAGAGAGGAGACAAGCTGTATGTGCCAGAGTGATTAACACACCCACATAGGCCTACTGAAAAGTACTGTGTGCACAATCCTACAGCTGTGCATGACCAATCTGGTGATCAGTATCAGGAGAAGGTTCCAGGTTGTAGTTGATGTGGAAGGTTCTTCCATGAATTACTGAAGCCTCTGTTTCTGAAATGAATAATTTGTTAAACTGGCACCATGTCTTGTTTAGTTTTGTTTGGGAGGGAACAAAAAGGCATTTTAACAACATGAGATAAGTTGCCAGGAAGTTTATTTACTGAACACAAGTTTTCTTACTTTTCTGTTAACTCTATATCCCTCTTCCACGTGACCAAATGCATTCTTTGTATTGAACTACATAATGCACTCTAGTATTTTATTCTCAAACTGAGTATTTTTCAGAACGTTTAAAAAATATTTTATTACTCTTACACTCAACTTATGTTAAAAGTTTAAATATGAAATATTCTATGATATGTGTTATATTTGGCATTAATTAATTTTACATTTTTAAAAAGTTAGGAATGCTTAGATAAACAAGAGATAATACATTACTTTGCTTGGAGAATCCACAGCAGCATACATGATATCCATCCATCCTTTGAATGTAGCCTGTCAAGAAAGATGCTTTACATAAGATATTAACATGTTTGGAAATATAAAAAAAGTTATAAGCAGAAAAATATCAAGCTACTCACAACTTGCAGAAGAGCAAGGTAGCCCATTGCAACATTGTCAAAGTTGACTTTGAGATTCTTCCAGCTGGCAGTCTCATTCCCTAAATACAGACATTCTGTTTTGTTTTTCACTTCTTTTGGGAGGAAAGGTTTTTCTGTAGTTTTATTTTCACAGCTATAGAACTTCCCTGCAAATAGGTTTACTCCCATGATGCTGAAGATGAGCCAGAAAATGAGGCATACCAGCAGAACATTAAAGATGGAAGGAATGGCTCCCATCAGGGCATTGACTACCACCTACAAAAAAGAAAAACACCACAAAAGTAACACATACCTACTACCTGCAGCCAGCACGTTTTTTAAAAATAATGCACAACACAATATCCATGAAATGGTATGAAAAGGAACACACAAGAGTGATGAGACATGTGCAAACAAACAGCAGGACATAACATGGCTGCAAAGATATCGGACGTGGATGGAAAACAGGGCAAAAATAGGAAAAGAAGGCAGGAAATTTATTAAGGTGTACTAATCTTAAAAAAAAAAAAAAAAAAAAAAGTCGGTGTTTACTTAGTTTTAAATAAGCATTGATAGAGAACTTCTTGAAGAGGACCAAGGGTGCCAAAAGTTTCATTACTGTAAACAGAAACATAAAATAACACATAAATCAATCATGTTAGATAACACTGCAAAAAATATTAAAAGCAGAAAGATGCATGTGAAAAGATGAGCATGCAAATAAAAGATTTCACAGACAACTGTGGGAGGAAAGAGACTATAAAGACAATACCTGCACAGCATGAAAAGAAGTACATGTACACGCTTAATTGATTTTTTGTTACACAGATACCTACATCTAATGTCTGTAAGCAGTGACCATGTAAAACCATAATAAAATTCCTTGTTTAATGACTTTGTGTGGTCATTAAAGCTGATTCTGGTAAGTTACCAGTCTCAGTTTGGACTATGAGTAGATGAAAAAATGACTTAAATAATTGCAATATTGAGTGAGATGTCCAAAACGTATTCTATGAACTGATTCTCCTGTTTGAGTTTCTTCAGAGTAAGCAAGTTATGGATGCAGTGTGAAACTGTCCTTTGGTTGCCTGGCCATTTCCTTCCTCTGCAATACCACTCAAAAAAATTCTCACTACAACCACAGTCTTAAATTTCTCCCATTGACTTGGATTGTTTCTGGTCAATTTTTGACCAGGCTAATCAGCGAAGGAGAAGTTATGAACAATGATGTAAATTTTCTGTGCTGTTTTAAAATTGTACTCTATCTGTATTTTAGCAATGGCAACGGAGGAAGTGAACAAAGATGCACAGTCCATCTTGGTCATGCTACCAAATATTAAATTGACATTACCAGCTACCTGGTTTGGATCAGCACATCTCTCTTCGCAGTGGAGGATGGTTGATTATTTCCAGTAAATGTCTTACCCTTTGAGCATTACGTCATGGGCAAGCATTAGTAATTGGGTAAAACCTCAAGAGTCCACACCTCCAGGAAGCAATAATTTCTCAACAGCCAGGGCCCAGACCCTCTGTACTACACTAAGGAAGTAAAGTGTAGTACAAAGGCTATTTTTTTAAACAAGGATAGTCCTATTATAACAAACTAAAAATATAAAACAGAGTTACAGTGGGAGAAAATGGCTGGAGAAAAAGAGGTAAAAAGAGGAATACGTTGATTGCATGCAACAACTTAGAAGATTTTAAATACAGAATGTGCATATGTGTTTGGAGAGCGTGCGGGTGGGCTGTTAAGCAGAGCAACACAAGTTTTGTTTTGGCTAGCCAATTCCATAAGTAAACAAAGGCTATAAATGTGAGCCCAATTATCTGTTCTCTTATATAAGACTAATTTTCCATCATAGATTACAAAAGCCTGGTACACTTCAAAAGGTTTTTTGTTTTTTTTAAGTTCTGGATCAGAAATGTAATTATTACCTCACATAGGTAGCCAAAAAAATCCAAAAAGTATTTTAGAATAACATAGCAGCAAACTATTACTAATTCCAGTAAGATATCTTGAAACAGTTTTTTTTTTTTTTTTTTTGTCCAGAGGTCATTTAAACCACAATAAGTACTATGCATTATTATTTCCATGGAAATATCTTTGGCGCTTAGAAATATGTATGGCATTTTCACAAAAGCTAGCATGGGTTTCCTTTTCTGAAGAAGATTTTGAGCCTTGAAAAGTGAAACTCAAATGTATAAATCCCTTGAATGCATACAAAACTTTTAAATCCAAAGATGATTTTGAGCATGATATGTTAACTGAAACTAAAAATCTGTATTTTCTCTTCTTTCTTATGCACTTCTTGTTACTGTGCACTATTTTATTTTTATATTTGTATCATGTTCGAATAAATTTCATTTCATTTCATTTCATTTCATGATTACATGCATAGTTCTCTGGTGCAGTGATTTTTGTTTTTTTGACAATTATTACCAGCAGCAATATGCTAAAGGTTAGGCTTTAGAAGAACTGTGCTTTAAGCTTAAATAAAAATCTTGATCTCATTGTCAGCATTATGGATTTGCTTACAGTTTTGCGAAAGAGTTTGTAACTGCACTTACCCTCATGCCCTCGAACCGTGACAGAGCTCTTAGGGGCCTCAGAGCTCGCAGCGTTCTCAGAGATTTGATTGGACCAAGGTCTGAGTATTCTAAAGCATTAGCCACTAGACTGACCAGAGAGACCTGGAAAATACACACACAGACACTGTAAACAGAGAAGACTGAGAATGTATAGTAAAACACATGTTTATCAAAATATAGAAAATCATTGTTTTAATGTTTTTCAATGTAATTGCTTCTACATCAATTAGAGTTACCTCATTGTAAATTACAATTTAAGACTGACAAAACTTTTTCTTTGTTTTTCCATAAGTTAATGTTTCAACTCACATCAACAATGAGGAAGTCCAACCAGCACCATGCATTTGTGAAATACTTGGCAAATCCATATGCCATCCATTTCAGAAGCATCTCCAGAATGAAGATAAAGGTAAAAATTTTGTCTGCAAATTCCAAGATCACTTTAATTGTCTTCCTCTGCTCAGAGTATATATCTTCAAAAGCCTAGTGAGAAAACATAGTGGGTCATCACACTACTGGTGATTATATATTGTAGTCAAATGTCAAGAAAGCATTGAAATAAGCTTTACTTTGCAGAGAAAAAAAAAATCTCTGAGACTTACAAGTGCTCCACTGCTGAGCAAAATCATAAATATGATGAAGCTCTCAAACCAGTTGTGCTCCACTATCTTATAACAGGTTGTTCTTAGAGTCCACCACACTTTCCACCAGCCCACATTCACATTTACTTGGCAACACTTAAATTTCTGGATGCATCCTGAAAAGAAAGAAAGTGTGTTATTTGTCTATTATGTGATTAGAAACATAAGATGACTGTTAGATGAATGTTGGAGAATTTACCAGCAGTAAAGCAATCATGTGGTTCCTTAATTACTTCTACATCAGGTACAAGCTCAGCGGGATCTTCGTTTGACAGACCATCCACTGTACTCCCCTCAGAGGCACTGCTTTGCCCATCATCGTCATCACCATCGACAACCTGTGGGTGCAATCAAGATTGTGTCTCAAAAAGACAAAGTATTTTGACAAAATCTATAATGTTAATTTTAGCATTATATTTTTCTCACCCATGTTATTCTTTTATTTTTAAATCAAGATATTTCTACCACTTTCCATAAGCTTCAACAAATCAGGAGCTAAACTCTGTATTGGTTTTGAACTCAGAGCAGAGTGAGTTCATCTACTGGCCAAATGTCTTTCTTACAAGCAGAATCTGAATGCAATGCACTGTAAATATAAGGATTTACTAACTATTGCACTGAAGCAGACCTTTGCAATGGAAATATTGTACATGCTGATACTTCTGTTATTGGGATGAGAACTGGAATTCAACGTATTGTGCAGCTCTAGCAGTAACAAGTGAGTTACATGAGTTCCGGTCTTCAGCAAGTCCTCTTAACCATGTACAGATACCTAAATGTAGTGAGCTGCTGCAATGTAACTGTCTAATTTAGCTATTCGAGCTATTCAGCAATTGGACGGGTATACCAAATAACGCAGACTGGGTGTACATGCAGATCATTTGCATTGCTTCTATTTATCTGAAAATTCAAAAAAATTTAAATTTCTTCCTTAGGAACTTGGAGGTATTTGTAGCTATTTTTTGCTGTTTTTGGTGAAGCATTTTGATTTGTTATTTAGTTTATTGTTGTGAGGGCTTCTGCAGGGTGTGTCTTCTAAAAGCTGGCATGAGCTAGAATGCCTTCCTGCCGAGTGCAGACTACCATGGGACCAGCTGGTGAAGTGCTGGCAGTGATGTAAGTATGTTATTGCAATATTGTGGATGTACTAATGTTAATGTAATAATGGTTCATTTCTCCACCCTTTCATTCTGTTTCTGTGAGAGAAACCCGATGCTATGCAAAATCAATCGTTGTTCTCAAATGATTTGCATTTGCAGTATTTGGAATTTCTAAGTCAGCTAATCTTTCATTTCTAAGTACTGAAAGAAGGAGTGCACGAAAGTTTTAGCTTAAATTTGAAAATGCATTTCCTTTCTGTTATTTTAAGAATATTAGCATTATTGCATTAGAATGAAAGTAGGTTTTTGTTTTAAATTATCTGGTAGTTTGTGGCTAACATTAGCAAATATAAGTCTAAGGAGTGATTTGTATAATACCATTAAATCAGATTTAATAATCAGTTTGAGTAATGTGCCAAACACATGGAAAAACTGTGACTTATGTATGAATTAAGGCACATTTCTTCATTTTATCAGTAATTTAAGTATTAATTTTACTAATAAGTTTTCTTTATAGAAGTGATGCTAAAGTTTTGGAGTGACATTCGCCAGACACCCCACTTGAATGTAATCGACAAAAAGCTTGTCAGAAATAAAAAGATATGTTAATGAGGTCTTTCCATTGATTACCGTACTTAGAAAAGTATGATCGTGAAAAAAAAGTTATTAAGATCAATCCTCTTTAGACATTGTTTTAATACCATTGGACGATGTCTAGCTTATTGCAGATCAGAAAGAAAATTCTCAGTTCGATGAAAATTGTTTTAGATCTAAATTTGCTAAGGGTGTGAAAAATCTGAATCCTAACCCTGTCAACAAGGTCAATCATAGACTAGTCACTAGTAAAACTAGTGAGAAAATGAATCTCTTTAAAATCCCAATGAGATGTTACAATTTTAAAACAATTGCTGTGTCTCTGTCTCTTTTCACCCAGTAATCCTTATTGCATGCAATCACACCTTTAGAGGAAAATTCAGCTCCACAGCACTCACAAATAAATGGCATATAATCCAATCTGAGCACTAAGATTTTCTTGTCTAGACCAGTACTGGTGGTCTTACTCCTAGGGGAAACATTATGGCACTAGCATGACTTTTTGACTGTAGAAGGCAAATATTTTACATGCCATTACCTGGCAGCAGATTTCTCCAATTTAAAAGAATCCTAAGTAATGCATCCTTCATAAATATTAAGACAGTGTATGACACTATCTTTTAAAGCAGGAACCCATTTTTATCAAAGATAAATAAAGGAAAACAAAATTCTTACCATAACACATTCCGGTACGTTGGATGAAAAACTGCTAAAGTCCTCAGTGTTAAGCATTTCAAAGTCTGACTCTTCCGCAGCAATGGGAACAGTCACAGTCAGACTTGGGTTATTTATGAAAGACATGATGGAATCATCACTCTTGCTGTTGACTATGTACTTGTCTCCACTTTTGTCCACTCCAGTCACTTCACCATTGCTGTTCTTAGTTAAGTCTTTAATGGTATGACTGGGGATACCATTATGTCCAAATGTTTTGTCCTCACTTGTTTTTTTATTTCCAATGCAGAGACTGTTGCAACAACTTCGAAACTTCATTTTAATGAAGGCGATGGCTCTGTGCATACGATCAAATGCAATCTGCAAATTGTTGAGCTCATTGTCATCCTCTCCAGACATCAGATTGTCTGCACTGAATGAACTCAGCAGCAGGGCCAGGAACAAGTTCAGCACCTGTAAGAGGATAACATTGCTTTAACCAGGATTGATCTTGAGTTTGTTGCTATAAGATAATAAAGGAAAAAAACATTGAATGCTATGAAACTGCATTCAGTTCAATTAGTCATTACAGAAATAAGTCCCATTGAAAACATTTGAATGATGTGGAATGAAATGACCAAAAAAGATGCAATGTACCACAAGATTTCCAATAACCATGACCGTCATGTAGAGAATGAGACATGGGGCTTTCCCAGCCACCTCCATACAGTCCCACATGGTCTCTATCCATTCTCCACAAAGCACTCGGAACACAATGAGGAATGAATGGAAGAAGTCATTCATGTGCCACCGAGGAAGAGTGCAGTCTTCAGAGATTTTACACACACAATCCTTATAGTATTTTCCAAACAGCTGCATGCCCACAACAGCAAAGATGAAAACAATAATGGCTAGCACCAGGGTCAGGTTGCCCAAGGCTCCCACTGAATTACCAATTATTTTGATGAGCTTATTAAGAGTGGGCCAGGACTTGGCCAACTTGAACACTCTCAGCTGTTGGAAGAGAAGAAAACGAGAAAAACTTTAGAAACACACTTTTGTGTAAGCTCATTTGAACGATAAACATTCAGTTAGAACCAATACACCTCAAAAGACAAGATCATCTCAGATATATTCATTCACTTACAAAAATTTATAATTTTTGTAAGTTTAAAATTATTTTCATCCCACCAAAAAATTCTAATCAAGAAAACAACCCACAAGGAAATCCCACAGGCATTTCTCAAACAAAAACTGAACAATGTAAAATGAGTATCAAATTAAAAATAAAAAAACCAAAAATAATAAGCTCTTCCTCTTTGTATTTACTTTTTAATGAAAACATCAGGCTGAAAATTGTTGAGCTCTTTTTCAATAGTCAATGGATCAAGTTTCTTTAGCATTACAGCAAACAAACTCTCCGAGTAGCTTTTGAAGGTTTGTATGTGTGTTGAGAAGAGTCAAGTCTTCTCACCACCAAAATAATTTCATAGTAACCAAAATAATTCCATAAAGGAGCAGCTCTAACATATACTTACCAATCTAAATGACCTCAGAATGGACATGCCTTTTACATCAGCCAAAGAGAGCTCTATCAAGCTTAAGCAAACTATGACTCCATCAAAAATGTTCCATCCCACTTGAAAGTAATGGTAGGGGTCCAGTGCAATGACCTTGAGGACCATTTCTGCTGTAAAGATGGCTGTGAACACCTTCCCAAGAGTAATTAAAAGGGAGAATAATAAAACAGGATTTTGAAAACACAGTAAGTATGTGAAAGTTTCATCTTCAGAAGTCTAGAAGCTGACTTACCAGGTTTCCTACATACAGCATGTTGGTGAACCACTTATCCATTGGATAAAACTCCATGGCCATGAAAATTGTGTTGAGTATAATGCACAAGGTGATGGCTAGGTCAGTGAATGGGTCCATCACAATTATTTTGACAATTTCTTTGATTTTCATCCATACTGGACAACACTCCCAGATGAGGAATTTGTTGGCAAATTTGTACCAGTAAGGAGGACACTTCTGTCTTGATTCTTCAAGTTCTATTGTCAAAACATCATAAAATATTTTAGTTGAATTGATAATTTATTCCTTTTAACCCAAAATATTCAATGGTGTTTTAATATGGTCTTTATATCTGCAGTCGGTAACTTTTTTTAAAAATATATGATTTTCTTTTTACATATCGGTATTTGTTAAAACTCATTATGTAATGACAGACAGATATTCTGAAAAAAAGAATCAAGTTCATCTGCCTCCTCTCTTTGGTTTTGCTGTCATCTGTAGAAACATCCAATCAAAGCCAAGCAGAAGGTCTAAGTGCTGTCAATCAGGCTCATGTATGTGCTTCTTGAATCCTCCCTCGCACAAGGTTTGTCGATTTGCTGCATCTGTGGCAGATTAACAACTTACCATTACAGGAAAATTGTTTATCAGTCATCGGTGGCCATGCTTACTAGGCTGTGTATTCATGGTAAGAACTGCTGTAGGGATGGAGCTTATTGATTGCTTCTGACTGGGACCAGTATGCAATGGCAGTAGAACCACAGGGTAGCGGCAGAGAAGCTTGATTTTTCACAGATTATCTGTCTCATTTTAAACTGTGAGGACTAATAGTGACAGTTTTAACAAATATCTAACAAATATCAGTTTTAACAAACCTATTATAATTATATTATAATAGGTTTGTGGCTATTATATCATAAAATGTCAAAGGTTCCAGTTACAGAATATTTTTTAAAACTCTGTATATAATAGGGTTAAAATTACATACCCTCCATGGTGGTTGTGATGACACTGGCTATACTTAATGCTCTCTGTCTCATCTCTGGTAACTCCAAACTGTTGAGGTAGTTTTCCCCAATGGCCGGTTTGCCTTCAGTGTCTGTGGTGTCAGCCTTCACATAGAAAGGATTATTAATGCCACAGTGATGAAGATAGTAGGTAGTAAGAATAAAAAATAGTTAGATTTAGCATCTTATTTCTCTGTATAGTTAATTTTTTACTAAAGCTTTTAGTGAGGATTTTGCAGTTTTCCAGCTTTCTGGTAAGACAAAATAAATAGTTCAGTTTTAAAATCATACTCAATAATGATAAAGGTTGATAAATAGGCAAAACATGTTTTTGCCTATTTAAATTGAATTTGTCATGCAGCTGACTAATTAGCAGCTAATTGACCTGCAATTAACCTGTGCAAAAGATGTTAACTTGAAACTGCTAATAAATTGAGAATGTATTCTAACATGCGTAGATGGAGTTTTTCATACTTCTATGCATAAAAAAGAAACACTTTGGTAACATTTTTAGGACATCAGTTATCAATATCTTACATTATTTCAGCAGCAGTAAGTATAATTGTTGTATATTTTTCACCTTTCAAACAGAAATCCCAAATGATTCACAAACAGTAATAAGAATCAGAATAATTTACTACGGAACAAAAGTAATTTGGTAAGCCTGCTATATCTGCTGCAAGGTGACAGAACTAACATCTAACTATGTAAACTATGGATGCTGGTCATCTGCATACATATTTGTGCATGGAACAAGGCAATAATGTAAAAAAACAAAAAACAAACAAGAACCTGATTTGAGAGGTGGTCAACAGTAATGTTGAGCATAAGCATTGCAGGCAAGACAATGAAATGTAATAAACATAACAGGAAATGTCATAAGCAAATAAAATTAGGTAATCTAGGCTACCAAGATATTTCTTACATTGTTTCCGGAGGAGGCCGTATCTATTCTCTGATTAGGTAGAAGAAGCCCTGTTGGTAGTGATGTTGGAAATGAATTCCTGTCCAACAGAGAAACAACCCCATTGCAGTCTATAGAGCTGTGCCTGATCCCAAAGGGTTGAAACCGGAGATGTTGTAAGAAGCTGCACTGGCTCACACTGCTGCTGTGTCTATCACATCTTGAGGCATTCAACGGGGATTCCCTCCAACTCAGTTTGCCTTCAAATATGCTGTTCTCGTCATCTGCAAACTCATTTTCTGAAGCGACATCTTGTGTTTGGCTTTGGAGACTGAAAAGGCTGATTTTGCTGTTTCTTCTGGATGAGAGCAGTGGTCCACGAAAACTTAGAAAGGACTAGGAGAAAAAGATATTCTCCAATGGATTGATAATAAATGTTGATGTGTAGAAGATAAACTTCTAAGACAGTAAGGTTTAGCGCTACACAATACCATATTTCCTGATGGAAAATGGAATGGACAATGGACATTCCATATATATATAAATTACCACTTTATATATATATAAAATCTATAAAGTGGTAATTGGTGGGGAATTCAAAGAATGTGATCACAATGTAGGTTGTGCTGATGATGAAGAGAAGAATCACAATGATCAGAGTGGTAAGAATTTTAAGATGAAAATCTCAAGCAATGTGAAATATGATGGATAATGACAAGAAAATGAGATGAGGAAGAAGGACAAAATGAAGGTGATAAAAATGATGATAAAGATGATGACGACAGTAAGAACATCAATGACGATGATGTTGATGATGATGAAGATGATTATCAAGATATCCAAGAAATGCCAAAATCTGTTTTGATTTTAGTAAGAAAAATACAATTCTGATGTCTAACAGTTGAAGAAATGTTGCCATTTAAGGATTATAATGTAAATGATTAACTGACCTATATTCTTTTCTTTACTGTAGTAGTTTTATTGACAGATTTTTTTAAATAAATAAATTTATATTTCGATTAAAATTATCCAAAATAGGTATTTTTGATTTATTTATTTATTTATATTTCATATTTTAGATGTAAATTTGACGGCTACTGTTTGATAAATTATATTATTTTCAAACTATGCATAAATGGCAACACCATTTATTAAACCATAAAAAACACTGGCATTAAGCTCTATAAAAATCTATAACTACAAAAGTCTCAGCTCTCCTGAATAGTTGAAAAATACTGCTGGTGATTCAAATACAGTGACAAAACAAATGATTCAAAGACTGAAGGCTGAAAAGCATAAAATGCATACTTTAAAACGTAAAACAATGTAAAACAACAACAGCTAATGATACATGGTACTGCACCTGGTGTGTAGATGAACATTTCATGTCATAATTGAGCGGATATTCATCCACAGAGAAGCGGAAACGATTTGCTGGTAAGCTGTCCAGTGAATCTGAATGAGACATCTTCTTGGCTCCTTTTTCCTCTTCTTTTCGCTTTTTTCTCCTGTTGCGACGCTCTTTGGCACTTTTGGAGCTCAGCTTAGATACTTCTGAGGAACTCTCTGTTCCACCGCCTTTGTCCAAAGCATCTCCATTGGTTGCTGCAGCTGCTTTTACCATTGCCTTGATGAGAATAGTCAGCATGGTGAAATGAACAGATGATAAAAATTGCATTAGTCGTGTCAACATGACTAATTTACATTGGAAGATACGATTCCAATATCATATCTTGGACACTTTAATCACACAATGTTTAAAGTGTGCAATTTACATGTACTACAAATAAGGATAATATATTTAACAAGGAAAATAAGATGCACTAATACATCTAATTAAGACTTAGCTAGTGCTCAGTGTACCAAACCAGGAGACACAGATATTATAAAGATCACAAAAAAGATTAGAAAGCAAGGAGTGCATTGACAAATACAATCTTAGATAGCAATTTATATAGACTCATCACCGGCATGAATGTTGCTTTATTTTCAGATTTTCTGATGTTTTTTAAAACCTGTTTATACAGTGTAGAATAAATATATAACAAACAACTTCAACCACTGTTAAAGACTATTATTATTTTTCTGTCTAGATGGTGTTTTAAGGTGAAGTTGAAGTATTGGAAAACAGTCCTTTTTATTACATTCACTATGTGCAATGCACCTCTGGCACCACTTGGAGCACTAAAACCCATTAAATAGTAGACAAGAAGAACCTCAAATGTGATTGCATTCATGTCAATAACAACATGTCAACGTCAGAATGAACCTGTACATTTAAGGTAAACCTTTGTAAAAAAACAATTTTATAAGAGAAGGCATATCCATTTAGTGTACCTGAGCATCCTCTTGTTGACGTTTTAGCTGCTCAATGGCAATATTATATTCATACTCCTTCTCCTGAGCTTTCTTTAAGTTGACCTGGCACTGCTCCTCATAGGCCATAGCAACAACAGCCAAAATTAAGTTTATCAAGTAAAAGGAACCAAGGAATATAACCAGGACGAAAAAGATCATGTAGGGTTTCCCAGCTGCTCGCAATGTCTGTAAATACAAAAGAAAAAGTTTATTTGCTTTTGATACAAATACCTCATAGCAAATACATTAAGTATTTTGTAAATAATCTATTCATTATTTCACATTTTCAATTTAACGTAGGTACATTTGTCAATTAGAACTGAAAAGACAATGCTAAACTCGGAAACAGAAAACAAATAGGCTACAGAAGTCATAAGAGGCTATGTTAATGACATTTAGTAAAACAGAATTATACAATTTGCCACAGTAGTTCCAGTAAGTTGAAATTAGCAATATTAATTGATCTTCTTTAAGCAGCGTCATACACCCGTCTCAAATCAGAATATTACCCCATTCACTCTGAAAATGGAAATAACATAACCATTTGAGGAGATTAACAATGCTACCAGTTGTTTTTTCATAGAACATTGTATTTTTTTGTTGTTGTTGTTGTTTTCCTTAAATTTCACATTAAAAGCTAACATTTTGGATGGTAACAAACTTAAACAATCTGTTTGATGTAAATAAAAAACCCACTCAAGAGTTTGTTGCCACAGGTAATGTTACCTCCATTCAAAGTAGCGTTAACATATGAGATATTTGCTTTGCCCATTGTTAATATGAAGCTCATCAATTTGGTCTCCAATTATTGTTCTCAAAAACCTTTCAAGATCTGTTTGCCTGAACCACATTATGACTCCCATTTATCACAATCTAAGGTGCACCTGTGCTGCCTTTAAAGGTTCAGTTGACAATACTATTTTAAATCCTGCTTAATTCTAAAAAGGAAAAACAAAGCAAGCAAAAAATCTAATAAAAAAAACAACAACTGAAAACGTGACAACAAAATAAAAAAATAATAATAATATTGTGTTGAGAAATATACAATAAAAAATTTAATCAGGAACAATTGAAAACTGTAGAAGAGAGTCATGAATAATAGTTTTAAAAAACTCAAATATTTACTGTATATAAAGACTCTCCACCACAAGGCCAGCCTAGAGAAAAACTGAGTTGGATTTTATGTTCTTTTAGTTTTTGCATAAATTACCTGCTGATAAAGATATTCCCAGTAATCCTGTGTCATCAGTCTAAACAGAGAAAGGAAGGCCCAGCCAAAGTTGTCAAAACTTGTGTAACCATAGTCTGGGTTTCTTCCAGCCTTCAAACATATATACCCCTCTGGACACTGCCTGTAATACAAAAGGAGGGTGTTAAGCACAGAAAAATAACAGTTTATCACAGTGATAGTTTTGGCACAGTATCACACCAGGGTAGAATTTTTCTATGAAAAAGCCAGTATTTTGGAGTCTGGCTTACCCAGCAGAGCTGCTGTTTCCACAAAGCAATGCATCACGTTTCCCTGGGAGGAAATAATGATTATCTGAAAGGAAAATTTGTGAAAAGTTAAAAGATAGGGATGGTTGAGAATATGAAATGAAATGATATCAGACTTAAACTGCATTTTATCAGGACATTCAAAAACACTTTACATAAAATCATTTTCATTCACACGTTGAGTTATTTTCCACACTAGGTTGCCACCACAAATTAAATAAGTACAACCTCCTGTATTTACCAGTAGAATAATACAAACAGAGTACTGCCACCTAATAAAAGGTGGTAAGGCCAGACTTAAGGAATCATGCAAACACCTTTATGTCACATAACATCTGATTCATATATGAAAGTGTACTTTTACTTCATAATGTGGAAATGTATGTAATATATACAGTGGCAGCTAGTGGTGATATTTGAAGGGTGGGCTTACAAAGTCCAGCTTTTCAGAAGGTCTTTGTGAAAATGTTTTTGCTTTTAAAGAACAACAGAAATAGGAAATAGAAAACTCACCTTCGTTATTTATGTAGGTCTCATTGGTTGTTAAATTTATATCTTTTGGTTCTCTTATGCACTTATTCCTCAGGTTTCCCATAAACAGCTGTAATCCTACAAGTGCGAAGACACTCAAGCAGAAAACGGTCAGGATCATAACATCAGCAAGCTTCTTCACTGACTGGAATAATGCACCGACAATTGTCTTCAGACCTGCAAAACAAAACAGGAAAATAATATTGGAATTCCCAATAATATCTATAGTATATTTTCAGTATATTGTGTCTACTTACACAATCTGATATTGTCTGCTTTTAGTTGATTTTAACATTAATGCAAATGTATTACTTAAACTTACTACATCAGAAAACTATTATATTACCCAATGTGTTCCAAGGCAAAAACTACTGCTGACCAAAAAGTTTCTCAGAGGTTTAACAAGCATTTTGAATACGCTCTGGTTATCTTTGATATTGACGCATTTAATCCCAATTTTTTTTCCTGCAAAAAAGTGCATGCATTTCAGTCCTTGGACTAACACATAATATTTAGGAATTATTACATTTGGTTATGTTAGTGAAAATGTAGGTTTTATACAAGGCAACAATGGTTGCCGGTGGGAAACTGCATAGTCTACATTACACAAATGTGGCCTATTTATACATACAAAAAATTATGACATGCATAACCTATTATAACAAAGAATGGTTACAAGAGTGTTCAGAAATATTTTAGACACATAGAGATTCAATGCCACATCCTGCAGATGTCATTGTTTCAATGTGCAAGGTGACCTTTGACCTCATTTGGTCATTTAATCTATGAGGCAAAATCAGGTGAAAATGTTACTATGAACAAATGTGCATCCAGGAGGAAATTCTCCCTGCTCCACCAGACCAAGCAGTACACCTTGGCCCTGTCCTGAACTCGTTTCAGGCGTGGAGTCATCTTGTAGACGTCATTCAGTGCATTGGCCACACTTTGTGTAAAGGATCGAGTTTTGGGGGGATTACGGTAGGGAGGGGTTCAACTGTGGGAAGACAGTGTTGTAGAAAACTTCAAGTTTAGAAGATCTAAAATATCTGATGGTTTTAAGCTGTATGGGAGCAGCAAGGCATATAGAATAAACAGCAAAGCTATGGGCATATAGCATAGTGCTGGCTATGTATTATGCTAGCAGCAACGATTGTTGGCATGCTAACATTCATTCTTCTTATGATCAAAAGATGAATGAAGGGATACAATTTTCTTTATACATCAGTAGAAGACACTTGAAAGAACATATGTTCAAAATATTTTATTTATATTGGTTTTTTAAGGTATTTTACTGACTTCCTCTTGTACAGGTTTGTGACAGACGTTTATCTCCAGGGTCACAGGCAGGACGTAAAGAGGTCTGGTCACGTGACATTGACACGTGATGCATGACATTGATACTGCTTAGAGTAGATACACAATTATTTTATTCTAAATCTTCAATTAGCTGCCAAAAGTCAGAACAATTCTTTTAGAGCTTCTAGAAGCTAGAAAAAATGTCTGGCAACAATTGTTGCCGGTGGGATTAAACGGGTTAAAAGTAATTCAGTGATCACAAAAGTTAGGTGTGACAGGAAAGAAAAAACTTGGATCAGTTTTTAAAAAGGGCAGGAACAAAAGGGAGAATGACCGCCACGCACTTTCTCCTGCTGCTTACCTGGTATTACTGAAATTGCTTTTAATGTTCTGAGCACCCTGAATGTACGAAGAACTGAAAGATTTCCGATGTCAGCAAACTCAGTTACATACCTGAAAAAAAGTATTTTTCAGATGAAGTTAGTAATTGTTTTCCTACTTGATCACAAAACCACATTAGCATTAGGAGAACAAACAGTAACACGGTGAGAAACTAGTATACTGTAAAATCTTCCTGTAATATGTTACCTGTTAGACAATTATAAGTCCCATCTTATTTACTTCTACATAGATTCTAACTGAGTTAGAATGGATCAAGCACTAAAAAAATATTGATAGTAAAAATATGAGTTTTATTGAAAATACAAAAATTGTGTTTTGAAACAAAGATCTTGGCAAAACAAATACAACAACTGTACTTTTAGGTTACTTGAATTTCCTGATGTTTTTTTACTTACGCCAGAACAATGACACAGAAGTCCAGCCAGTTCCAAGGATCTCTTAAGAAGGTGAACTTCCCTATGCAGAACCCTCTTGCTAAAACCTTAACAATGAATTCAAAGGAGTAGATTGCAGTAAATGTGTACCTGTTGGAAAGAGGATGCTTTCATTGGCACATCGTTTCAACTGGAAACATCCACAACCAACCATACATGAATGATTTGAAGAATGAATTGAAACTCACTCTACTGGCTTTGTCCAATCAGGTTGATTGCTGAGAGTCATGAATCCACAGTTGATGAGGATAGTACACATGATCAGCATGTTGAACAACTTACAGGCAGATGTTAAGAAAGATCGTAGCTGTTTTAAAAGTAGCATGTTTTCTCAATGTTACATTTACTCGATTTCTCAAGCAAAGTTCTAACTTTGAACATTTTGCTTTGAAATCTTAATAGATGCCCCAAGAAAGCATTATAGATACTCTGATATTTTATTCGTGTCATGCACAATAACACAGTGATTTATGTGCTTTCTCTGAAGTTTTGATAAATCATTACTGAGACCCAATTAACCAATCAGATGTGGATTTTAGGCAATGTGTGCAAATGTTGAGTTAGGGAGCCAATACAAAGAAAAAAGATTACTATTAAAGAACAATTATTTTCAAATCTTTTCTGAATTTCTAAATTCCACAATAAGATCATAAGACACTTTGAAACCAATTTACAGGCTTTGAGTTAAGGGATCTTCTGAGTATAACACTTTAAGATTTATCTTAAAATTCAGAATGGGTAAGAGTTTCATTTATGACTGCTATTAACAGCCAATTTTAAAGAAACATACTTCAAATTGCAACTATTTAAAAGTAAAGAGACATACTTCAAATAGCTAATATTAAAACCAAGTGAACTACCTAAACATGTTCCTATATAAATGGTTGTAATCATAGTACAAAGCATAAACAGTAATCTGTCATTAAAAGCAGTTACTCATGTGACATTTAAACTGTGACTTTTCTAAATTCATGCATCAACTCACTGTGCTGCAGTCCTAACCAGATTATTCTCAAACAGAAGAACAGGAGGATATTCAGCTTGTTGTGTTGTGAGTATATTTGTCCCTTCTGTTATTGCTAGGAACATTCTATTTTTTTTATGACAAAATATGCTAGTCTTTGCTGCTGCTTTGTTACAGTTGATGTAATCCCTGAAGTGTGTTAGGGCTTCAGAAAAATCTCCAAAACAAAAATTAAGAGAATAAAACAACATTTCTACGTAAAGCAAAACCAGAAAAAATGCTTTTTGGCTCATTTTTATTGCAAAGTAAACTTATCATCCCCTAATCTTACGCTCTTTGGAAATTAGGTTATGGGTTTTATTACTCACAGCATGTTTCACACATTACTGAAAGGATATGAATGCACCAGAATTTTGAATGACAGCTTTCTAATGGGATTGAAGGGAGACAGGAGGTACAAGGCAGGAGCAGCGTTGAATCGGTAAATGAGCTTCTTGTTGTTTACTACTATAAAAGTCTGTAAAACAAAAAGACAGGAAAGTCAATTGCATATTATGATATAACAGAATTGAAAACCCCTACTACCTTTTAGAAATTTAATTGAGTAATTATTTGGGGAAAAAAATACCTTAAGGAAAAGTTTTACAGGCCTGTACTTTAAAATTTTTCTTGAGCAATATCATTACTAAAAAAATCACAAAAATTTTTTAGTGATGAAAATTTTAGTGATTTTCATCACTAAAATTTCTGGATATTCCACTTCACTAATTTAATTGCCCACAGTAATTCCACTGAGTGAATGACAAGCTTGTTTTAATCAAAACTGCATTAAACACAGATATACCTGCAATTTATGTTAAAGTGAGACTGCTTGTTTCTACACAAGCTTGTTATCCTAATGCTATCTGCTGAGACATTTGTGCCTTTTGGAGGTCAAATAAAGAGTCAATAAATATCTTTTTTTGTTTGTTTTTTTTTTTGCTGTCACTGCAAATACTTCACCATATTCTCATAAATACACATTACATACTGTAAATATGGCTTTACTAAGTTTTATATTTAACAAGCAAATATTTTGAAAAGAGTTTATTTTGCTATTTTATAACTGTTACTTAAATTTGTGTCTTTAAAATGTCAGAATTTGCTCCTAACTTAATATTTTTGTCTGTATGAAGATATTTTTTTTAAATTATAGAAGAGATATTCTCATTGGTTACTCAGTACCTAAGAGTCATTATTACAAAATATCTCTTTGTAAAGCTATTTTACAAAAAAATATCTTTATATATCTATGGACATTTTACTTTTAACTTTTACTTGAAATATGTTAAAAATATGTTTAAATTGTGCTTTTACTTGACCATCTATGCCCCTCTAGGAACATCCTCACAATCTAAATGCGTATTTTTCTCCTGAAGCATATCACATTATTGTCGGTACCTCTACTTTTTTTGTTGTTTTCTACTGTTTTGCAGTAAAAAGCCACGCCTAAATATATATTTCTCAAAGTCAATATCAAGAAAGACATTTATTCATTTAAAGACAAAATGCAGATGATTCTTTGAAAACAAAGCTTAAAGAAAGGTTTATATAGTTTTTTTCTTAAGTCAAAGTTAACCAAACCTACTTTCTGATTTGAGTAGTAGGGATCCAGGTCTTCCAGCGCTTTTGACACCAGGCCTTGAGGAATGTCATACAAAAATGGGAGAGTTTTGCCTGCCTCCAGATCACGGCTTGGTTTGAGCTCATCCTCATACTGGTGTTTTTTGTCTTCATCGTTGGACTTCTTGGCTTTTTTCTCAGCGATTCGTTCCTCAATGACTTTGAGCGACTCGCGGGTGAGGGGACGAAAGCTGTCAGGATCTGCTGGTACAAAGAGTTCTGCCATCTTTTCATCCTGCACCTTCAAAGAGAACAGCTGGCCTCTGATATGGGAAAAGTCTGATGAGTAAAATACAGAATCACAGATTTATTACAGATATGTCACCTTTTTATGTTTATTTTACACAAATACCTCACAGAAGCATTCACATGTTTTACATTTTTCATATTGCCATAATCACAAACTTATAAATTATTTATGTTCTAAAAATATATTGGACATACATTGCTTAGGAGTTTTTTATGACTGTCCTGTAGCACATGGTTTTGAAAGTAAAATTAAGTATTTTATTTTTAAAATAATTTGACAACTGTGGCATGCATTTGTACTTTTTAATCCAACAACGCCATTGTGCTTCTGGGAAAAAGCTTAGCAAC
Organism: Gambusia affinis; assembly: GCF_019740435.1. NCBI lineage: Eukaryota > Metazoa > Chordata > Actinopteri > Cyprinodontiformes > Poeciliidae > Gambusia > Gambusia affinis. The sequence goes on from NC_057878.1 coordinate 16,706,759, forward strand.
ATTTAAGAAGCTTTTTTCCACAGTTGGTGGTATTTAGCTTTGTTCATCTTTTTATTAACTGAAACTTGCAAATCTGATAAAGATTTTCACAGTGTCAATTCGGGCACATGGTCATGTGTTGCATACTTGTTCAATTTTTGGATGAAAGATTAAACAATACTCAATGGGATGCTCTATGATTTGACCTGTCCTGTTTGGTCACTTTTATTCTCCACCAGATCTTTCAGGCCTTCATAGAACAGCTGTATTTATCCACCTACCATGTCAGAAAACCTATAATGAGGCTGGAAATTGCTGCAATGCACAGAAATTTCTTCCAGCTGTGATAAAATTAGATCTAATTATCTTCTCATCTGGAAGTGAAATTAAAATTTGACATGACAATGATCGATTCCAGGTGAAACTCCTGTACCCCACCACCATCACTCAAAATGGAATGAGCCTTTTTTTTTTAGGTCTGCGTCTGACAAAGAGCAAAGAGAGGAAAAGATCCATCCTACAAATAGACCTGACTGGTAGGATGTGTTAGGAAGAGTTATTCAATATTAAATATGAATGCATCACATCTTTTACTGCAAATCCTAGACCCAGAGAGTTTTTCGTCTGATCTACAGCATCATCATGACCAAGCATCTGTTCCACATGTATGAATTAATCAACTATTATCAGTTAGTACAGCAAGTCTTCACAGACCAGTGTTTGAACATCAGCACATGTTTTATTAAAGGTAGAATGTGTAAACATGGTAGATAAATTCCTACTTTATTACAAAAGTACAGTGGGGATGTTAACTATTAAGTATATAACTGTTTAAGACCTTGACCAATTGTGGAGCCGCTGAAATTAGTCAGATGTCACACACAAAACGTTTTGTGTTTGTGGGATTCATGATATGTAAAGGGATTATCAGTTTTCTAGCATTAACATTTCTACCACTGAACAGTACAAAACCTACCACAGAATGTGTAAAATGTAATAGTTGCCATGGGCAACCCCTCCTAAATGAGACATCGGAAATGTAAGTGTTTTTATGATCAGGAAAAAGTAAGAGAACTACACAGGTTGGTTACCATCTTAGTTACAGAGTTGTTTATGATATTTGGAAATTTTATCTTTAAAAGTAGTCTGTCACTCAATGCTTATACTCATATTTTTAAGCTTTACTATATACATATATTTTGCTATGCATAAGCAAGTTACGTTCTCTTACATTATTATTATTTTTTTAAAATCTTTAGACATGATGATTTTAGAATAGATTCAAATTTGATTTTCAATAATTTGCATTTTAAAACAGGGGCAACATCATTTTCCTCACCAATATGAAATAATTGTATGTCAGATGTTAGACTTCTACAATTCTACATACCTTAGATTTGTTTTTTTACAACATGAATTAGGATGTACTTGTGACGTAAAAGAAAATATTTCTACTTTCATATCTCTGCAAGTGAGACATGATGAAAATCTGAACAAGCAATATTTTTTGCTGAAAAGCATTAAAAAAAAGAAAACAATCTACTTCCCATTTATTGCATTAGCAATTACTTTTTAGACTTCTATTCTTCCAAACCAGAAAAGGAATTAAACCAGAGGATACTTACTTATACTTATCTACCAACCCTGAATAGAAGTATCTAGTTTATTTTCTTTGGATCAACATTATTCGCTTTTTCTTCTTTTCCTCTTTCCTCTGGTTTGTTATTTTGTATCTATTTCCTTTTAATTTCTGTAAAGCACTTTGTTTTGTCTTGTTGCTGAAAATGTGCTATATAAATAAAATTACCTTTACCTTTTAAACAGCAACAAGTTTCCAGAGTATGATTACAGAGGTGACATTGTCATCTGTAAACAACATTGCATATCTTTTTTTTTTAGGTGTACTTCCATAGGTGATTATGTGTGAAAGAAGTGAGTTTGAAAATCACTTGTCTGATTTGAGAACAATGGAAAGGCTGAATATGACTTATTTATGTTTTATACTTTTGAAGTGTTTTGTTTGTCAAGGCCTGAAATGAGACTTTTTGATCCACCCTCTCAAGAGGAATAATGTGAAACTGTTCTAAAACCTGAGCATTATTGGTAAAATATATTTAAAAGTTTAATTATCAAGCTTCTAAGACACTAAAACTATAAATAAAGCCATGAGAGATAAATTTGAGTTTATCTCTATATAATTACCAGGAAAAATAAATTAAAATGCAGAAGGAACAACACACACTTTCCAAATCTGAACATATACAGCATTCAACATCAAACAAGGCATGCATCATTCTGTCTGTCTGTTAACAACTCATTATCCTCTGCTTGAGATATAAACTGGCACTTTGAAGCCTCAAATAGGTCCACTTCACTTTATCTCCAACCTGTCTGCATCATGACCTTGCGCTCACGAACCTGACAAAAACACATCTGTTCTCACCTACTCATTGTTGGAACAGAACAGAGACTAAATCACTGTGATATTTGTTATGTGTCATAAATTTAACAGCATCCTGGTGTGCTTTAGTGATGATGGACACTCAAGTCAGGAGGTCAAATGGAGGCAGAAAATTAGCTTAAATATTTAATGCAGATCAATCATTGTAAACTTAGGTTATTGTCCCTTTTTTTTTTTAGCTCAGGGTGCTTCTTGTGGCTTCAGTGTAGTAAAAGATAGTTTATAACTGGTTGTAGACAAATTAGATATGTGCTTTTAAAAAAGTGTGGGACAGCAGCCTACATTGGAGTATACAGTACAGTACAGCATATTTTAGAAGAGACATGAAAGTTGCCAATCTGTGCACAGTGGAGCAGTATGTAATCGTAGGATAGACCCATAATCACGTGCAAACATTTTATAGAGATACACAATATATTCTTTGTTCCAGATTTTAGGTGTACATTAAAATTTTAGGCCAGATATTAGGCTCCTCTTGCCCAAGATATCCGCAACAAATTAAGTTTTTACTGACTTAGATGCCAAAACTGACATTGCGATCAAGTGAAAAGGGAACAGAGATGGAAAGCTGGCTCAACACCTCAGATTTATCAAACAGTTATTTCTTAAAGCAAACTCTAAAGACTATAGGCTCGCATGAATGTTTGTTACATTCTAATTGTTTACTGTGACTTGAGGGAGAAGGACAGATATTTCACCACATTGCTTAATCCTGTCAAAATCAGAATAATTTACTTGTAGAATAGCTGTGACTCATTGTAAAACTGAATAAGGTGATTTCAACTTTAACATATTTGCATGTAAAGTGATAACCAGTCAATATTTGTGGAGTCTCAAGAGAGCAACAGACTCAAAGCCCTTGAGTAGTTCTGGCTTGCTGTTGGCCCAAGACGACTCCAGAAGCCGCCTCTTTCAGTCAGGGCGTTGGCGTAAGAGCTGCTGATGGGTGGTCAACCAAATGCTTCTCCGAAATCATTTTAGATTTTTATGAACTAGCTGCTAAGATACACTGTTTGCTCATTCTGCACAGTGTAGGAACAGGGCAGTCTAATCTCTAATTGACAGCAATCTAATAATACTGTTGACAGTCAGGCAAGCAGGAAGTCATCTAAGATGGAGTGTGGGCTAGTAATTGCTGCCATGCCCCATTACATTCCATAATGTAGAGAGGGGAGAATTTAGCAGTTTGGGCTTTAAACCTTTGTCAAACATCAATCACATCTTTTTTTCCCCCCCAACATTCTCGTACTATAGAGTAATATTAGGCAGAGAATTCATCAAGACAATAATAATAAAGAAGCACACAAATGTACAAGCACCATAGATGAGATAGAAAAACATCTGAACAAATTACTACATATTAGATGCATAGATAGATAGATAGATAGATAGATAGATAGATAGATAGATAGATAGATAGATAGATAGATAGATAGATAGATAGATAGATAGATAGATAGATAGATAGATAGATAGATAGATAGATAGATAGATAGATAGATAGATAGATAGATAGATAGATAGATAGATAGAAACACTTATGTAAATTAACATATAAACAACTTAAATAAATCATTACTCAACTTTTGCATTGACTTCACAGTTACAACTCAGCATACTGATTTCTACTCACCGTCACTTTTCCATCCTCCACAGGTGAACAGCTGACAGAATGTGTTATTTTGGGGGAGGGAAGGGAATCAAAGTTTAAAATCCTTCAAAGTGTCTGAAACTTGTCCCGGTACAGATCTGCTCCTTTCAATGCCTTCATCAGCAAAAAGCCGGTGAGTCAAGAATTGAGTCCACCACTCCCAGCGACTGAAGCGCTTCTGCTGCTGCGCTTCCTGTTCCAGAGACCAAGTGAGGGCAGTTTTCAGAATGCCTCTTTAAACAGTGCTGCGCTGGACTCACCAGGCTTCACTGTCGGAAACACGATGCTTGTCGCTGCCATCTAAAAGCTGAGACCACTGCTATACATTTTACTTTCCAAGTAATCTCCTGTTTGTTTGGGTTGAAAACGAGGATCTGGTGTCATTGGAGTTTGTTTATCAAAGAGTCTATATAAGTCTCTGTTAAACTCGCTTTAGTGAGGTAAAGCAGCAAACCAAGCTGCAGAACAAGTGTCAGAGATTACCTTGATTCTTTAGCAGAGCTTTGTTTCATACTCAGCAAGGAGAAACCAAATCTGTAGGTTTTGGAGTTTGGGATTAGGATAGCTTGATTGTGAATTGAAAATGTTCCAATGCTCCTCCCTGGTGGACAAACGCCACACTACATGGAAAAAGCTGCTTTGAGTGCGAGACTTAATTGCCTCCGAATAGAATGGCGCAGAACCACAAGCACCAGAATCAGTCGAATTTTATGCAAATCGCTCATTTGTGTATATTTACTATAACGCGCATTCTTCTTTTCATTCGTAGAAGAAGTATTAGATATTTATTATTAGTGTTGATGGTGTGCACTATGAAGTTACTGACGCAGCCAAATCAAGTAAACATAAAAATTGTTACAGATAAAACCATAGCTTAAAAGGTATTATTATTTACATTATATTAATATAAGTAAAATGACACGATAATATGCCCATCTTATATTCAATAAATAGTTTACTATGTTTTATTTAAAACATATTTATTGAATTTTCTTGAGACATTTCAAACAAATATGATTTAATTATGGGATAATTGCACTTCATCAACGCAGTTTCATCTGTTTTATTAGAAATTCAAGAAACAACAACAACAACAACAACAACAACAACAACAACAACAACAACAACAACAACAACAATAATAATAATAATAATAATAATAATAATAATAATAATAATAATAATAATAATAATAATAATAATAATAATAATAATAATAATAATAATAATAATAATAATAAAACCAGCACCACCTCTTTACGCTTGGTTTCGTGCGCAAATAATGACCAAGACATTTCCGTTTTTTCTTGAACAAGAGACACATTGTTATAGTAAGATCAAAGGGAATAATCCTCTATCAAATACATTAACCCAATTTGCAAGTTCCAAGTTCATAGGCTACTCTGGGATTCAATCTTGAACTTTTTTCCCCAAAATGAGTATAACATACTAATTTGATTCAACATCTAGGAATTCTCGCAATAATTCAGTCAGATGTTTTAGTCAAGATGCAGGCGTGGCCGAGCGAGGGCGCTGCTGTTCCTGTGGATTGTTTTAGAAGTGGGATTAAAGCCTAAAAGTGCCGGAACGTTTCTCAAGAATGTGAGAATGTGAGAAATCCGCCTGAGGAGAGTCAAGGGACAAAGGATCCGCACGGTGCTCCAGAATGGCTCAGCAGGTAGGACGAGTGAGGATTTATAAATATTATATAACAGTGTTTTGAAATTCTCTTATTTCTACTGGTGTTATTCTCTCTTCTAGCAAAGCAACGACGAAGGGACAGCATTGATACATATGCAAAAACCTGAATGGAGATGTTCAATGATCTCTGCTTCTTTTAATTTCATCAACTCCATTATAGGATCTGGAATAATAGGTGAATATACGGCCTAAGAGACTATAGACTTACTTCCCATCTAAAGTTGTGATTTCTGAGATGGCAAAACTGCTGTTGCTTTTTCCCCCACAATAACAGATGCTTTAATCCAAGCCCTGCAGCAATATCATATGACTAGCGCCTGCTGAGCCCCCTCTGTTTCATTTATTCATTCATTAGATCCTGAAAAAAGCAACAAAGACTTTGCGAATACAGTTTTAAACTCTAATCTGACAACTTTTCCAACAATTTTTGATTGTAGCACCTTTTTGGCTAATGAAATAAAACCCCCCAGGAATACTTTGACATTATTTCTTGAACTTGAATAACATGTGACAAAAATACTGTTTTTTTTTCTTTGTTTTTTTTTCCAGCCTTCTAGCGCCAGATGATCCTTTTGTTTAGCCAACAGAAGGAAAATAGTTACACTCTTTAAGTGCAAAAGTTTTCATAATCTTTAATATACAAGCCACAAATGTCAATAATTCATTTTATCCTGGATTCATGTGAAAGACCAAGCCAATATAGGTTGTACATGAGAGGCAGAAGGAAAAGGAATTACATTTAATTTTGCAAGTAAATATCTGAAAATATGGGGTGCATATAACATTTTTGGATTCTATACTTTGGAGAACAGTCTGCTGTTGCCATAGACTTTTGGGATCTCTATCAGTTTAAGGCATTTTGCCTGTTTTTCTCTGCAACATAGTTCAAGCTCAATTAGATTGAATGGAGTGTGTACAGGAGCACTTATTGTGAATTATTGACACAGATTTGCAAATTAGATTTAGATATGCATTCTGAATAGACTACGCTAACAGAGGCCTGTGTTTGGGTTCAATGATCTTTTCATCAATGTTTCACCAATGGGATGATGTGTTCAGACTTCTTCTGTCTTACAGGACAATTGCATGTTCACAAAAGGATTCACCTTTGGTCAGATCTGGCAAGAACACATTCTTCCTTATTCTTTCGAGCTAACATGAACTGAATGGCTTCATTTACTTCTGCTGCCACAATAGTTATAGTGTGGAATTCTTCAAAATTCACATTTATTTTCTTCATATATAACTTTGTTTATTATTTCATTACATGCTCAACAAATTCAAACACAAACTAAAAATAAAAAAGCACAGACAATCAACATCATCGTTCACTACTTCTTCTGTTCGCTGACTGTCCAGGATGAAATTCATTCAGAGAAATTAAGCTTAAAAGAGAAAGCCGTGCAGAAGTATGAAGAAGAGAGGAGAATTGAGCACAATTAGGTAGGAAGGCAATGGCAAGGCTAGTGTCCCCTTAATCGCCTGTGACAACCTACAGTCTTACTGGGGTTATATTAAAACACAGGTCCTCTCTGTTTTCTAATCAGGTTACTTCAGGTATTTGTTTGAACTAACTTTGTTATTCAGAGGTATCACAGTGAACAGGACCCAGAACAAATGCTTAAAAATGTTTTCAGATTTTTTTTTTTAGTTGGCAAATTTCAAGTTACAGCTTGTGTGTATATATATATATATATATATATATATATATATATATATATATATATATATATATATATATATATATATATATATATATATATATATATATATATAATAAAATATATATATATATAATAAAAAAAGGCCAAGGTGTAATAGTGATTTTGTTGTATAATCAACAATTAAGGAGCCTAGTTTTGATCCTAAAGCTTCAACTGATGATTTGAACGTATTTCATAGATTTAAACAAATTTTTCCAGCTTTGAAAAAGTTTGATATCTTGTTTTGAACTGTAACTGTGCTTTCCCAAAACTAGGTTTGCCATACGCATTGAACCAGGCTGGGCTTCCATTCGGCCTGCTCCTTTTGATATTGGTTGGATTTATAACAGGTGAGCAATAACACTAAAAGTGGATTGTATCATAAAAGGGTGGGAAACAAGGATGACTTTAAAAAATGGAAATTTAATTCATTGTTTTTGCTTGTTTTGTTTTATGACAGACTACTCAATTGTTCTACTAATTAAAGGAGGAAATCTCTCAGGATCAAACAGTTATCAGTCGCTGGTACAAAACACATTTGGGTTTCCTGGATTTTTGATTTTATCTGCTCTACAGTTTCTGTATCCTTTCATAGGTATGTTTTTAAAACACCAGAAGGAGAAATGATTATTTATGTATGCTGCTCTGTGTCCTGTTTATCTTACTTTTTATCTTCTATTGTGGTTATTGCATAGTAGAAACATTACAACAGACAATCTTAACAATAAAGCACTGATTTATCTCCTGTCTTCTTCAGCCATGATCAGCTATAACATCACAACTGGTGACACACTGACCAAAGTATTTCAGAGAATCCCAGGAGGTTGGTAACTACCTTTTAACATAGATGGATAAAATACGTTTATGGACTTTATTTCATTCACGAAGAATAAAATAATAATCTAAATCACATACATACATTTTATTAATCTTTTATCCAATGTTTGTAGTTGGTCCAGACCACATCCTTGCAGAACGCCACTTTGTGATTTTGTTGTCTACCTTTCTGTTCACCCTGCCACTCTCACTTTATCGAAACATCGAGAGACTAGGGAAGGTACGGTTATACCTAAATATCAATGTCCTGTGTACTGCTAAGATTATCTTGCTGCTGAAATCTTGTGTGTTACCAGGTATCCTTCCTGTCAATGGTGCTAACACTCACCATCCTCATCATCGTCATGATCCGAGCAGCTACTCTTGGACCGCAGATGTAGGAATAAGTCTATCATGAAAAACTGACAAAAGATTTAGTGAACAGTCACTTCTGGAAAGAAATGTCTGTTTCTTTGTTTTACTTGAGATTAACGTTAGAGTCCCTTTCTAGTGTTCCTACAGAGAATGCATGGGCATTTGCAAAGTGGAATGCCATTCAGGCTGTTGGTGTGATGTCTTTTGGTGAGTTAAATTATGTAGATACTAATAACAGAGAATTGATGTTTCCAAGTCATTCCAGACAGTACTCTTATCCAATGAAACAGTCAAACAGATCAGTAAAATCTTATCTTACTTAAACACATCTCTCATAAATAATGCCTGCTTTTAGTTACTCCATCATTCACTTAAAATTCTACATCAGGCCACAATAGCAAAGACTTTTAATTTCAGTTTGCTTTCTCTCTTATCATTAAGAACATATGCATAGAAATGAATTACTACATGTACTTTTTACTAAATGTCATAAACGTAGTTTAAAATTAAGCAAGCACCTCAGTTTATTGATGTAAATCTTTGAAGAAGTAATTTTGCATTAACATGCCTGTTTATGTTTCTTTAGCCTTTATATGCCACCACAACAGCTTTCTGATCTACAACTCTCTGGAGCATCCCACTTTATCCAACTGGTCTCGGGTCACCCACATGTCTGTGGGCTCTGCACTGATAATCAGCGCTGTATTCGCTGTTGCAGGCTACACCACATTCACTGGCTACACACAAGGTATGAGTCTAAACTGTATAGCAATGCAACCCATTACTGTGTTAAATTTATTTGTCTTTTAATCTTCAGTAATTATTTATTTTTTCTTTTGGGTTATATTCAGGAGACATTTTTGAGAACTACTGCAGAAATGATAACCTGGCAACATTCGGTCGGTTCTGCTTCGGCCTCAGCATCATTACCACATTTCCACTCGAGTGTTTTGTTACCCGAGAGGTAAGTCATATTCGGAAAGGCCAACCTGAAAATTTCTCTGCTGAACTTTACATAAATGTGTTAACGTAGTGTTCTGAAGACCAGGTTCTGCCAAGCTGTTCAGCCAGAATTGATTGATTAGTGTTCAATCTAATCATTTCCTCAATGTTTTTAAAAGAATAGGTTTTCTTCCTGTTGTCTGTTTCCTCAGGTGCTTTCCAATGTCATATGCAGTCGTCCTCTTTCCAAAGCTGAACATGTATCGATAACTCTACTCATAGTTGCTGTCTGCACAGCATTATCCCTGGCTTATGACTGCCTGGGAGTTGTTTTAGAGCTAAATGTAAGTGGTACCTGTTCAAACAGGCTCTACCTGTTTACCTAACATCATTTAGCTACATGCAAATTCTCGGAATGAACTTATTTCTTTTTCTTCTGCCATCAAGGGAGCTCTGAGTGCCACACCTCTGATCTTTATCATCCCATCTGCGTGCTACCTCAAGCTCTGCCCAGGCCACTGGTTCCATGGTGAAAAGCTGATTCCCATCATGCTGATAATAATTGGCTTGTTTGTTATGATCACTGGCCTGATACTGATTGGTGTCTTCCCTCAAGATTGCTCACATGGTGTTGAGATGTTCTACTGTGCTGATGTCAACGTCTCTGGCACTGTACCCCCTGAATGACAGAAACCATACATATGTATTTTCCCTAGAGATACACTGACACACATGTAAACAAAGGGCAACAATATCTTTATGTGGATCAAGTATCCTTATTCTTACCTCAAGATAGTATGCCAAGAAGAGCTGTTTGGATACTGGATCCTTTATTTTTTTTATAATTTTGCTTATAGCTGTAGTAGTGTCTTATGTATAATGAGATAGTTGTGTTTTAATTAACTATATATAATTCTGACGTGCTGAATAAAGAGGATTCTAACTTTCTATCTTCATTTTTTGACTAATAGTATGTTTTGATATAACATTATGGATTAACAAAGAGGCCTCCAGTGTTGACATAACTATTGTATGTAGAAGTATCTGTTTTGACAAATTACTAAACCCTAATGATTCCCTGAGTGTGATTATACCAAAATAATATGGTGTTGCCCTTTAGGTGGAACCATTGCTTTTATATTGCTGTTTCAATTTCACTGTGATCTGTTCTCCGCTTGATTTTGAGAACACATAATATATTTATCTAAATTTGAATGCATTGTGTCGCTCAAGGACAAATTCTATTGTCAAAGTCATCATTTTAGAAGAAGTAACAAACTGTTATACTCCAACCCTATGGGCAATGGTGTACTTAAGTGTGCATTATGGAGAGGTGAGGTCAAAAAGTTTCAATAAAATGTCTCTCATTTCAGATATTGTCTTCTGTTTGTTTTGTTTTATTTTTTTTCTTTTTGTTGAAGTTCAATACCATTTGAGGTGGAGAACCAATTACACAAAGTAAGAATTTAACAGTGAAATTATTCAAGATTTGAAAAAAACCCATAGTCATTTAACTTAACAATTTTCACTATTCAGATTGTTTTTCATACCAGTTCCAACCCATGTTTATTGTACCCATAAATTCTAATAAAAAGCATGCAACCATCCATCCATCCATCTGTCCATCCGTCCGTCCGTCCATCCATCCATTTTCTAACACCCTTGTCCCTAGTGAGGTCGGGAGAACATGCAACCGATGTAAGTAAATTATTAGGCACTCAGACTTCATTTATAATGTGTGTTTAAAAAATGTAATGACTGTAATTTTTATATCTATATCAATATGGTGTCTTAGCAATATGTTTTATTTAGACTTTATTTTTTTTATTGTTGAGATTTAAACTTTTTTTTTTTCTTTGACAGTTTTTTTAAAAAAACATTTAGGTTTTACCATTAATTTTTTTACTTTTATTTCATTTATGCAGGCTGTGGGACTTGTGCACATTTTAATCAGCAACAAGGTTTTGTGAAGAAAAAAATATGCTATTTACATTGTATAAAAATAGTAATACAATGATTGCAATTTTTCACATGAAAAGTGGGCTCCACAAAGCGCCACATGGTGTCGCTTTAGACAGTAAATTCAGAAAAGAAATTATAAACAGCCACGCTGGTATGTTTTCACAAGCTACAGGTTATTTCAATGTTGACGAATTGACTTTGTGGTACTAAATCTAAAGTGTATATCGAGTTGTTTCTATTTATATTTAAATTTAAGCTATACAACTGAACACAAAGTGAGGGCCCTTCTGGGAAGTGTGACGAACCGAGAACCGCCCCGCTTTTAGAGCTCTGTGTCTGTGATGTAGCTCCAGATGAAAGTTGGCACAGTCCTGTTAACTAAAGTGTCAGGAGAGAAATAACGCAAAACTAAGGAGCTTAAATGAACGAAGGGGCATAACGTCCGCTTTTCAAGAAGCCCTCATCAAGGAGCGACATTATGTTTTCACCCAAAATCTGTTTTTAGGAGTGCTGACTTCTTCCTCCTAAAAGACTAATGGAAGATGACATCTGCTTTGAAAAACATCTGAATTCATGGTAAGTCACAATCAGAAACAGTTTGTTTCTTTTTATTGCAGAAACAGTTAACAAGGCTCAAGCTGGTGACCTCATGCGGGGGATTCGCCCACCTTTTGGTTTTGGTGTCGCATGAAAACTCCAGCGAAGAGGGCTTTTGGTATGACGGCTCTCACTAAAGATGAACTGCGCTTTCTGTTTGTGTTTGAATTGTCCCAAGGATTTCGTAAGGCCGATGAGTTTAGTCATGGATGATCGTGGATCCCAGCCCCATCCGCGGAGCACTTCCTTGAGGTAAGTACAGCAAAAACAGTCATTGAGAGAGGGTGCTGTAAAAACGTTCAAAAATAATTAAGGCAGTTTATTTGTTACAAGAAATGTTATTCTTCTTAAGCTTAGAAAATCTTTATGTATTTGGAGAATTTCATCCCGTTTTTGTGCAAAAATAACATTCGAAACTTTCACCTGTGCACACAACCAGCTGTATTCCCAGCTGTTTGACACATGAGCATAATGCCACCTTTGTCACCCAATTTACCTAATTTTAAACTGACATTCCTTAAACTCAGTACATTTCAGAGGAGTCAGGGTTGCTTCAGACGTTTCAGCCTCTGAACCCTCCTCATTTCCTGCTTACAGTGTTATTATTATTTTTTCTTCTTCTGAGAAATACCCCCGACCACATGCAGAGGTCATGGGAACTATTTTGGAGGCTAAACATACAGTCTCTGTCACTGTGCTGTGCGTGATGATTGTTGTGGAAGTCACACATCCACTGGGGTTATAGAGGATATTGTATTATAAACACATCCCCCTCCCTCCTTCCAAAAAAAAAAAAAAATGGTGCTGGTGAAGTGCTTGGTGTGACTTGATGGAATTTCCCATCAATTTTGGTCCATATAGAGTCATAGGTGATGTCAGCTGCTTCTATTACTGTGGTTGGAATCATTAAAAAGTGGAAAGTGAGTTTCCAGAGCCTTTTCGACATCTCTTTTCACTGTTTTAGCAATTTGTTGCCAATTGGCTGAGATTTTAAGATGAAATTTAAGGTGACAGTCAAGACCAACTGCTCAAACTTTCCAACCCTGGCTTATTTTTACTATTTTGCATTTGTGAAAAAATGTTTGTATGAAAAAGTTCTCCTCTTATTTTGACTTGTAAGGGAATTACAGTTTTCTTATTTTATTTCAAGTTATAGCTATAAACCACAGTGTATGCCATTTGGATTTTATGCAGCACAAAGTCTGCAATTTACCAGTCATGTTTTTGGACTGTGGGAGGAACCCGGAGTACCCGGAGAGAACCTACACATGCACAGGGAGAACATGCAAACTCCATGCAGAAAGATCCCGGGCTGGGAATTGAACCTAGGACCTTCTTGCTGCAAGGCAATAGTGCTATCAACTGCGCCACTGTGCAGCCCATCCCTCATATCCTATTATGCAAATTCTTCTTGAGTATTTCTGGCATAAATATATAAGGTCTAGTTTTAACTGTGATAAGGTAATATATGAAAGAAAATAAAACCCAAAAAAGCCAAATTTGCTGAAAGTAATTGGCTGATTGTTATTTAGCAATAGAACCTAGACTGGAATAACAAAAATCTATAATAGAGAAGAAACTACGCAAAATGAAATGAATTTTGAAACAGCATCAACATGCCTGCTAATTTAGGTGGAAGGACATGTCTTAGGTTTGGAGTTATGTCATGCTTTTTTCAGTTTGAGATGATTAATTCAAGAGTGGTTCTGTATTTAAACTTCTGCAAAACTGTATCCTTTACCTGCCTGGTGTGTTCCTTGGTCTTCATGATGCTTTGTTCATTGTTCATTAAAAAACCTGCGAGGCCTTCAAACGACATACAATAAATTGACTCTATTTATAATTGTGTAAGATCTGAGGGCAGTTAGTTGCAATGGCCCTCACTTAGGGGTATAAAGGTTGCTGAATGGAAGCAAGTTTCTATTTGTATAACTTGTTTTCATCCACTTCAATTATGTTCTAGGTTAGTCTGTCTTTCCAAATTACTCCCAAATCTCATTAAAGTTTGTGACTTTACTGTGACAAAGCATGAAAAAGTTCAGGGAGTGCACATGCTTCTGCGTGGTACTGCATGTTCATATTTTATAAAGTAGTTTGTAAGTCAATTTTTTGGTGGGTTAACCACGTTTCCATCCTCAGCTGGGGTGTGGTGGAGATAGTTAAAGACATATGTTCTCCTTTTTTTTCTCTTTTATTTGGGGAGACTAACCTGCTGCTTCTCTCCTTTTCAAGCGGGAACATTTTCAGTGACCCCCGAAGCTATGCTTCATTTGTTGTCCAAATACTGACCCTGCCAGAATCAGTTTCCTGGCTGATTTAATGCAGAAATGTTTGCTGCCACTAATGCGAATATTATTTTCCTAGAGGCAGTGCTAGCAGTATTGCAAAGTGGTGTTGTTGAAGTGTTTTTGGGAACTATCTTTTTAATGTCAAGAAAAATACTGTGCTTTCGTGACACTTTTACAATAACATTCTTTGTTGCCAAAGAGAAGCATATTGGTTCAGTCCTCTGACAGTGCACAGCTCTGAGCTGGTCCTGGTAATTGGACACACCTAAAAGCATGATCTCACATGGCTGGCTCTCCTTAAGGGCAGAATGTGGAACTGGTTAAGGTATTGTGAATCCCCACAGCTGTTTCCTGACATGCAGGCAGTCCCAGAGCACAGCTGCTCACATGAGTTAACAGATGAATAGTATGGCAAGACTTGATGGTATGAAATGAGTTATTTAAAGAATTTGGGCAAGCACAGTTGAAACGCCAGAGTTAAGGCACAAAAATCACAAGACGCAGACGAGACTAAGGCGTATCACATTTTTCTTTTTCTTTTTACATTGTAGTTATCCCCAGAGACAACAAGGCCGTCTTCATTTAGAATCATGCATAATTTGATAGTGAGCATACTGCCTTCAGATTGCCCACTCACAACCAGTGGGCTCAGAAACCAAGATAAAGAGTGTCATTGAAAAATATCCACCCACTACATGAAATATAGGGGGAAAAAATCAGCCGTACACTTCCAGCAGCGTTTAACGAGTGAGTGTTTGAATGCTGGAAAGTTTTATCTCATTGATGCTTTCTCAGAAGCCAACTTTCTGCAAATGTTGAATAATAGCTGGCTTTTTTGCTACTCTGGGCTCATTAACAACACATTTACCGCTAACACCAGAAGACGACCTCTTTTAACAGTAAATAATTTCATTAAGCATGGTTCTTATTATTTACTTATTTCTACTGCTTGGTGTTTCTGTTGGGTGCAGCAACAGATTTGTTGCACAGATTCAGGTTTGTGCACAAGTTAAATAGACTGGAAGACATGCCCCCACGTTCTTTCTGTTGTGCACTTTTCCAGGCCATAACAGTTGGATGCTTCCCACTCTTAGCCTGACTAACACTCACAATGATCTCCCATGAATGAGTCCTTTGTGTGCTCACAATGACAAATTTTGCATATCTCCAATAATATTCAAACTTTTTATGCAGCGAAGGGGCAAATTGCCTCTATTTGCTTGACCTTCATTATCAATGTTTGTCCAGTTTAGATGAGATATTAGCAGTGAGAGGCTTGCCAGTCCTGACTTGCGTTTCTGTTTCTTTTAGTCCATTTCCACATTTTGTCAAATTACAATGTTATTTTGTTTGGAGTTTACGTGCTACATTGCCAAAAACTGCAGTAATTGCAAAGTGGAAGACAAAAGTGGTGTTTTAATTTGTATTTACTATGTAAAATCTGAAGTGTTGTGTGGATTTATATTCAGCCCACTGATTCTGTACTTTCAGGAATCAGATTTTGGTGCAAGTAAAATCTTTTAGCTGTAAGTTTTAGTGGTTTTTATTTACCAGCTTTCCAACAATGGAGAGAGATTTTATTCTTATTTTTGCAAAATGGCTCAAGCTCTGTTGTATACTGAGCATCGGTGAGCAACAATTTCTATGTCTCAATTTTATTTATGCCTGGACTTTGACTGGACCATTCTAACACATGAATAAACTTTGTTCTAAATCCGGGGTATCCCACTCCAGTCCTTACCAGCTAATGCCCTGCATTTTTGAATGCAAAATGTATGCAAGCTGAATTAATGGCTGAATAACGTACTCCCAGTGTACCAGTGAACTATTCTTTTGATTCTGATGTGATGAAAAGGAGGTAACTACAAGGCAGGACATCTGCTCTTAAGAGCTTGGGATCTAAAACTAGGGCAGTAAAATATTTGAAAATCATACATTAGTGATAAAATTGGTAAATATTGCAATAGCAATATTAGTTGCAATATTGGTCGGTTTTCTTTGCTTCTTATTGTTCTCATTTCTGGAATTTTGAACAATGTCATTTGTGCCTGATGTGAGCGTCTGCTGCTGTGAAACTGGCTAAATTTTACTCTGTCAGGAGAAATGCATGCTAATTACATATGAAATATTTGCCAACAATTATTGTTGACCAAGCGGTCAATAAATAATTCCGTAGAAGGTTTCCTAAAAATATATTTTGATATTTTATATTTTTACTTGTAAAAAACAAGTCTAAACAATATACATTTTTCCTCCTTCTCAATTATTTGCTTCTTTGTGTTGATCTGCTAGATAAAATCCAAATAAAATGACTTGCAGTTTGTTGAACTGTGAAAAAGTTCAAGGGGTGTGAATACTTTTGCACGACACTGCTCTTTTGCAGGGCACGGAAAAAATCTTGACATGTTTTCTGGTTGCCAAAATAAATATGTGGCAACCGGAAAAATCCCTGTCCCAGCCGTCTATTTGAGTCTATATGCATAACAGTGGAGGTATAATGTGGAAAATGTGTGTATTCTATGATGTGGTTCTCTAGATGGCACTGTCACTGTGCATGTGTTTGGGAAGTGGTCTCCATGTGGCCACTTGTGTGGCTTGCAGTTTTCATATTATCACACTGCTAAAGCACAGATAGAGTGAACCTTATCATTTCCCAACATGACCGTAGCAACCAGCGAACCACAGCATGACACTAACAGGCAACCGGGCCACGGTTTCAGTGAGGAGTCTAGCTCTGACAGCAAACATTAGTAACTAAAAGGAGGAGAGCTACTTTGTATTCAAGATCCACACAATCTGTGTGTCCAGCTGTATTTTGCAGTGCGCTTTGCCTCTGAGGTAATGCTTTTCTGGCTATAAACATGTCACTCTCTTTATTATGATTTTAGAAGACATTAAGTGGACATATAAAGATATTTGTCTTGTGCCTCACTTTAGATCGTATGCTCGTAATGATGTTAAGTTTTTGGGTTGTATCATTTCAGTACTTCACATTTAGTTTTTTACAAATAAATATCTGTTGTAGTTTAAAACCACTGTGCCTGTCCACTTTGGAAAGCTCAGTTTGTGTGATGAGCAAAACATGGAGTCTGTGCTTTTGTGCCACTGATAGATGCTCTTTTGTAGACAATGCTGCATTGTTTCAGATGAAGGGATATGGATTTCACGGTTATAATTATGGCTGCAGACGATGGCTGTCTTCATCTCAACTAAATTGTTTCATCTAAATGTTTGTTGCACTTTGAAATGCACAAACTTGGTTAAATCATCAGAGTCCGGAGTGAATTACTGCACCTTATCATTTCTTTCTGTGTATTGTGTAACTTGAAAGGACCTCCTGATCACCCAACCAACTGCTTCTAAGTGCATTCTCTTGTGACGTGTGTAAAAATGTGCAGCAACTGACAAAAACATGCATTGTGTTCACTCTGAATTCTCCTCCTCCCCCTTTGTACGTTCATTGCTTTGATATGGTGCAATGTTTACAGGGAAAATATTTGAACTGCGTGGAGATAAGGACAGGGTAATGTACCATAGCAGATCCCAGTTAAGTGTCTCAAAGGAGATTTGGAAACTAAAATGAATGATTTTTTTTTTTTTTTTTTTAAATCTCTTTCCATCCCTGTTGACTTTTAGCTCTTTTGATCTTTCAGTGCTATACTAAAGTGTGCAGGACTGATGTTAAATGAAGCTGGGCCAGATTATGACAAGTGGACCTAATGACAGCTAAAATGAGTACTCCACATAATGATGTAAGGGGACACCCTGAGACGTTGCGTTTTTCCAGGCTTATGCGAGAAACTGCTGCGGAGAAGAAAAAAAAATGTTGTGCCTAAAGTATAAACGATACATTTAGGAGGTGGGAAGTTCTCATAAGGTCCCTGAGGTCTTTTTTCTAACAAATCTCCTCCCATCCCTCACTGCTCATGAACTGAAGGCCTATCCAGATACTCTAAAATGCTTGTGTTTACTGTGAGTGACCTCTTACCAGATTAACAGCTGTGGCTCTGGCACTGTGTTTTGTCTTTCCTCTGGAACCTCTAGTCTTCACCACTTGAGACTAGCAGTTTGTTTTATGCAGTGAAACACAAGGTGCAGACATAACTTCACTTACATTCAGCTCAAGAATGATTAAGGATAATAACAGCTGGCTTCATGTGAACGTTTGAATGTAGTTGTTTGACGAAAATAAGGTAGAGAAGGGGTTTTCATATGTTAGGTAAGAGGGGGGGGGGATGGTTTAGGAGGTGGCTGCCAAATACCTGCAAAGTCTGAGTATGCCAAGACTTTTGTGGGAGGAAATATTTGTTTAGTTCTTTTATCAAATTGGCTGGAGATCTAGTGTGAGCCTCACAACTCCCAAAGCCTTCCAGGAGGGTGTTGACTCTCATCAGAGCCCTATGAGGAGTCTGATTTTGGTTGCTGATTAGCTGATCATGCAAAATATTGTTTCCTTGAGTTCCTTTCCTCAGTAAATGAAATAATGTAATGGTATTTGACTGATAGCTCAACAGCAAGGGAAGCACAACATTTATCAAATACACTTAGATTTGTGAGAAAACCTACCAAAGAGACCAGGTTATTGAAGGTTAGAGCTCTAGAAGTTGTTTGAAAAGGTGGCATTTCAGAGAAAATGTTTGAGAAATTATGTCAATTCGGCATTATATAGTGTTGAAAAAACAGTGAGCAGAGTTGCACCCATCAATGTTTTGAGTCAGACTATAGGTTTTGATGAGCTTTAAGCTTTTCTACTTTCTGGTTTACGTGAAAATGCAACTGTCTTCACAATAAAGAGTAAATACGGTGTTGTGAAAGTAGTTGTCCCCTTACAGATTTTAGTTTTCTTTTTTGACTGCTACATGTGTCATTTATTTTCACATACCAGAACTTGATATTTTCAGTTATTTGGTTCTTCAGCATTTTCCAGTTCTCCTGAGGTGAAAGGTTTGCAGAGCACATCATGACATTTTGTTGCCACATTTTTGAGAAACTGCAAAAACAAACATCTATTTTTAGAAAGTCACCAACTTTGTAATGTTGCTCAATTCTTCATGGACAGCTTCCTTGGTTCCCACTCATTTGTCTTCCTGCAGCATTTTATTACTTTGGATTTGACTGAATTTGATAGAAACTTTAAGAGGTTCTATCGTAATGCACAGCCACACATTAATCTGTACTACAGAGATTTGTCATTACTTTACAGTACAGCTATGTAGCACTTGTATTCTTGTGCATTAACATACCTGGACAGTAACTGTGACTTGGATTTTCACTTTTCTTAAAAAAAGACTTCATTTTCTGAGGCTGTATAGCTCCAGCTTGCTCACATCTCCGCTCACCGTCTACCTCCTTATCATTTGACAGTATTTAGTGGTGGTGTTTGCAGAATGGGTTGCACATTCTTCAGTGAAAGCGTAAAACTACTGATAAAGAACTGCTCTGATTTCACAATGGAAAAACTTGTTTATTGCTTTCGTACCAGATAGTGTAAAGTTTCCAGCACAAAGTAGCCATTATTACAGTGAATTAGGCATTCAGCACATTTAGAGTATGACTCATTGTGGAAAATGTACATCAACAGAAATGTTACTGTTTAAACATCGATTAGAGGAAATCAATCTTACAGGAATAAAGTTAAGGGTTGTAAAAAAGATTTCTTATTTTGATGGTAAAGGCAACAAAATGAATTTTATAATTTAATATTGATAGTAATATTGCAGTGATGCTCAGAGAGTAAGTCTTTCAAACCTGTTGCTGCAAACCATGCAGAAGCAATCAGTGATTTTATCAGTCAGCTGTATCTGGGACAGGAGTACCAATTGTAAATATAGGAAACAGATGCAATGTTTTGAACAAGATGAAAACATGAAAATCCTCTAATTAGTCATTTTCTAGTGGACTTTTTTGGGTAAAAGTATGATAAGTACACTGAATGGATTTGGATAAGATGTCTTGAAAGTTGAATGAAGCTTTGCAAAAAAGATCTGTTGCGTCTTCTTATTAGTCACAGTTTTATTCTAAACAATGACATACTGATAAAATGGAATGTTTTGAATTCATATCTGTAGAGTTTTTATTTTACAGAAGTCATTGTTTCTTTTATTTCAAAGGAAACATTTGTGAAACTTTTATCTATTGCTTTGATACTTCTAGACAAGTTCAGTTTGACTTTAAAAGTGTCAGAAAAAACATTAAATTAATCTCATCAAAGTCATCAATCACATGGCAGAACATCAATGCATTTAGGCATAGATGTGGTGAAGTCAACTTGTTAAGTTCAAGCTGAGTATCAAAGTGGCACATAAAACAATCTGCTCATACATTTGGGATGATTTCTTGGGTTTACAAAGAATGGCGTGAAAGAGAAAAACTATCCAGTTAGTGGCATCAAACATCAAACCTTGAAGCACATGGGGTTCACTTGCAGAAGTTGCACTTCATAACAAAAAATTGTGGCTACAATTTAAATAGGCTCACCAAAATTGGACTATATTAGATATATCAAACCAACAGAGCTGTGTTGGGTTTTGGTTACACAAAGATTTGCATCATGGGTATGCAGTCTACAAATATGCAGGAAACACATTGTGGTATAATGCCAATGTGGACCAAAATCTCTGTTAAAAATTTTCAGAAACCTAGTTGAATATATGCCATAAAGGCACTTCTAATGGCAAAAGGGGCTACAACATTTCACAAACAAAATGTACCTAATAAAGTGGCCAGTTGTAGGTTATGTTTTCAGTTATTTGTGTGCATTTAATAAGTGAGGGAGACAACTTCTAATGATCCTCCATCATGTTCAGACATAGTCAATCATCACAGTTGGGAAATGCATGTTCTTTGTTCACCTTGACTCACTATCATTATGGTTTTGCACAACCGACGGTCCTTTAACGTGGTTTGGGAGTGAGTCAGTTCTTCAGAAGTAAGGCGTGGTTTTAAACTGTTGGCATTGTTTTTTTTGTTTTTTTTTCATAAGGAAAATAAAACAGGAGTACAACCTGATTTAAATTAATGAGACCCTGTGAGAAACAAAACCATTATCAGAAGTCTCTACTTAAGTTTGTTTGTTCTTAAGTTAGTTTGTAGACTCTGAAATTGCTTCACTGCTCAGCAAAAAAAGAAAAAAGTAAATAAATTTGATCATTCAGCAGATCCAAAGTCCTGTGAGCCCATTCTTCTCTTTATGCCTGCTAGCTTGGACCCTCAGGTTCATGTCTGCAAAGGGGGGAGGTGAGCTGCTTACCTCTCTGCTCAGGACCAAAGAGAGAGAGAGAGAGAGAGAGAGCTGCCAATTTTTGAATTACAGCTAGAGGGCTGGTGGAATTTTAGGCAGAGGGAGACAGATTTCTGATGTCAGATTAGGGCGTGGCATTAAGGTGGGCCTTTTAAGGCTGTACTGGCAGAGATCAGTCTGTTTGACTTCTCATGGGAGAACATAGCTGAAAGGGGAATTATGTGAGTGGGGACCAGCGTGCGCAGAAAGGTAAGAGCGGTAAATGAAATGCTGGCAGCTTCACTGGAAAAGCAGGTCTGTCACCTGCTCTCAAACATTTCTGCTCCCCCTCACTGTTTTGTTTGTTGGGTTATGTGCTGTGGAAGTATGAAGCAAATGATTTCTAGCCAAGTTTTCTTTCATTCAGGGAAGTTTCAATGCATGTGTTGTGACTTGAAAGCCAGGGTGTGTTGGGCCTGCTGCACTGTGGCATGTTTAAGCCTGTATATTTGATTGTATAGCTATGCTACAGCTGCTGGAGTTGTTATGGTCAGTGGAGCATTGAGCTGTGGATTTAGTTTCTTAAAATAATCAGGGTGTAGCCTGACAGTGTGATTGAAGAGGAAAGACTTCTATGAAAATAGCAAAAAAGAGAAACAATAAAAACAAATTGTTTATATCTTGTACATGAACCCACCATTCCCAAGGGGCCATCACATTACCCTGCAGCTGTTAACATACCACAGAAGGCACTTTTGGTAATTCTTCATATTCTTTTCTGCAACTCAAAGAGAGAGTAATATTTCTTGCTAGCTTTTTTTTATTTTTTTTTATTTTTTATTTTTTTTAGTTTTGTTAGAATTTAATAAAATAAAGTTCATAAAAATGCTGAATGTTTCATTTTCTTGTTGGAAGTAATTCCAGATGGCATGAAGAGTCTGACTGTTATTCTGTCAGACTGTTTTGGTGAATTTTCAGTTTTATTTTTTGTTTTTCCACCTTTCTCCTCTGCTGCCTGGGCTTGTCATTTTCCTTTTCCCACCTAATCAAAAAAGTATTTGAGGTATTTTTACAAAAGTAGACACATCTGGACATAATTTTTCTTTTTTCTTTTTTTTTTTACAAGAATAACCGACTGACCTATTTGTTTTTACCTTCTTTTTTTCTTCTAATATCTTTGCATACATATGTTGCAGGCTTCGTTTTATCTGCATTCAAATCTCAGATTATCTTGTGGCTGCATTTCACACAATTCAGTTTTCTGAAGCAGAAAGTATTTATTATCTTTCAGAAAGTATATTTCTAGAATATCAGCATGCTGTCCCTCTGGGCCATGTCCTATCACCATTGCTCTTTGCAAATAATACTAATAATTTAAGGATACATTCCGAGTCATGATGAGTGGCATCACCTCTGTGGCTGTACTTGACATTGTAACATTCAATGCCATTGTTGATGCAGGAACATATGGAGAAAAAATAAAACTTTGACCATTGTAAAGTAGAAGAGGACTACAAAGATGGTTAGTGTAATTCTAAACAATGTATGAAGAGTAATGGTAAGATAATTATAAATAATGCTTATTAAGTGATGAGATGGTTGCAATTTTTTACTATTGCCTTCCGGGAGACAAACGCAATAAAAACGATGGGTGGTTTTGCTGGAGTTCCCAACTTGGAACCCTTACTTCCTTTTGATTCTCTCCAGACCTCCCTATAAAAAACTAATTTATTGATTGTTCTTTTTTTATCTGTTTTTGTGTGTACATATTTAAATATGTACACACAATTATTTTAAATGAGATCAGTGGGAAGGAGGGTTGAACATACAGGCTGAATGCGTTTTATGCAAAGCTGAACAATTTCCTCTTGCGTGGGCAAAAAATGTTTATAATCGTGTTTTATGACAAAGTGTAAGAGGGGACATGGTGTTGATCAGCCTCTTAATTACTGCTGATGTAGGATCGTGTCTGTTAGCTATGCTCTGTGACTTTCAATGGGCTTGCTTGTGATTATTGGAGTTCCCAGACTCTTCCTGTAAATGAAGCATCAGCACAGTCGAGCTGCAACACGTCTCCTCCCATTCAGCAACACATCAGCACAGGCCTGGATGAAAAACACACGCCGCCCTCCATGTTTGTCACCTGCCCGAGGTATCTCAATTTTAAAAACACTTCCGTGTTGACAGAGCTGTATAAACTGGGATGAGCCGGAGGTGCGACAGCTGTATGTTATTCCATGCTAATTTGTTAAATGCTTCCATATGAGGCATTTACGGGCAAATACATTGTAGCCCAGAGGATTAAAAAAAATGTTTTAATTGTTAAGCAATACTTCAGACAACAAACAAATGCATCACTAACTTTAAAAATATTTAGTTTAGGTTTTACTTGAAGATTAATGTGATCGCCGCAGCAATTTTCAGCAATGTTCAGCTGGAACATATCTCAGACTTTCATCGATCACTGACCTCATTCTTTTCAGATTCCTCCATGAGGCCTAATTCTCTCGAATCCAAACTTTGTGAGCTCATTTGTTGGGCCTGCGCCAGAACGTCTTACACATTCATTCTTTCTCGCTCATGTTTCCAGGATCTGTACAGTATCAAAACTAAGTCCGGTTCATATCCCAATACCGTTCATCTACATCACCAAATTGTTTACATTGGATGGTGATTATAACTTGCCCTGATGATATGATAAATATTATTATGCTTTTTTTTTTCATATTCTAGATGCACCATGTCAGGAAACCTATTTTGGAGGTTAATATTCATCTTTTTTGTTTGCACTTAATTTCCACTTTGGATTTTAACCGGATGTCCTTAACATATGAAACCTAAAAAATCCATTTATGCTACAAATATTTCTATCTTAATGAAATTCCAATGTTCAGGCGTGGATAGGTGGTCCTATGTTGATTACGTTTTACTTAATATAAAAATTCAGGCAACAGTTTGAAAAATAGCCATGCAAAAGTAAGTTTTAGGTGTCACTTAAACCTTTCAATAAATAAATGCCTCATTTGAAATTGTAGTGGAATATTTTGAATTATGTCAAAGAGGAGTTGGCTCCTCTTTAATATTCTTTCTATACATTTTAAAATTAAATAATTGTTCTTCATACAGCCACATGTTTTATTCTGTCCTTTGAGTTTTGCAGGTTTACTACATGACTAGTTTGACATTATAAATGTTTTTAACGGACTTCTTAGACAAACTGTTGGAATATCTTAAGGCTTTAGAAACAATTACAATCCAACATGATCTGATTAAACACAACTCACTTTTTACTTCTAGGCATTTACTCCTTTTTGTTTGTTTTTAATTTACCATAAAGTGTAAACCCATTTATGATTTAGGTTTGCTGGGTACAAGTTTAATTTCTTTGGTTTGCTGTTGGTTTTGACTCAAAGATCAACAAGTTTTACCAAAACTGCTTTTCTTTATAAGCAGTTGTTTTCCTTTTACTTACTAATGTTTAGAGTTGAGTGCTTTTATACCCGAAGTGATAAAGTTGTAACAAGCCGTTCTGGTGCGACCAATAGGAAAATTCAACAGCCTAAGAACCATTTGACCAAATATTCCAGTGGTGAGGTGGTTTTAGGCTAAAAGAATTGCACAGACATGTCAAAATATCCACAGAAACATAAAGATAGAGCCCTAAATAACCTATTTGGACAGTAAATCAGCAAAAAAAAAAAAAAAAAAAGTTGCTTTGAGGGTGAGTTTCACGGCTATCAGCCCCTACAGCAATACTAATATTTCACCAGTAGACATGATCAAGTGGTGCTTTTGACCTTGCATTGCTTGGATTCCTCTATTTGAATGAGTAGTGTCCCTGTGTGAGACGTTAAAAGCTGATCCTCTGGAGTGATGAGTCCGCAAAAAAAGAAACCTCTTTGTATCTGTGCATAGGTCAACTAAAAGAAATGGCAGGAATGTTTTCAGGAGTTCATTTGCTTGCTTTTTCTGACCGGTTTACTTTTTTTTTTTTTTGTAACATGCTGTTTTCATGTCAGAGTAGTCTGTAAACATGCACAACTCCTGCTGTCTGCACCTTTATTGATTTTGTTTGCAGGAATGCAAGGCTTTGACAAGCACTTGATAACCTAACAATATTTACAAAACATATTAACCTCTACGTGAATATTCCACAGTGAGTTACATGTAGGGTTTAATCTCCCTTTTTTTTTTAAATATCAGTATCTCTCACATGTCTTTCCATTCTCAGTCTGTTCTTCAGGCTCAGCGAGCAAATCTGTCCTCTTAGTTGTCTTGTGACTTGTGGACTCTAAAATGTTACAGCCTCAGTTCTTTGTAAAGCCTCTTGAAGAAAAAGTTGCTATTCTTGCCTGGGAGGACACATTTTAGTGTTTTCATTTCTATAATTTTTTTTTAATTATTATTTTTTAATACAGGGCCACAATCAAAAACACTTTAATTTGTTTGCATAAAGAAATGCAGTGTTTGAAAGTGCAAATCTGAGACTGGCCATCTTCTTTTCTAACTGCAGAGTGTCGACCAAAACCAAAGCCCCTTCCCCACCAGGACTGAAGACAGCGGATTGTTCAGGTTTCTCCCAGTGGCACCCAGGAAGCCCTCGTTTAACCATG
The DNA here is from genome assembly GCF_019740435.1 of Gambusia affinis. Classification (NCBI taxonomy): domain Eukaryota; kingdom Metazoa; phylum Chordata; class Actinopteri; order Cyprinodontiformes; family Poeciliidae; genus Gambusia; species Gambusia affinis. Next base: position 16,733,066 of record NC_057878.1, read on the forward strand.
GACCAGAAGGAGAACCTGATGGATAAAGAGCTCTCTCTTGTTGTGGTTTTGCCTGGTGGAGTAGAAAAGAACACCCAAGTTGAAGGAAGGTAAGATGCATTCAGATTAACTTAACCTCTGTAAAAGCTGGTTTATTAAAAACATTTGGAGTAAATTTCTTTCTCACACTGAACATCCAACATTTAAGCCCGACATCATGAGACTGATGACGGATTAAGTCATCACATGACATCCTGCTTCTATCAGACTGAGTCAGATGGGTGGAGTCGCTGAATGCTGTGGTCCCAGTTAACGTGGATACTTGGCCAGTATTAATTGCGGTAGCTGTGTTGTCATGACCCAGTAAAAAGATTAAAGTAGAACTGTACCACCTAATCAGATCAACATGTCTGCATACCTCCATGCCAGAGTTTCAGAGCAAGGTCTCTGTGTCTTTCTTTATCTCGCGGCTCATCAAGAGAGTTTACTCAAGATATCAGCATCTGTCATTCGCTCAAGGCACACCATACAAACAGTCACAGAGGGATCCTATGCACCTTGGACTCTCGAGAATGAATTAAGATTGTTCTTGTTTGGTTAGACTGGATGTATCTTATTTTCATCCCTTCAGGTTTGTTCAGATTGCTCAAGCAACAGCTGAAATTAGTTGTAGCTAAACACGTTTGAATGGTTTCTTTATAGACATTTTATTTTGTTATATTCGCCAAACTCCAGTACCTCTTGCATCAGAAAAAAACGTTTTGTTTACCATGTGTAGCTATCCGCAAACCAGATCTTCAAGACAGATTAGATTAGATTTTATCATGGTTTTCTTTTCATTTTCAAGCACAGACTTGAAATGTGTTTTCGGTTACTGTAGGCTTGGTGCTGTTTTTGCAATTTATGGTTTTACCTTGGACTTTGTGAAACCAAAATGAAAACAAATATTCTGTAACTATTTTATTGTTTTACATCGAGTATAGGAGACTTGAAATATCATTCTATTCTATAATCAATTATTTTGTAGAAAAATTAAAATGCATATCTTTCCACAAATGTATTGCATTTTATGCATTACCATTTTATGCATTAAAACACCTGTTTTAAAAAATGTTATCAGTGTGCAATATCCCGTGATTGTTGGATATGTGTTTGTGCTTGTCTCATTCTAAGGTGGCTTTTTAAGGCTCATTTCCATTTTAAGTGTTTGAAATTTGAAAAAAAACTTTATTTTTAACAAAAACAAACTGCTTTTGAAGAAAATCTCTCTTACCTACTTCAGATTTTACCTGCTTATATGCAGTGACGCACAACATTGTAGCCTAAATTCATAAAACGATTTTCTTTTACAAGAAATGCAGATGCTACCTTGGCATCAATAACACTGATTGCTCTGATATGAGATTAGTTCTTAAGAAATTAAATACCCTGTTTTGAAAGCACACAACCTAAATTATGCTAAGGTTTATAATTTGTTTCCAAAGTAATTAGACTTAATGCGCACAGTTTCAACCTTAAATAAACTTGTCTTCCTCTTGCCGACATGTTTATAGTGGAGCAATTTGCTGAAATGCTAAGTTAAGATTAGCATGTTTACTTTCTGTTTTGGTGGGACTCATTTATTTTGGTGGAACTCATTTGGAGCTTAACAGATTTTATTACAGCTCCAATGTGGTCAAACCTTACTGTGCTTCCGAAAGTTCTTTGCTTTGAGTGTTGTAAAATTCAAGCTGTAATAATCAGTACCACTGTAAAGAGTTAAGACTCTGAAACTGGTTTGCAAAGATTTGTTGACAAAGTGAATGACGTGTAATGCAGTATTACATGCCATGTTTTTTTTTGTTTTTTTTTCTTTTTTTAAGAACATGCCAAATGGCTCACCTGAGGTTCAGTTATGAAAATCCCAGAGTTAAGTTTCATCAAGGACTCTAAGACCACTATGTAAAGGAGCAGCCCCATTCATGTTCTAATTATGTAAGCTTATTTTCAATTTCCTTTCATTCCTGTCTCTCAGCAAACCCCTGATGGATCTGTTGGTCACACTGTGTGCAAAGTATCACCTAAATCCATCAAGCCACACTTTAGAACTGGTTACTGCCAACAGGAACAACATCAAACTCAAGCCCAATGCCCTTATAGGAACCTTAGATGCAGAAAAGGTCATTTTGAAACCGAAAGGAGAAGATAAAAATAAGAAGGCTGGTCCACAGATACCAGAGGTAAGTTATCAAAACTAATAGATTCAAGAATCCTCTTTGGAAATTCAGTGACTGATCTTCATTTTTGTAAAACTTTCACCTGCCGATACCAATTCAGATTTCATATATAACAAAAAGATTAAAAACAAAACTTTTTGTTTTTTCTAAACCTTTTTGACATAAGTGACCCAATTGTCCTCAGTAATCCAATTAGTGACTCATTGTTTGTTCTCCAGGCTACTGTTCGGATGGTGATAAACTACAAAAAGACGCAAAAGACAGTTTTAAGAGTAAATCCTCAAGTTCCCCTCCATGAACTGTTGCCAGCGATATGTGAGAAATGTGAATTTGACACAGAGACCACAGTTCTGCTGAGAGACGTCACATCATCAGCTCCCTTAGACTTGTCTGGGTCTCTTAATGATTACGCAATAAGGGAAGTTTACGCAAAAGACACACAAGGTAAGTTGTCATTTAGTCAAATCATGCTGCTAATTTTACATTTCAGAATTTGCTACTCATCATATTTACTCCATGCTGTACCTGACTGGCCTACAGTTTCTTTTTCTGCTAAGAATAATTGGAAGTGGGTTTTTGATGCAGTAAATCTTTAAGTTTGTTGTCTGTGTGCAGGACAAGTTGTTTCTCCTGTGTGCCCAAGCTCACCAGTCCCTGCAGGTATTTAGTATTTGCAAACTGTATTATGACTTTAAAAGATCAATCATATTATAGTTTGAACACTCATTCTGATTTGTTTCTTTTTGTTTTAGGACTGGTAACTCCAGGCAAAGATAAAATTCAGAAAGAAAAAGAAAATAAAGGCCTCTTCAGCAAATTTAGAAAAAGCAAAAAGAAATCAGACCAGGTGACTGTTGTGAAGCAAAACTTTTATCTATGTGCACTAAAGTGTCTTTTCGGTAATGAGTCAAAACCTTTAACTCTCTTGAAGCATATTTGTGAGGTAAAAGGGATGTTTTTTTGCTTTAGTTTCCCAATGGTCAATGTTCACTGTTTTTGGAAACGGGCCTCTTATCACATTCTGCTTGGATGTTTACTCTTTAAAGCCAACGACTGTCAGTGCCCCAGCTTCTCCTGTGCTTGTCAGCAAGCCTCGACCGCTCAGCATGGCCTTACCCTGCTCAAATTCAACTCCTATCGATTCTTCAACCTTCTCCGAAGTGCCAAAGAAGAGACGTGCGCCCCAACCGCCGATCCTCACGTCTCAGAGCGGTCACTCAGACTTCGCCACCCGCCAGAGAATCAACTCTGAACCCAGCACCCACTTTGATGGGTTTCAGGTGAGTGGATTGTAAGCATGAGATCTAAAGTCTGATGCTAGCAGAATCCTGAACACTTGGATACAATAGTTGAATTTGATTTTCATACAGAGGAGTCCTGTAAGTCGCGGGTCCTCGGCAGAATCTTCACTGAGGAGGACCAAACGCAAGGCTCCCGCACCTCCAACATCTACAACTCCTAACGTTGAAAAAACTTTGTCAGAAGAGGAACATGCTCAAGGTTCGACTCTTATTTAGCCCCTTTGGTTTTAAGAGATGTTTTTTTTTTCCATTTTGTAATAGTACATTTATAAAACAACCTTTAAATATATTTGATTGGAATTTCTGTTTGAACTTCTAAAATGAACATCTGGCTTTTGAATTCTTTGACTCTTGCTCCTCCTAGTGGTTGTTACTTTGTGGTGCAGATGTTGGAAAACAATATGGTCCTGGGACTATACTGGGAGATTTAGGGTAACTAATAATCCAACTGGGCTAAATGTTATTTTTGTAGACTTTTTTTTCCTCCCCCTTTTGCAAATGGAGAAACTTGTCTTTTTTCTGGTTTTGTGCTGTCCAAGTTCTTATGTTTTTCCCTTTCAGATAATATAAAGTTATCTGGTTCTAAACATACTTTCCTGTGATTGTGTGTGCCCCATTGTCCAGTTGGAGGAAATGCCACCCGTCCTGCATGCACAGAAATCAAAAGCTGAAAATATTTTAAAAATATTTTGTACTAGAGGTATTTCATGAAGAACAGACAGCTTTTTTTTCTTTTCATGTTTGTGTGCATATGTGTTTTTATTCTTGAATTGGAGAAGAGTTACATTTGACAAAATTTGCTGTGAGTAATGACATCCTGATATGCTTATCTATGTTTTTTATCTAATTTTTTAAAAGTGTAACTTTAATGCGTGTTCTGTGGAAGAAAAGAGACTCTGTTTTTCAATTATATCATTTTTGATATTCTGCTTTACTTGTTTTTGTTTGAGTTGAAACTTTGCCTGTTCTCCTTTTTAGTTTTCAGCTAGTTAAAATAACCTACACATGACTGGATGAAAATTTCAAATAACAATGAGTTTTTTTTTGTTTGTTTTTTACAGCAACTGCAGTTTCTTCCACGTTGCAGGAGATCAGAGAACAGGAAGAGGCTGCTGGATTTGTAAGCTCTTCCACTGCTCCCAAAACCCAGGGAGAGAATGGCCTCCTCAACATGTCCCCCGAATCCTCGCTCCACTCACCTTCTCCAGATGCTGAGAGTGGGAGTACAGTGGAGGCGGGTGGGGAAGATCAGTGTCTTGATCTATCCTCAGATGGCAAGTACGAACTCTAGTGACACTACATAAGGCTGTGCTATGTTTTCATCATTATGTTTTACAATTTTTGCTTTTCTTATTTTAACTTTTTTTTTTATTTTCATTTTTTTTCCAGACGAGTGGACGGCACTGTAAATGATTCTGCAGCTCAGGGTGTTAAAAGTAATGACACAAACTCATTCGAACCCACTACCACTGGTAAGCACTTTCTCTAAAAGCATTGATCTTTTTTTTTTTTTTTTTTTTTTTTTTTCCCCAAGAGTGCTGGGCACATTTAATGGAAATCAGATAAAGATGTTGAGCTATAAAATAATTTTTTTATTAGCGTAGCATCAAGAAATAAGAACCCAACTTTTAAGGACAATTATTTCGCATAGGTAAAACAAATTTACTGTGGTGAAATTCTTGGTACTCTTAATGATTCCTTTTTCAATGAATGTGCCTGATGCATTTTTACTTTATCCTTTTGACTAACTCAATAGTTTTTTTTGTTTTTTTTCTACTGACTTTTTCAGTGGTAGTTTGCTGTAACTATAGCTACAAAGGCCTATTTTTTTCAGCCACTGAATGCTAATCTACTCAGGGGCTCGTATGCTGCCCATGCAGTATAGCAAACATAATGGGAAGGTTTTGGTTTTTTTTCAAAAATTTCTTAACATAAGATTTTTTTGTCCATGTATACATACTTAAAGGCCATATTTCTTTCACTGTGAAATTATGCTTCTGCAGTGAAAGATGTAAAATTTTAGCCTCTTGTCCTTTGTTTAAATAAAAAAAAATACATTCATTTTACATAACAGATGTGCTATTTTTTTTTTCTCCCGCAGATAACGTTGCAGTTCAAGTTGAAGATGTTCATCCACAGCCCATCTGCAAAGAGCCGAAAGCTGATTGCAATGAGAGCGGCCTACTCCCTTCTGTAAAAAAGGATGCAGAAGTTCAGGCGTCCAGTGACGCAAATCCAGAACCCCCTCGAGAGCTGCCTGATGGGTCGGCCAGTTCAGTGACAACCAGCACGCAGTGTCCCACTGGAGAAGATGCTCCGGTGCAAACAGACTCCACAGAACTCTCTGGGCCTCCACAGCAACATGTGGACAAAGTCTCTTTATCAACTGCTCCAGTCGCCTTATTGCCAGCAGAGAAAAAAGATATGTCCACTTCAACAGAAGAGCTGGAATCCTCCGAACCCTCCGAAGGCGCATCGCTCCACACTTCCTCAACCTCTCCGTGCAAAGAAAAAGAGTCGAGTGTGCCAGCCCCAAAGAAAGCATCGTTTATGCATGCAGCAGACCTTGATCGAAAGCCGAAGCCTTCGAATGAGCTGACGAGAGATTACATCCCTAAAGTCGGGATGACAACCTACACGATCGTGCCTCAAAAATCTCTTGAGAAACACAGATACTTTGAAGTTGCACTGACACTGGAAGCGCCTCAAGAATCTCCAGGAGAAAAACTTGATTCCGTTTCTCCTGGTTTGAAAGAGGAGCAGGGACAGACTGTAGTTTTAAGAGAGAAAACTGAACTAACCTCTAACTTACCCAGGGATGACTCGCTGTCTAGCACAATTAATACCACTACTACTTTTAGTACTACTACACTGCAACACACTGTAAATGGAAGCATACCTGAACCTCCTCCTCCCTCACCACCCATGACTGTCCAGATCACAGACAAGATCTCTTCTGCTAATGAAGCTTCCCAAGCAGGTTTTCCAACAGAGGTCAAGGACATGAAAATTCCACCCGCAACTAAACCTAAGCCTGCTTCTTTCCGCTTGGCACAGCACAACAAAACACCTGGATTTTATGTAACTTCAGCTTCTAAGAAAAGTCTTAGTGCCACTCCTGCCTCTGGCCTTAAGGAAACTCAAGGGAGTCCAGATAGAGCAGGCCTGCCCTCTCCACCTTCCCCTCCTCCACCACCGTTTCTTGCTCCTCCTTTACAGTGTCGAGAGGAGACGGCAGAGGCCGCTGGAGTTCAGCTTAGTCCGAAGCAGGATGACAAGAATGTGGCCTCTATGCGAGTGACAAGGCAAAGCAGTCTGCCGTCAAGAGAGCCGAGTGCTAGGTTAAGCTTGGAAAAATTTAGGAGCTTTGCAGCTCCTAGACCTTTTGCTCCTTTGACGCCATCCCGCTTCGCCCAGGCTGTGTCCTCTGCTGTGAAAAGAAGCCAGTCTCTGTCCCACGGCCCAAAATCACCTCCCTCCAAGGTGTCTCCGCCTGTTTCTCCAATGACAAGTCCGTCATCAGTCATCCAGTCAAAAGATTTATCGGAACTCAAGGTTGGTCCTGAAGCACAGGGGTGAAAAAGTATTCACACCCCTTAACTTCATATTTTGGCACTGTTGTGCCACAAACTTCCGGGCTTTTTATTTCTTTGAATTTTTAAAATAATAAACCAACACAATGTTATGTTGATTTAACTGTGAAGTAAAAGGAAAATTAGTCTTGGTTTGTATATATATTAGAAATAAAGATCTGAAAAGTGTGTTGAGCATTTGTATTTACCCCCGTTTTATTCCAAAACTACTTGTCTTCATTAGTCACATAAATAGAGGAGTTGCCAAGAGCAGCTCAAGAATCTGTCGTGGAACAGCTTTTTGTTGATGTGCACTCCATAAAATTGATCTTGGTAGAAAAGTGGCAAAAAATCTGTATTTGAAAGAAATCTGTAAGACATGTAAAGAGGAGCCAGCAAAACATGTGGAAAAGATTTATTAAAATTAAACTGAAATATGACTTTTTTTGTTGTCTGTTTTCTATCACGATGCTTTGTGGTAGAAAACTAAGACTTCCACATCTTTCTGAACACTCAGGCTCTATATAAAACATAGTGGTGACCAGAATCAAGACTTAAAAATTCTTAAGTTGATGTTCTCCATCAGACCTGGACTCAATTTAGGCTGCTCTGCAAGGAAGACAGGGTGGAAAATATCAATGTTTAGTTGTACAAAGCTGGTAGAGACATTTTGCTGTGACTGCAGTGAATAGTAGTTATCCAAAGTATTGGCTCTTTGGGGCTGAGTACAGATGCATTTTACCTTATAGTTCAAATGTGACAAGTGTTGTGACATTCAGGGGGAAGTGAATACTTTTACAAGTTGCTATAGAGATCACTATAGGTCAGGGGTGTCAAACTCCAGTCCTCAAGGGCCACTGTCAAGCAGTTTTTAGATGTGCCACAGGTACAAAACACTGGAATGAAATGGCTTCATTACCTCCTCCTTGTATAGATAAGTTCTCCAGAGCCTTTCTAATGACCTAATTATTATATTCAGGCGTGGTACAGCAGAGACACATCTAAAAGTTGCAGGACAGCGGCCTTCCAGGACTGGAGTTTGACACCTGTGCTATAGGTGATCATTAAAGGGTTCTCTGCACTGATTCTGGTTTTCTTTTGAAAACTGCAGCAAAAGAGTTTAATAAACTGTGATCCTTCTGTCCATTTTCTTTCCATTTGAAATTTACTGGAGGGTTTCAATTATTTTTTTTCTTCATATTTTATGATTTTTTTACATATAGTAAATATGTTGTTTTATTTGACCCACTGACTTTAAGCAACCTACTGTTTAACAAACTCCCTCTTCTCTTCATCCAGCAGGGTGAAGAGGTTACTCAGATGGCAAAAGAGACTGGACTGTAGCTGTGCTGTAATTTCTACAGCAATTTTTTATTTTATTTTTTTTTCACTGTAAGTAAAATCCAGCACCAGACAATATTTTATTATCCATTTCCACAACAAATGCTCAATATTGCTTTTAGAAGGGGTAATCTTCTTTTCATTTTTCTCAGTCTAGAAGTCTTCATCCTGTGCTATGAGCGAAGAAGCGGTTTTCTTTTGAAACCTATTTCCATGGTCTTCGCCAGCCTTCACAAACCTTTGGATTTTATTGATTATTTTTATTATATCATTCTTTTTTATTTTGGGCTATTTTTGGGTTCTTTTCTGTGACAACTTTTATGCATTTAATGCAAAGAGATGTGATCAGTGATGGTAAATAACCCTATAAATTATTAGTGATTCCCAGAGCAATAATATTATTGGATTTATTAAGGAAATGTGTGAACTAAATAATACGGGATGTGTAAAACAGATCAGGTCTGACCTTAAGTAAATGTTTCCATATTTAAGTTTTAATTTCCATTCCAGTGGATTCAGAATAGCACTGCCATGTACATTTGTACTTGTTCTTGTTTGGTGAGTGTTGCTATGATTAAAGCTTTTACCAAGCCACTTGTCTGTATTGTTTCCCTGCACAAGCTGCTGAAATTAGATCCTTCAGAATAAAAGCGGTCGTTCACAACAGGTAAAACTGGATCCTTGTGTGTGTGAGCCAAGAGCGTGTTGCTGTAGGGTGAACTCAGTCTGTCTGTACTCACTGTAACAGCAATAAGAAGCATGAGACTTGAACTGAAACCTCACTTAAAGATGCATGAAGGTAAATGATTGAAACCATTTTTGCCTAGGTTTTTTAAAGTAAAGGGAGAGCTTATTCTTGGTGAAAAGCTTTGCTGGTGACTTTAAAGAAATGTTAATATAGCTTTAGCTGTCAAGGTCAAATTTATTTATAGCTATAGCATGTTTCCTGCTGCACTATGTGCGTTACAAGGAAGAACAACCAAAACATTACCAGGCATAAAATAATCTAAAAACAAACATAAGACAGAGAAAACTTCTTAAGACTGTTAAAATAAGACAGGTAGTATGATTAAAAGCAAACCATTTGGGTCAATGTATGCTAAAAGCAGGTTTAAAGGGAATTGAATGTGCTCTAGAGTTTGTGCTGACTTAATATTAAAGGCCAGGTTATTCCATAGTCTGGAACCTTCGTCTCCACCAGATGTTAAGACTGAGGACTAGAAAGCAATACTGGTGCACTAGACCTTGTGGTTTTAATTGGGGCATGAATAGAGAGCAGCTCAGACAAGTCGGATGGAGCAAGACCATGCAATGATTTAAAAACAGAAGGTAAAATTATAAATTGCATTCTTAGACAGCGAGCCAGCGAAAAGAAGTCAACTCTCAGCATATTTAGCTTTGTATCAGTCAGCAGACGGGCAGCAGCAATTTGGACTAACTAGAGATGATGAATGGAGGATTTGTCCAGGCTAAAATACAAGGAGTTGCAGTAGTTCAACTTGCAGAAGACAGATTAGCTGGAAGATATGGCTTTACCTTGGCCAACTGTCTGAGATTAAATAACCTAGATTGGACCACTTTAAACGTTATTTTTGCAAAAAAAAAAAAAAGAAAGACTGTCCATAATGTTCATAACGAAAATAGACTGAATGTGCCATTTTTCTGTAACCCACAATTATTTTAAAAACAAATTCAGTTTGTTTTTCTGTTGTCAAACAATACATTGAATCATTGAATCAATTTGAGAAACTTCAAAATGTCAAACAAAACTTTAAACATTGCGTATGACGCATGACAGTTGTTTCAGTCAGACCCGTATATTGACAATCTATCCATCCATTTTCCAACACCGTTGGCCTCTAGTGTAGTCAGGACGGCTGCAGGTGCCAATCTCCAGCTAACATTCTGGGCTAGAGGCAGGGTACACCCTAAACAGGTCGCCAGTCCACCGCAGTATATTGACAATGCAACCAAATTTATTTATTTATTTTTTTGCAAAACACAATGAAGTTTATAGAGCCCTACTGGTGCAGACATAAAGTTGGATGTAATTTTTGTGTGGCCTTATTTCAACTGCAAACAAAATCTCTAACGATGCAATTTAATTTTCGGAAGCAAATTCAATACTGTCATTATCAGACTGTGAGGCTGTTACATGGTCTCCAGTTTTCAACTTTTATCAGGTGTTATTGTTTCTTTTTGGGGTTTTTTATTTGCATCCTACCCATCTCTGGGGAAAAGGACTTTTTAAAATCTGAATCTTTATCCATGATGCCTATTCTATTACAGTGTCTATAACATAAACGTGTATTAGTGATTAAGCAAAATTTTAAATGCTGATGGAGAAAATGCCAGTATTTAAATCACACTAAACCTTTCTTGCGTTCAGTGAGATAAACAAAATCACTTCTAGTTAAATGCCATAATGACAATATACATTTGAAAATAGATTGATATTTTTAATCTTCTTCAAATTTACAGGTTGCTATACTTTTCCTTGGGATATGGTAGCATTGCATATTAAACTGTGTGACTTTATTCAGCATATGATTAACAATGATAGCAGGACTGATAACTACATAAGCTAATCAAGGCATTGTGAACAACTGTCAATGCAATCTTCTAATAAAATATCTGCAGGTGACCTATTGAACATGACTTCTGGCTGTTTGAGCATCTTTGGGATCCTTCTAAAACCAATTAGAAATAAAAAAAAAAGAAGAAACAAAATCTTTAAAAAATAGCCAGAATCATGTTATTGCTAGGTTTTATAAACTGAATAGCCATATTGTCTTTGGTCCAACTCAACAACTACAAAAAATTAGAGCCATAAATGCAACCTGATTGTTTAAAATGACATTGCTTGTTTATGGTCAGTATATTGAAAGGAAACAGCTGAAACTACTATTTTTGCGATTAGACTTACATTTTAAGACATTAATCAGTTATTTTATCATTGAGGCCAAAGCAAGCCAAGAGCCATAGCTGACGGTCTAAACAGCCACATGTGGGAGACCTCTGGGCCACATGTAAAGTATTCAAAGGCAGCCTTTGTTGCACAGATAATTCCAATAAAATGTTTTCTTTCTTTTTAGAGACAGTTGTTTGTTCCCTTTAATGCTTTGTTTTGCTTCATAGCTTTCAGCTTGCTATGTTTATTAAAGCTATGTTGTAGGTTATGCGTTGTTTAATGGAAAAAAAAAAAAATTATTGCTTTAACTCTTTGCTGCCTCTTGGTCTGAATCTCCCTTTGTCAGGGTCTGTTACACATTACCTTTCAGGACGATGTTATCGTCCTAACCATCCCCCACGTGGAGCCTGTCACTGAGTGACACAGCCCACAGTGCAACCAATCTGCTGGACGAGCTACTCTTTACAACCGCAGGCCTTCTACAGCGGAGTAATTCTAAAGTGTATACCCTGTCCAAAGTCCATAAGAAAAGAACAGTTAGTTTTATAGCCTTCCTGGACTCATTACCAACCCAATTGTTTAAAAGGTCTTTGTGTGCACATGTCTTGACATTTAGTTTGCTAAATTTATCTCAATGTAAAATAATCAGCAATTTAAAAAAAACAAAAAAACTCTTTGATTATTAATCAACTTAATACAAATAAAGCTGTTTTGACGATGATTGTGTCAAAAATATCTTTATTGTGGTGGATCATGTTTGGGTAGGAGGGATCGTTTTGCCCACAGGGCCAGCCCTGTGGGCAGCAGATGAGCCAGAGAAACTTGTGTGTTTGTGTGTGCGTGTGTGCATGTGTGCTGCTGAGCTGTAAGCAGAAGAGCCCCGCCAGGCAGCCTGCTGAAACTGGGCATAGTCTCCCGTCCAACAGTTCGTCTCTCTTGTTTCCTTCAGATGATGCCTTGGATTTAGCCAACTCACACAAGTGCTATGAATAAGACACTGGACAAAATACACACTTCTGGAGGACTCGGACAGAAAGCAGAGATTTTTCAGAGTGGCAAGGGTAATGAGAGTGTCTTCCCCAGCTCAGCAATCATCCCACTGGAAGATCCTTCACTCACTTCAAATGCTCAGAGGACTAGGACCAAGTTTTGCAAGGGGAACAGGTATAGCTCACTCTTGCTTACATAAACTGTGTGAAGGTCTTCTTACAAGATGCATTGTGAAAAATTCATCTACCTAAAAGAAGAACTTTGTGCAACACATTTTACAATGCTTCCAGCCCTGAATTTAAATAACAGTGTTTGCATATGTACGAGCCAGTAAAAGAGCTGCAGTGTTGCTTAGCAATACACTAAAGACCAGTTGATTGGATTTTTAAGTTAAGGTTAACCATTCATTCAAGTCACTAACAAACTTGTTTCCAAACACAATAATGAATTCTATTGAGAATTTTTTTTTTTAAACTTTATTTACAATACTGTCTTTACAACATAAATTGCTTACCTCTTCCAAATGTTAAGGCACTGTAAATGTAATACAGTGGAGGAATCAGGGGCTGTTTCTCTCTGCTCTTATCTAAAGCTTGTCGGTGAATGTGGTAAGTGAGTCAACAGGTAGTTAAGTGCAGGAGGGGTTAATGCAAAGAGAAGCCTGTTTATCAACTCCTCCATACCTATTGTCTGCAAGAGCAGCAGCAGAATCAGTACAAGGGCCCTGCATGCGCTGACATGTAGGCATAAAGTTTAGTAACGATCCACAAACTTCTTCAAGGGTATAGACGCTGTTTTTCAAATAATTTCCCTTTCAATTGTGGTTGTAGCCTGTAATAATTGTATTCATTCTGTGTTTTGGCATCAAAAAATAGATTTAACCCTCCTGTTTGTTGCGGGTCAAATTGACCCTTTTTAAAGTTAAGTTTTTCTTTCTTTTTTTTTAAATAGTTGGAAGTATTATTTTTTTGCATGACATTTTTGTATTTGTCTTAATAGGTGCACTAAATTGAAAATTTAAATGTATTAATTTTACACATTTACACCCCCTCCCCTGTCTACATTTTACATAGATACTGTTCGGGTCAATTTGACCTGGCAGTCGAGTTGAAAAAAAATGTCCAATTCTATATGTTTCCAGCTATGAACCATATTTCACCCCACACACCCCCACACACACAAGCCCACTTTCTCACTATTGTCTTAACTTCACTAGGAAACTCCAAAACACTATTGCATGATTACACACTCCACGGGTCAAATTGACCAAGGAACATTATTGCTGCACCTCAGAAACGTACATAACAGGAGGGTTAAAGAGCAAAAAAAACAACAAAAAAAACCAAGAAGAATAAAGATGTTGAAAGAACAGATGAAAGTTGCCAGAGAGTGATGATGTCAAGTCTGGAACAAGATGTCAAACTTCACTGCCATACCATTTTTACCATTTTGTGGAAAAAAACTGTATTTGTGAAACTACCCAAGGACAAGGCTCTCCAGAAACTGGTTAGGTAAGACTTGTGAAAGCTGACAGAATGATCCAAACATAAAATATTTATAGGCATGTATTATTTTTCATTTCTTCTATAGTAAGATGTTTTGTGCTCAAACGTTTTATCAACTTAAATCAGTTTCTTCACTTGCTGTTCACTTACCTGTGAACAGCTTACCTGTTTTTTTTTTTTTTTCATTTGAATCTAGGCTTCTTTTTGCACACAGCTCCTTTGAGTAAGTGTGGGTGCTCTCTCTATCATTTGACGCATCAATAACCACCTACTTCATTTTATCAAGAAAACGACTCATGTCTGTTGTACAACAGTAATCGTGGTAGATACACTGATTTTTAGTGTACAATTTCTTTGTGTAAAAATCACACTAAAAGCATGTTTTAAATGCATATATGAACTTTGAAAAACTATAAAAAGTTCAGTGAGGATTTATACTGTTTATATGCTTTATTCTTAAACATTTATAGGTGTTATGGCTCTAAAATCGGTTTGCCTTTTAGAACTGACCTGTCTGAATTTGTTTCAGTTATAATCATTTTCACTTATATTACTTGTGTCTGTGTTGATGATTCTTTAGGAATGTTAGAGAGGGGGAGGACTCTCCGTCTTCCCCGGTTCCAAACCTCTTTCCTGAACTTCTACCTGCAACTGTTTCCGGATCCATCTCTGAATGTTTATTGCCTTGGACAAAATCTAATGCAACTCAGGTGAGTCTTCCATTTACTAAAGAAAAGCATTTGACAACACTTGTGTTGGTAAAAACAGCACAGCTGCTGTTTTCTAACTATTCCCATTGGAGGACATTCAGGAAAGCTGCATGATGCATGACTAGACTTTGTTTGACTATTGATTTTTGTTTGAATTCATGACACGTGGATGGTTGAACAGGTTTTACAAGTATGGAAATTAAGGGTGCTGAAGAGACAAATGCTGTCAGGATGGGCAGACAATCTGCATAGACTGTTTACTTTGGGAAAGGGAGTTTTTTTTTTGTTTTTTTTTTTACATTCAGGGCCCACCATACAATATGAAAATGAGTGAACAAAATAAGGTGTTATGCTAACTGTAGATGTCATTTTTTAAACTTAAAACCTTATGGTTCACTCTGTGAAAATCTGGCCAAGAGTCCACAAACATACTGTTTGTTTTAGCACTAAGAGTGGGATTCTCTTACTCTCAAGTCTGGTTTGTATGCTGAAATTTGACAAGCTTTTGTTGCAGTTAAGTCAATATATTTATTTATGTATGATGAAGACTAAATATTAGGACATTTATTCAATATTAAGAAGGAAGCCTTTTTTGGATGCAAATTTATTTAGGGATGCATTCTTTTACACAAAATGTCTTGTGCAACTTTAAAAATGAGTATCAATGTGCTTTGTCTTCACTAGTGGAGTATTGTGCAGTGAGTATGCACAGGGGCGGATGTAGAAAAAATATCTATGGGGTGCCAATACCAAAAACAAATATTTCCCACATAAAAAAGTACGCAAAAACACCAAAACAGAACATTCAGTCTGTTAGATTATGTTGTCAGGCTTGATGTCTATATTGTCATTATTAATATATTTTCACCTGAACACAGCGGTGGTTGATTAGCTGATTTAAACACCTGCTCTACTGATGACTTGGTGTGCAAGTTGTCCTCTTTTAGAGCTAAAGGAACCAAAACACACTGAACTGAACTGAACAGCACCTTAAGGTTATCAAGGTCAATAGCAGGCTAACAGCAGTTGGGCTAGCATAACTAACTCACTGCTCACTTTTTCAATGTTTTCTCTAAGTTAAAACATTCTCACATGTTAAATGTGAAACCCTTCAACCTTGTTATCTATGGCATATCATAGGCTATCATCATTGAATTAACCGCTAAACATTGCATCCCTTTGTAGGCCACGAATTACTTAGCCTCACAGTACACAATAACTGGGGTTCTTAATGTGCAGTATATTTTATTTCCAGTTGACACAGATTAAACAAAGCTGTCTTGTTTTCTTACTTTTGTACAGAAATCAGAACATATGTGTACCAAACATTAGGTAACTACTGCTGAAATGTGGCAATCTCTAAAATAACAGAGAAAATGCACAAAAAAGAAAATACAATGTATAAAAGGCGAGCAAAGAAATATGGCAGTGGCTTCTGGCTGCATAAACAAAATACAGAGAGCTGCATTACACCACACTGATTTAGAGCACATGTAATTGTGATATGACTTATTTTATCAACACTTACATTCCACAGCGACATCTCAGTTCACTCTTAACACTGGAGCACATCGATGATCAGACATCTTATTGTCACGTGCAGGAAATGGCCGCCCTATACCGCACACACAGGTTCCCTGAACCATCCGTTTCACAAACACACCATCTCATTAAAATACTGACTGCTTATGGCATAAATGAGAATGTGTTGTTGTATTTCAACAAGTGATGTATAGGCTATATTTACCGATTTTCTGCCAAATCTATCTCCCGCAGATAAAACACGTACAATTCACATCCACGTTCAACACGTAGCATAGCAACACAGGAAGACAACAAGATGCATTTCCTGCCCTGTCTTGGGAAACAGCAATCACCTTGAAATACTGCTCTCTGGTGGTCAAAATGTGCAGCACCCGAGACCAACTACCGGCTCATATTTACATAGGCTATAAAGAACAAATAAAATTACATAATTGAACCAAAGAAATTCAATAGCATTGTTACTGTAATATAAAAGAAAACCAACACTTTAAAACAATACACTCATTCAACCAAACTTTACCACCCGGCTACACCTTTTTTCAGATTCTATCGGTGATTGTGGTATTTTCCTGACCAACGATATTTCTGACTTAATGGACAGCAATGGCGCGTGTGTGGCGCACGATAAGTCATGTAATGTCCAGTCCAGTAATATATATCCATCTATATATATAAATGCTGCTGCCTCGCGCTCTGTCCTTCTCTAGCACATGCCGCTACTTAGCAGTAGGTGTCAGGTTACATTGTGTTGCATTCAATGTTATCAGAAAAACGAGTTTCATCCGCTTTACGTTCGATTTGCCATAACTATTTATTGAATTCATTGTCGCCAGCTGGGGTAGCAACAGGGGTGACAAGGCTCTCAGTTCCACTCCATGCCGCCCCAGTAGATTCGCCCCTGAGTATGTTGAGAGCATTCCTTATAATTTTCATGGAAAACCTGTTCAGGTAAGGTTCAGGCTTATCTAATGTTCTCTGAGACTACTGTAATTCTTGGCTCTTGGGTAAGTCTTCTGATTATTTATTTCACTTCTCTGTTAGAATTTCTGCAAAATTCATCCTGGTTGTGCCTTTATTATGGTCATAATTTGCTTAGAGTGATATCTTATTGATATGATACATTCATGGATATATCTTTTATGGCTATTTTTGGTCAGCCATCCCTTGTCTGGTTTTAGCTCAGAAAACCTTTTTTATGTTTGGCCATAATTATGTGCAAAGACTTGGTCTGTCCATTTTTTCCAGCCGGCTTGAGACATCACCTGACGTCTTCCTTTAGACACCTTGTTACTTTTTTTTACATTTTCATTCAAACAAAATGCATAGTGTCATTGTTTGACCTAAAATACACATATTAACAACATTATCTCTATTCCTTACTATTCCAAGGACTATGTTCAGTGTGATTATAGAAGAGTCTTCTGTGACACACTGCAAATAAGAGAGCCTCAGCTGGAAACATTTGCAGCTTCATTAAAAGCCAGCCTCAAAGATTATAAAAGTACAGTTCTTAAGATACTGACCGCTGTTATTCACACATTGGAGGTATTACATCTCATGCTCACATGCTCATGACCTCATTGTTTTGGCAGTGAATTACTCTGCAACAACTTGGACAGATATTGTACAGGAAATCCAAAACTTGAAACAAATATTTGGAAGACATTCAGGATTTTGGAAAGCTAACAATTATGAGTCTGTTTCAGAAGTGCATGGGTTTCAGACTCAAGTTTTCTTTCCTATATATTTTCCAGTGTGGCTGAATTAGTTTGGTTTGCAAACCACAAGATATTTCCTGGATGTGGGTCCCAATACTATAAGTTTGAAAATATACTTTTGTGGTGTGTATGTGCTGTGTGGATTCGTGTGTGGATTTGTAGCAGCAGGGGGCAGTTAAAAGCAATGACTCATTGGAAAGCCTGAAATTCCAAAGTTCTGCAATTAACAGCAGCTATACGTGATATTAGAGTTTGGTGCTCATGTTAAGCATAGAAGGAGAACGCAATCAGAAGTTTACTCTATACTTGAGCTATAACATGTACAGTTCAGGTCAAAAGGTTATACTACTTGCACTGTCCCTGTTCACGGTATAGTAGAGATGCAGTATTAAGTATTTTCCAGGCACATAGTACCATCTTATAGCACAATCGTGTAACTATTACCTTCAGTTGTTATGAAAATGCTGTATATATTGAACATAACTTAAAAAAATAATTAACCTCACACTTTGATACCTTGAAATTGGGCCTCTGTCTCTTTAAGAAATTCATACTATATCTGACACTCTTACCTCAGCAACGCATTTCCATTATGCTGTTTCTTATTAGTGTTGCACTCAGAAGTAATTTGTGCAGTAAGCTCAGCAGATGCACAGTTCCTCCAGGAGTTTGGTAGTTACCACTGCTGCTAGTCTGAGGGAGTTGAGAGGGTAGCCCACACATGTGGGAAGGGAGCTCTGTGGGGAGGGGGAGCCTGGACTGCAGCCCCAAGAAGGAGTTTTGTGGAAATACGTGGCACCTTCTGAGAGCGATCTTTTAGGCAACCCCAAATGGGTGCCATTAAAAACTCAAGGAGTTCTCAAATGTGCATGAAAGAATCAACATTTCAGGAAACATTTCATGAGAGAATACCAATATAAAATAACATGCAGCTCAAACTCAATTTCACATAATACGCTCCCTTTAATTTTGGTCTTAAAGCAATTTATTTAAACCATTCCTCCCTGGGTGGAATGACTAAAGGATAAACAATAGCAACTATTTTTAAAAATGAAATTTGGGTGCCCATGTTTGGTACCATTAAGAATATTTTCTTATCCAATAAAGTTCAAAACGATAAAACTTTCCAAACATATGTAGTTCAAGCTCAATCTTAGCTTTTTATATATATATATAATTTTGAGGTTAAACAATTTAGAAGTTCAAAAGTGGGCCTATATGTATAAATCTGACTAAGCAAAAGTTCAAGACTAACATGCCAATTATGACATTTATGAGTGTTTGTAGACTTATGATCTCGACTGTATATGATTAACATTAGTGTGTAATCAAATTACCATTTGTTTCTTTTAAGTAAATTATTGTAATATTTGTTATTTGACAAATCAAAGGCTCCAATTAATACAAAGTAAAGCTCAAATTGTCAGTGAGGTTGAATAAAACCATCCAATTGACCTTTTTTTCTGAAACAATGGCCTGTTTCTTCATAACGGCGTCTTCAAGTTGTTCCTTATGTATTTTGCTGATGAGGCCTGACAATCATGGGCTTGGCAGCCTCTCACTTATTCTTCTCAACAGCATTCTTTGGAGAGACAAAGGGACTGTGTTTGTGCGAACAGCTGTTTTTATGTCACAAGTCTTGTGGTGCAGGGTTGTGACCTCCTTTCAGGAGCTCTCAAGAAACCCATGACATCATTGTTCCAAATGTGCTGCGCTCGTCCTCTCACCCACCATCTGATCCTTTCTGCAGTGGAAAATTGCCAACTGGTCCTCCCAGAGCGTCTTTGTGGGTTGTAGTTTCAGTTATAATTATCTCAACCCAAATAAAAATCAACCAAATACAAGGTTTGGAATGTAATTTCATGTATGACACATGAAATTAATAGAGAAAAGCAATCAGTTGAAATCAACATTAGATAAAATACTGTAGTATAAAATACAGCAAAACTTTCTTAACAAAAGCAATGTTTAACCTAGATTTAGAACTGTAATGGTAAGAGCAGGGAGCACATGGAGAGGGAATTTGGTCCAATATTTGGGCCTTGTCTGACTTCAGAGCTCTTATTAAAAGTCACATGAGGAAAACATATAATTGTGCATGAATTGCAAATTATTACAATAATGATATCAGTTATGATTAACAAAAATATTCCATCTTTTTTCTTTTAAACTTTGTGAATATATTTTTAGAAAAGCTACGTAGTTCAGCTTTAATGTGAGTCTGAGTTTTGACTCACATTAAGTGAGTGGCTTTCCTACTCACTTTTCACTCACAATCAGTTCTCATCTCTACCAATAATAGTAAGTTGATGAAACTTATGGTAAATAATGATATGTGTAGTTTGTGTTGAGCGTTTTGATACTGGTGAAACAATGTTATGAGAAAACAATGCATCATGATTGATCATATAACCTTAAAAGTGAGAATATGTATTACATAGTTATGACAGTATTGTGTAATACTTGTATCTTGTTAGCAAAATGACAGCACGCAGCAAAGGTGCTCAGGAACGGGAATGTTGACAGTTATATTGGTGACAATAAATAATCAGAAATTTGGCTGCTGGTCCTCGAGCTTTGATATGCAAATTATTATTTTTTTTTAGTTTTCATGTCATTTTTTATCTAAGTTATTTCCTTTGTATGTTGTGTTTTGTAGCAGTATCATCAAAAACGCAAAAAAATTTATTCATTTATTTTCACAACTGGAACAAACTTGTCAAATGGAAAATTGCCATGATACTATAACTATGCCATATCTCTATTACCCACCATAAGAATAAGAAAAATACAGTGCAAAAACCTTAATCTATGCCTTTTACTTTCAAAGAGGTAGATTTTCTTTTACATAGTAATGCATCTTGTTTCAGTTTGGGTGTCAGGGTAGTACAGCCTGCTATTTTCTCTTTCTTTGTTTATGTTTTCTGGTTATTTGGCTGAGCTTTTCCTCCTGAAAACTGTGTTTAGAAGTGTTGACTCATATGCTTGATAAGAGTCTGGTGAGAAGCAGACTTTTAGGTATCTTCACTGCGTTGAGAAACTGTTCTAGCTCCAAAGCACATTTTAAGTTTGGGTCTATCTCTCAACCAAAGGAGGAAAGTGAGGGGAGTCTGACTAGATGATCTGCTATCACTCAAAAGATTTAAATCTGACTTTGAGGGTGCAAAGCCTCACATCATATGTTATACTGTGTGGTTACTGGATTTAAAAAAGGTGAAGCCAAACCCCCCATAAACTCTTAAAATGCACAACTGATATGAAGAATTTAAAGGTAGCTTCCTTAGATTTTTCCATAATCTTTGTTCCTCTTATTTTTCTGCCAAGTTCAAAAGTCGAGCTCTGGTCTAATTTTGGGGGGTATGATCTGAATGCCAGCTCTGGTTAAACACTGGAACAGCTTTAGTGGAACAACACCAAGAATCTTCTCTTTAGTTATTAATAATCAGACACAATGTCCCCTACAATAAACGTTCAGTAAAAACACAAACTTTGCAATTTCTCCCTCCTAACTTTACAATATCTTTCAAAAACAGCTGCAGTCACAGTGGTCACAGAAAGCAATTTATTTAACAAGCTGTGCAATAAGTTTAATCTTATTGTTTAGCATCAAATAAGATGAATACATGTATGCATATGTACAATGCCTATAAAAGGCATACACTCCCTTGGATGTGCTACGCCCTACTATTTTTACAAATCAGTCATGAGCATCGAAATCGGTTGCTTTTTTTTAACGAGAACAAATTCAACAAAAACGTTAATGTGAAAACGGAGTACAGGGTTCAGATGTGCGAGCCTGATTCAGACCTATCCATACAAAGCCTGTGCTGTGATATGAGGCAACGGTGCATCAACTAAATATGGCTTTGAAGAGGGTGAACATATATACAAACACTTATTTTATCTTAAATGTTTAATTTTCTTTATTTTATAGGCAATTCACTTTGACATTAAATAGTTTTTTTTTTGTGAATTCTTTTGTCAAAAGGCCAGCTTTTGTTGATTTATTTGTAAAATGAATAACGAGGGTAAAACATCCAAGTTGGTGAATACCTTTTATAGACAATGTGTGTGTAGGCTGTTATTCTACT
This sequence comes from Gambusia affinis, assembly GCF_019740435.1. Lineage (NCBI taxonomy): Eukaryota > Metazoa > Chordata > Actinopteri > Cyprinodontiformes > Poeciliidae > Gambusia > Gambusia affinis. Next base: position 16,754,945 of record NC_057878.1, read on the forward strand.
GTCAGCAGTCCATGTTTTGGGGCCTGTATGATCTCAGCAGCTGAGATACCAATGTCACACCATTGCGGTCGTTAGGTTCTAGCAGTATCTGTCCACAGCAAAGAGGACATTTGCTTCCTGCCTGTCTGCACAATATCTGCTCTTCTCTGAGAAAACACAATCAAACCGTAACTCTGCACCTTGACTTGTTCATAATAACATCTAGATTTTCATGTTATTTAATAGCTCATAGATCTGCTACTGTGTTTCAGATTATTGTGTTGTGAACCTGTACCAGACAGACTGGCATGGTTGACTTCACAGCAGTCTCTACAATATGTTGGTTTACATATTCTTTTACTTTGGGCCCGACCCAAAGTGTTTGTAAACTTCACACCTGCTTAGAATACATGGATTTACACAGGAAATGTTGGAAAATACACATAGTTTAGGAAAAACTTAGTTAGTGAAGTCATAATTAAAGAGTTATAGCCTAAAGCCAATTTTATTTCTGTTGAAACCTAAAACATTCTTGAATAAACATAAAATTAGACATAAATAAAATACTGTTCAACATGTTAATTTTGATGTTTTACATAGGAAATCTTAACAAAATTATGATATTGTGCAGTGATTTTTTTTTTTTTGCTTGATCTGAAATGGATGAATCTGAAATTAGTGGTATCTCAGTGGCTGGTAGGCTTAACTGTAGACTGGCATCCAAATGAAATTCTGGTTAGGCTTTTAACCAGAATTTCATTTCAAATTAAAAATTTGGTTAAAATTTGGTTAAAATTGTGACTTTGGTTAAGTCTGTAACCAAAGTCACAGACTTACTGTTTTAAGTCACAGGAGTTAAAACAGTTAAAACTACTGTGACAGTAGTTTTAAGTCAGTGAAAGCAAAAATATATATATATATTGTTCTGCTGGAAATTTAAAATAATTTGCTTTATGTATCCGTTTGTCCTGTATTATTCCTAATACATACCTGATATTAGCAGTGTCTACTTAAATTTCAACAATAAGTGCAACCAACGCAACTGTGAAATGCACTGATGTCTAAAAACTCAAAGTAGTTTTTATTCTGTTCTAAATACCTTTAGATCACAACAGAAGTTGTCTTTGAAAAGAGGTAAAAATAAAGGCAAAGTTGAAGTCCAATTTTATCAAGAAACATGCAGGATGCCCCCCACATCATGATAAAACTATCAATGTCCTCATAGTAAGTTTCACTGGTTAAAATGTTTCATGTTAACCCCTTTGTATGTATATCACGCCTCTGGTTGCTATTTTGCTGCTACAGCAGCAGTGAGGAGGGTCTTGACTGAAGCGCCAACAGTCAAGGACAATGTGTCTGGAGGTAACTTTGTTATGGGAGCTGTGGAGACTCTGTTATCGCTTGGGCTCCATTAATTCCAATTCATTTTAGCCGTGTGATAACTAGCAGCGTCTACTTGTCTGTGCTCTCACAAATCAGTGAGCTGTGTTTCCAGATAAAGACTGAAGTCTGCTGTGGGAGGCTTCTCTTTCTGCTGTCTGTTCTCATGAATTTAGTGTTAGCACAATTGTGTTCCTTATACTCCTCAGTGTGGCAGTGTATATAAGCATGTTTTAATTAGCAATCATAAATGAAATAGGGAAATAGATCTTTATTTTCTCTCATGGTGGAATTGGGGGGCGGGAGGGTATATGCTTTATGTTTGTGCGATAGCTGAGGTGTTTCTTACTGAGTGAGGCAAAATATTTGCAGCCAGACATCATTCCCACCAGTTGGCATGATGTCTGACAAAAGTATTTACATCCCTAACCCTCTTTTTCACAGTTTGTTATGTTCCATAAGTAGAAGTCAAAGTATTTTATTGAGATATTTTTCATTGACCAACACAAAGTGTGCTGTAATTTGTAGAAGAAGGAAAATGTTTAACAATGTATAATTACAAAACAAGATGTGACAGTAGAACACTATTGTATAAAATACTGACACCAATATATAAAATTCTGTACAAACAGAATTATGTAGATATATTGTGAAGCTGGCCGGTGGCATTTTCATTCCATGGGGATAGCAGGGACAGGGATGTTGGTCAGAGCTGATGGAAAGATTTATGGAGGTACGTAACAAGTCAAAACTGTAAGAAAATCTGTAGATGCTGCAAGACTTGAGACTGTGGATGAGGTTCACTTCTCAGCAGGATAACACTCTGAAACAATTGCAATTGTCATCAAAACTCCAACAGCATCAAAATATATTCATTTGTTCTGAACACTGACAATAGTTGAGGCAAACCTAAGAACTAAATGTGATTGAGAATCCAGGATAGTTGAAAACAAATGTTCACATCAAATCCAAAATCCACCCATTTTTCATTATAGGAATGAAAAAAAAAATCAGCCTCTAAATATGTGCAAAGCTGGTTGAGACACACCCCACATTCTACTAAAATGTGTTTACAAACCCTTGTCAAAATAAAGTAAAGTACAAATTCAGGCCATATTTTTCAGATTTTTAATTGAAAAGAAATTTGTAAAGCATACAGTTTTCTTTTTCACTTGACAGTTGTGTGTGTTGTTTTTCATCATAAAACAATAGATCCATTGCGGTTTGTTTTTGTAACATGACAAAAACTACAAAGGTTCAAGGGCTATGCATATTTTTGTAAGAAAGTGCAGGTATTCATAGTGTTTATATTTGTGTATTCTGGATTACAGATTGTAATAGAGTGAACCCTCGCTTTAACGCAGTTCACCTTTCACGGCCTCGCTGCTTCGCGGATTTTTGTGTAGTTTTTTTTCACAGTGCACTGTGTTCTGCGTCCTGATTGGCTAAACAGTCTCCACGCTTCTTCTCTACCTGTGTGCCAATAACGTTACGGTATTTAAATATACGTAATATAGCTTGACAAATTTTGGCAAATATTTTTGCCCAGAAGAAAAAAGAGCGACAACTACCGATAACTGTGTTCTTCTCTCGAAAAAAACACACCTGCACCACAGGCTTCAGAAGAAAAGGACACTAGAGAGCCGCAGCGTCACAGTCAGAGGAACAGTGAAATACGCGAGTCACAATTTGTCCTACTGTACTTCATATTGATGATTAAAATAATAATTTTACTGTAGTTACGTGTAACAAAGCGTTCTATTTGTTTAAAAAAAAAATGATTGGGCCTCAAAACAGGTTTTGTTCTTTGGTTTCAATGTAGAGTATTTAATTGCGCTTTATAATAATTGTAAAAAATAAAAATGAAATCTACTTCCCGAATTTCGCCTGTTACGGGTCTTTTTCGGAACGCAACCCTCGCGAAAAACGAGGGTTCACTGTAATCTAAAAATAGCTGTGTGGTGTCTGGAGGTATAATCAACTGAACCATCTCATATCTGTTTTTCTTTTGTTTATTCACCATCTATTGTTTCTTTTGAAACAATCACTACTGTCCCTCTAGCCCTCCACTCTATATCAAATCTGATTGACATGAGAAAATCTTAGTTCAGTATCTTGTTAATATGAGCTCCCTTTTTCTAAAAGGCGAGAAAAGGAAAAAAGATATAACATTTTCAAGGACAAAGGAGGAGTTTGTGTTGTGGGGAGGCAGAACAGTTTAGTTTCTCACACTTGGAGGGAGCTCACTCCAAAAGGGTTTTATAGGATCCAGTATGGTTACTATGTATAAAACATTCAGCATAAATTTGTCATTACCATCGTCACAGGTTTAAATTATTCTTGCCTTCAACTGCTGAATGGATAGTTTATCTCCTAGTCGTTTAGGCGTGTAATGCAAGAAGCATGAATTTCCATGCGAGAAGAGTCACCTTGCCTGCCATCACACCTCTATGTCTACAGAAGCGGGTAAGAATTAAGCAGGGATTTCCTGTTTTCTCTGATATTGACATAACAGTAAAGTTTTTCCCTCTGTTTCCTTCTGAATTGTTGACATCACTTTTTGTTTCAGATTTAGATTTATATTCAAAAAGTGTCACACGAAGTCCATTTTCAGAAAACTTTCATTGGACTATTCATGTTATCATCTAATGATTTGCTTACATTCTATTCAAAACACGTTGAGTTATTTTAGCTTCTCAGTTTTCTGTTAGTCTTCTTAAATGGAGTTTTTCCACAAAACATTTTCCTATTCCACCAGTCAGTCAGTTACACTTTCAGATGTGTTTGAAAGACTTGGAAATCTCTATCTGGTTAGACTGCTTTAACTGGAACGTGAGCACACCTTGTGCTTTGCTTAAAGGCTCATAATTATCTTTGGGTGTTGCAACAAATACTGATTTTAGGGTTCCGTTAAAACTGTGTAATCTCTTCTTCCTTCCTATTTGTTGAATTTGCTTGTTTACATCAACATTTTGATGGTAAATGATAAGCCTTAATACGGAATATTATCCTAACATTATACATGAAAATAGCTTTTGTTCAACCCTCAAAACTCATGATTTCTTCTAGTAGTGATTTGATATGCAAAGCTGCAACTAACCTTAAAGCTTGCTTATCAGTCGTGCTTAATAAGATTTATAGTTTTTTCTGCAATTTGTCTTCTGTTGCACACTGATTATGTCTTTCTAGCTATTGCCTTCCAGTAACTTGTATCAGAGGGCAGGTTTGCCGTAAGCAACTGGTTGTACAACTGTTTGTAGCAGTTAGAAGCAGCACCTGGTCTGGAAGCCCTGCAAGAATCTGAAACCATCAGTTTTTCCATTGTTATGACATGACTGAGGAGAAGTGGGAGGATGATTCAAATGGTTGTCTTAGTCCAGGCAGGAGGCCAGCTCCTCACCCTCTCACCGCTCAGTGACAGAGCCACAGCTGTGGGAGTGCGCTTCAAGGTTCAACCTTAGGAGGCTAATTGGCAAAATGGCACACGCTGTACTGCCCTTGAGATAAGAAGGTCTAATAGAGGAGTTTGTGTTCAATGAGACTATATTTAGTGCTGTATGGTAAGTTTCTGGATATACTCTGCCTTGTCTGGCTGTCTTTACAGCACGTAATGTACCGATGCCTTGCCCCAAGCTTCACCGATCACCTTGGCAAGACACTTTTTCAGATCAGCAGTTTAGACAAACTTATTTTATTTTAAACACATTTTTTCTGGGCTTCCATTTTGTTGTTGTTGTTGTTTTTGTTTTAAGACATCTTGAAATCTCACTCATTTTGTCACAATACAACTTTTTTTTTTTTATAAGGATGCACTGATAAGGCAACACTATAGTGGGAATTTATAAGTTATAAGGACATTTATACATAGTTTTTACAAATACATTTTTTAAAAATTTTCTATGTGAATTTGCATGTAGCCCCCTTTTATCAAAGCAGTATGGAAACATGTTTTACAGGTTCAAGACTATGGAGGTTTCTACAAGTTTTGCACATTTAAAGATATATCTTTTTTCCCCTTTCTTTCTTGCAAAATAGCTTAAAACAGCAATTTTGAAATCTTCTCCCCAGATTATTAGTTTGATTTAGGTGTGAACTTTGACTGGGCCATTGTAATACATTAATATGATCTAATCTAAACCATTTCTTTGTACCTCTGGCTGCTGATTGTGGACCAGTTGGAAGACAAATCTTCACCCCAGTCTCAATTTTTGTGTGCCTCTATTGGGTTTTCTTTCCTATTAACTCTGTCTCCCCAGAGAAAAAACATCCCCACAGCATGATAATGCCATTACAGTCTTCCACAATATGCAGTGATTTATTCAAGGGGCTTTGCAGTGCTTATTTTCTGCCCAGCAACTTTCTTAAAAATAATTAAATCCTGTATGACCTCTATGGGAAAAGCTGCAAAATGATTTTTTAACTGTTTAATTTCCTTCAGCAATGTTTTTCTTTTCAATAAAGGCCTGATTTTTGGAGAGCAAAACTAATCATATTTCAGTCAACAAATTCTTCCACACGATCAAAGGATCTCTGAAGCTCCCCCAGAGATACCATAAGCCTCTTGGCCGCTTGACTTATAAATCCTCTAGTTAGCCAGTAGGTTTATTGTTGTGCCACAATCTTTTCCATTTTCATATAATAGATAAAACAGAACTCTGCGAGACCTTCAGTGCTTGGGGTATTGCTTTAAATTTCTCAACAACTTTCTCCCTGACCTCTTTGCTGTGTTCCTTGGTCTTCATGATGCAGTTGGTTCTCTATGTTCTCTAACAAACCTCCAAGGTCTTCACAGAACAGCTGGATTTGCAATGAGATTAAATTACACTCAGGTGAATGGTCTCTCACATAAAATGTCAATATAGTACATTAACATTTGTGATTGGAATGTGACAATGTGAAGAAGTTTAAGAGATGTGAATACATTTGCAGTGCAGAATAATACATTCCTGTTCTTTTCACAAATTATGGCTTTGAAATTGAACAAAAATACACATCACAATATAATTTAATGTACATTTTATTTTATTGTTGCACATTTGTAATTCTTATTTAAAGGTTTTTTCAATATATATCAAAATCGTTGGTATCCATGGAGACCCATAAGTTCACAGTGCCAGTTTAGGCTGTAATATGCTGCTTCTCTTGTCTGCTCCTTATATGTCTGAACATGTGAATCTGTTGTAGTTTTTCTCCACCTATGTGATTGATTATGAATGGAACTGCAATGTAAACTATATTAACACTGAATGGTAGGGTTGTTTATTAAATGCAGTTGTTTGCTTTACTTGGGATCTATTACTGAACTCTAAATGAACTGATTTAAGACTTAAGACATTCCATAAAAAGGTCATGTTATTGCTGGAAGCATTGCTTCCTTAAATTTTTGGACTCAGTTTATTTGCAACTGCTCTTTGAGTTTCTGCGAGCCTTTAAGAAATATTATCACAAGTGCATGAATGTTATTTTAAAGAGATTTAAGCCACAGAGCTCTCTCTTTTTGGAGGAGAGAGGATACAGGTGTTTCAGTAGGGAGCCCCAATGATGCATATATCTGGAGCTGGGAAAGCACAATGCTAACAGGCTGTTTTGTCATGCAGCTTTCTAGTTTTACTGCAGCACAGAGGAAAACACTGAGACGAGGGAAACTCAGTGGGAACCAGCAGACACTTGCTGTGAAGTTTGATATATGCTTTTATGTTGTGAACCGAAGGGAAAAACAACTTTGCAATTCTGTGGACTCAGTTGTATTTTGTGGTTTTAAAGCTTGCCCAGAAACAGCAAGATGCCCCACTCCAAACAGAGGGGGAGCAGATTGATTAATAAAAAAAAAAAAAAGAAAGACGTTTCTCCATGTTATTGTTCACTCTTCACGTCCTCATATGTGCACAACATATTTTGTGTATTTTGTTATGCTTTATGAAATAAATATCAAGTTAATGAGGCAGAGAATGCATTACTTATAATGCCAGATCAGTTTTAAAAGCACTTCATTTAGATTTCCTTGTGGCCTTTTTCTCAAGTGACGAATGATCTCAGTTGCTGCATCTTTGGAATGGGTTTGATTAAATATAATTTTCTTTCAGGTGATAAAAGTGTATGATGAAAACAACACCAGCAAGGCTGTAGAGGTGCCCACTGATGTCACCGCCAGGGACATATGCCAGCTATTTGTCCTGAAGAATCACTGCATTGATGACCACAGTTGGACTCTTATTGACCACCTCACCCAGCTAGGAATAGGTAAGATATTTTTTGCCTCCTTGATTATCTGGCGGGGCATAGTCCCATCTGAGAGTACCATAATTTATAAAGAAATGACATGGTCCCTAATATAGTTTGAATAATTATTTTCCTTTTATATCTCTGTAGCCCCACTGTTAATTACAGTTAATAGCCAATAATATAGAATTTAGAGACATAAAATGTTTATTTTAGCTGATTTATTTAATATGCATGTCAGAAATTGGCGTTTTTTCCAATCTACTTTGTATTGTGTTTAGTGTACACCTTTAGTATTATTATTATTATTTTGTAATTTGAAACTTCCAGTCCAAAGCAAATTGTATAAAAACATAGTGAGAAAAAAATTCTGTTGGGTATTATTACTCTTATATTCTGTGAGACTGGATGGAGGTGGTAAATACAGCTGAAACCAGATCTTACACTGTATAAAAAAATATATATATATATATACAGTTTATAATTGTATTTATATACATACATAGTATTTTTTTTTGTTTTGTTTTATCACAGTCTAACATAAATAAGTTTAAAGGTTTCCTATTTTAGGTCAGTTAGGGATTGACACATTATTTAGATTTTCTGAATTATGAGATACAAATTATTGTACTTTTTTTTTAGCACTTTCTTAACAGTATAAATTTTATTTGCTATTAAATTGCTATTAAACATTGCAATTTGGATCAAACATTGTAAGTATCATTCTTAAGTGTCATCTTTTGGGTACTACATTCCAACAGTGAATGCCCAGACATTGTGGGTAAAGTAACGAGACACAAAATTAGCAGAGGCTGTCGTTCAGCATCAGCTTGTGCTAAATGACACATCATTTAGCACAAGCTAAATGATCACATCATCATTTAGCACATGATGTGTGCTAAATGACACATCATGTGTCATTTAGCACAAGTCATTGTGTAAATCCAGCAGAACAAACTTAGCATTGTCTTGCCAGGAAGTGGGTGGAGCTCCACTTGGTTTGCCAAATGAGGGGCTAGGCTTCGCTTGGCGTTCCTAGGTGACAAAATTGTGACTCAACAATTTAGAGGTTTTTGGAACAAGTCGTTTTGCAGACACCAGTAGAACATTTACTTATTTCCAAAATTGTTTTATTTTTCATTTTTATTTTTTGCTCTCGGATTGTTTCTAGAAACAGATGTCAAACTGAAAGTACAGAAATATGCAAAAGTCACTTTTTGCATAATAATGGACTTTTAAATTTATAATTTAGACTTTGGTTTGATAATACACCTTTTTCCATGTAACTGGTCACACTCCTGTTAAAACCTTTCATTCATTAAGCTTTCATTCATGTTTTCCCTCTGTGTTTTCTCCAGAAAGGACCATAGAAGATCATGAATATGTTATGGACGTGCTATCAGGCAATGGGATGGAGACTGACAGTCGGCTGTATTTTAGGAAGAATTATGCTAAATATGAATTCTTTAAGAAACCGCTGGTGAGATTGCCACACAATTTTACTGAGTATAAAATAATCAGACCAGTGGTGGTTCTTGCATGAATGGTCTCCTGGACAAGTTTATTATAAATCATCTAAAATCAGGGATGGGATATTGTGCAGTGAAGTCTCACACAAAACACATAAAATAGTTTTCCGATTTCCCTGCAGCAAGCAGAGAGCACACTCTCCCCATTGAGAGATAAAATCAATAGCAACTTTGTTTAAAGCCTAGTCATGACAAGTAAGTTATATTTTTCTGTCTGGTGCTTGTTCCTCCCTGGGAAACTTCCCATATGGCCCACATCAAAATCTGCCACTGGATCACACACATCTTGTAACTGTTAAAAAGATGAATTAATGTTAAACAAATTTTGCTAAATTTTGTAGGACTTTTTCCCAGATCATATGGTTTCCATATCAACAGAAACTAATGGCATTGTGGATCACTCCGAGCTGATTGAGGTATGGAGCTTTTTGATTTTGACAACCAATGGTATGAAAAAAAAAAAGAATGGTCAACTATTTATCCCTCCCAAACAGACCTTCCTCAAATCCAGCACTTGTCCTGAAATCCATGGCCACCTTCATGTCAAAGAGCAAAGCAAGAAGTCCTGGAAGAAGTTTTATTTTGTTTTACGGAGGTCAGGGCTTTATTTCTCCACCAAGGGAACTTCTAAGGTTAGTAAAACAAACATTCAATAAATAATTAAACACTGTTTTTGAGTATTTTATTGATATCATTTCAGTTTACAATTTTAGAAATATACATCTGCTGTAGTTTCAAAATAATTCATTTTGCACTTTCTGAGGTTGCTGCAATTTGTCCCCAGAGGGGTCTAAATGCATAAAACCATTTGGAAAACTCTTTTCTCCGTAAAATCAGTTCATGATCAGTTCATCCTCTGCATGTGCAGCAAAGGTGTTATAACAAGGCACTAGAGCAGGTTGAGCTTGGTTTTCCTGAGGCCAGCTGCAGTGGAAACTATACTCTGTGCTGCTGACAAGTGGAGCTTATACCTGGTCTGCAGCCATGCAAGCACACCCACTTTTCAACTGCTTTCATTTCTTACAACAGTAGGTCTTTTGTTGTTAAAGTACAGATAGGTTTGGTATGGCGCCTGCTTTTCATCCTGTGTGTTTACAATCCATCTGGTGTCTTGGTCAAACACTTTGCTAGTCAGTCAGCACAGACATTAATGGCTGAAGCATTACTTTAAATACGGAAGTGGGAACAGTGTGTCACATGAAAGCAGAACAATGAACGTCTTTCAGTGTTTTTACTCAGAGAGTTATCTTTGACACAGTGTAGCTATTGATACTGTCTCTATGTCTAAATATTTGCTTATTTATTTTATTAAATAATTCAATTTTTCAGATGAAAATCATGCTCCACAATTGAGTTCTTAGATTTTTTCATTCTCATGCTAATTTAATTGGTAATGCTATCTATTTTGACTTCATCGAAATATTTTAAAGAAACCTTGATCATTTTTTAGGAAAATATGCTTTTGCATTCCCATGTCTTTTCTATTAACCATTGTGACGTAAAATGAAATAACCAATACCATTGGAATGTACATGTATATTGACCAGAAATATGTCTTGGTTCCTCATACTTTGTCCTATAAAAAATTTTAACCTCCAGAACTTTCCAATAATTTTAAATGTATTTTGTTGGGTTTTAATGTGACAGGCCAACACAAAGTAGTGTGTAATTGTTATATGGATGGATAATAACACATAGCTTTTCAGTTCTTTTTTTAAAATAACAACATAAATCTCTGTGTTTACATATCTCATCAGCCACATTCAGTCTGATACACCTAAATAAAATCCACAGCAACCAACTGCAACTTGTACCTAATATGAACAATTTTGGTGTGTAAGGCATGTTTCTCTAAGGTTCTGTATAACTTTAGAGTAACAGTTTTAATGATGGCCAATTTTTTTCTTCTTCTTCTTTTTATATTTCCATTTAAGCTCCTAACTACAGCAGTCTTAGCTGTATTTTCACAAGAAGCTCTTTTTGATGTACAGGAACCAAGGCATCTCCAGTTCTTTGCTGATTTCGCAGACAGTGACATCTACACTGTTTTATCAGCCAAAAAAGCGCACGGAGCACCAACAGAGTTTGCTTTCTGTGTCAAGGTAGGGGGAGCTCCTTTTACTTCATGATGTTTGAACTTATTTTATAAAGAGATGAGTACTGTCAAAGCTTTCAGGTTTCCAACACACATTGTATTTTAATTTTGTGTCTGCTTGTTATGTCTCACTGCAGGCTACAAAGTGCAGTTCATCTCGTGATTTGAAACTGCTTTGTGCGGATGATGAGCAGACCAAGACCTGCTGGATCACAGCCATGCGCTTGTTAAAGGTTGGCTTGCTGATGAATAACTGTGGCTGATATGTAGGGAGAGGAATGCTGAGTCAGTGCTAGAATCAGATTTAGCTTTGGAAAGAGGTCAAGGGAAACTATCTAGTGATGCTGGATTAGCATTCCCACTCTTGATAGAGGCAACATCTGTTCATTGTCTGGATATCTGATGGAGCAGTTTAAGGCATGAGTCCATCACACTCCTCCATAAAAAAAATGAGTGTAGCATAAAACATTAATTTCAGTAGATGTTTTTTTCTTGTTTTCACAGCAAATAAGCAAGGTTTAATAATTAAATGCAATGTAGTATCTGGGTTCAAATTAATCATTTAACCTTCTTCATCTTTCAGTTTGGGATGCAACTTTACCAAAACTTCATTCAGCCTCATCAGAAGCAAAAAGTCTCACCAATGGTAAGCTGAAGTTGTAAAGTTGTCTGTAATAATGGAAGCTGAAGGTATTTGTGTAGTGTTTAGGTGCTAGTTAGGTCATTGTAAATTTGTTTATAAATTTCTATTCCTGAATATCAGCCACAATTTGTAGTTTGGGCCGTTTTGTACCTGTCATTGCTCAGTATCTTTCTTATTGTTGAATTATGAACTGACCTTAACGGAGGCAAATGTGGTCTGCAGTTCTTTAGATGTTGTCCTTGTCATTGACAATTGATGTCATTGACCTCCTGGATGAGTTGTCATTGCACTCTTGGATTATTTTTGGTAGTTAGTCAGTCTTAAGATGCTTCACCACTTTCCCATGTTTTCCCCACTTGTGAATAACATGTCTTGCTGTGGTTCATTGACTTCCCAAAGCCTTAGAAAGGATTGTGCAACCCTTTTCAGAGTGAGAGACTTCAATAACTGTGTTTCTTACTTTCTCCTAAGTTTTTGTGAATAAGTCTATGGTGTGATGTTTTTGGGATGTTTAAATAGGTTTCAATGGATTTATTTAAAATCGATCATATCTATCGAACATAGATGTCCAAAAATCTGAAGATTACAGATAATACAGAATATGACAAAGGAGGCAAATATGTTTTCTCTTTGGCCCAGGCTTGTTTAGATACCTTTTTTCTATTGCCTGAGCTGCTTTTTGTTTTTACTCTGGTTTTCTGTGTCTGATACGTTTAGACAAAGAAACTGGAAAAACAAAAGATATTTGTATGGCTCTATGTGTTTTTATTTCTTTGTATGTGTGGATCGTTAGATGTTGTTACCAACATCTGGTCTGATTTCCATGTCCATAGAGCTATAAAAATTATATGCTTACTGAGAACATTTTTGACGTCTTCCAACATTTTCTCTCTGCTGTAAAAACCATACTACTAGGATTTCTTTGTGAGAGAATACTTGACTAGAAAGAAGTAATAGAACATTATAAAAGTAAGCAAGAGTGTAAAGTGGACTAATAAACTTGAACCATGAGACAAAGTTCTATGAATTGCTGAACATTTATATTTATTGAATGGTTTTTAATGCAATATTATAAACTTGTCATATGTCATTGTTCTTCTTTTAGCCTCTGTCAAAATAAATCAGTCAGTGAAGCTTTAAAAACAACGTGAAAGCATTAAAAATGCAACAGTGATATAATTCTGTAGGAGAAATAACTCACCTTCAGTGTTTTAATGTGGACTTCATGTCCAAGAATAGCCTCAAACTTTACTGAGGCAGCAAACAGAATCTATTTATGGGTTATGTGCATGCTCGCAAGCTGCCAGCCTTCTAAAAATACATAATGACCAGCTGCTCTCACATTTGACAGCTCATCCCTTCTTCTTCTTTTCCTGCTGTCATGGGGTCGAATGCTCCCTGGCAGACATAGCCAGGAGGATTTGCTAGAAAGATTGGAAAGTATGTGAATCAGCTCGATGCCAAGCTGGGTAATTAAATTTTATGTATAGATAACATGATATGTTTCAGCAGAATTGCTGCCATTTATAAATGATAGTTGAGCTGATGAGTATTTACGGCATGTGATGTGGGTCAGAAAGGATAAACAGCAGTAAAATAAAAAAAAAAAATGTTTAAGAGCACTCATTTTAATTGCAGAGCTTAGTTGGTGGAACAGCAATAAGTGTTGCAATTTGAAAGCTTTGAGGTAATCCTCATAAGAAGAATTTTCTTGACTGTGTGTGTAGTTTAAAGCCACTCACTCTATGACAGCTTAAAAGAGTAAAATGTGCCCATGTGTCATTCTTTCCAAAGCCACTCTAATCCCTTTTCAATAGGGCTTTCTGTCTGGAATTATCTAGAAATGATGAGGATGGAGTCACATTACACAGACACTAGGTGGCAATGCAATCCCACATTGCATTGCAGCAAGTCTTTAAATCTTCCATACCCTATAAAAGGGACTCAATTAAAAACAATCTGCCTTTTATTTCCATGATTTAGATTTTTACTTGCTAGAACTAATGTGTCTTTTATGGTTTAATTACAGCACCTAAAACAATATATAATTTCTTAACCTTTTCAGAGAAGCATCTCTGAGAACTCGCTGGTGGCCATGGACTTTTCTGGTCAAAAGACACGAGTGATCGAGAACCCATCTGAAGCTCTCTCTGTGGCTGTGGAGGAAGGCCTGTCATGGAGAGTGAGTCAAGGATTTCTCAACAAATGTCTCACTCTATGCAGATAGAGATCGGCTTCATGTTAGCATTGTTTATCAACAAGGTAGAAATGTGTTAAAAAGGAGTACATGAGAGACAAATCTACAAAATGATTTATGGTTTTTACTTTTTATACAAAATATTTTAGAAGTGTGGTATATTTCTATATAATGTATGTAAATGTATACTCTGGTACTTCTAAATGGAGTGCAGTGCAACTAACTGCAGAGTTTACCTTATTATTGAGTAGAGTCTACCACTGTGTATTTTATTCTCAGTAAAAATCCAACTGTTCTCTGAAAGACTCAGACATTTGTTAGAGAACATAAGTGAACAAACAACATCAGGAAGATCATGGAAGTCAGCTAAGAGGTCAGGAAAAACGCTGTGTAAAACAAGAAAAATAAGTTGTGGACAATTTAAAAGCAGGATAGGTTATTTGAAAGTTTCCAAAATTTCAAAGAGCAATTTGTAGCTTAAAAATGGAAAGATAAAAAAGCATCTGTAAGTCTTCCAAGACATAGTTTTACATTTTAACTGACAAGCTGAACAATGTATTAATCTGAGAAACAAACAAGAGGCCCTAGGTAACTTTGGAGGAGCTGCAGAAATTCACAGATTAATTGTGAGAATCTGTTGACAGGGCAGCTATTAATACTGAGCCCTTCAGATCTGGGCTCTGTGAAAAAGCGGCAGGAAGAAAGCAACAGGGAGTCCACTTTGCAGTGTTCCATTTGTCACATAGGGAAAAGCAATCATGTGAAGGAGCTCAGATACAATGAAATCAAAATTTGAACATTTGGCCTGTATGCAAAACACTGTTGATACTGTCAATACATTCTGACAGAGCTTGACTTAATTTGCAAAAAAAGGCAGAGCTTTCATTTGCTTGATGTGCAAAGCCGGTTGAGAAATAATAAAATCCATGCATCATTTTCTTCCTGCATCAAAATTATGTGCTGCTTTACATGAAGAGTGCTTAGAGTAGTCAAAATGATTAGAAAGTGCTATATAAGTTCAGTCTATTTACCATTTACCATTAGTGTAGCACATAAAATCTCAATAAAATAAAATGAAGTTGGTAGCTGCAATGTGACAAAATGTAAAAAGACTGGAGTATGAATACCTCTGCAAGGCATTAATTGAAAGCTTCTCACAAAGCCATGAAGACGACTCAAGAGAAAACAGGTTAACTGAATAGTAACATTCAGTTACTATAGCTTAAAAAGATAAAAAGCATTTTTCCATATCTATATATATATATATATATATATAATGTTATATTATGGCAATCACTCATGTGTCCCTCAGAGGAAAAGCTGCCACCGTTTGAGTGGTCATGGGAGCCCCTCCTCCACACAGAGCTCTGCTCCAAACCTAGGTATGTGAGCTACTTCTCTATCTTCTTCACATATGTTCACATGTAATAAAACAGCTAACTCCCAATCTTTGTGCTGCAGCAATCCACTTGGCTCAGCCGTGGTTCCATGGAAAGTTGTCTCGGGAAGAAGCTCAGCATTTAATTACCCAGCAGGGTCTTATTGATGGGTAAATTGTTAATTTTCTTTTAGCATATTGTCTTGCTGAAGACAATTGGGATTTTGCAAATAGGGTGACCTCTTGCCTCATATCATTTAGAGAGTTTTTCTGTCTTAGCTGATTTGGAAAAGAGCAAGTATAAAAATACATTTATAATTGTTTACACTTAGACCAATCATGTGCAGTTGACAAAAGTATTATTTACAAATGATGACCATTAAAATGGCTATATTTTTGTGCTACAGTGTCACAGCTTAACACTTTCCTTTGCTTTTATTTCTCAACACGTCTGTGATATCTTTACCAAGACAACTAAAACAGGAATCTTTAATTGACCATATTATGTTTTACTACTCATCTCAATAATTCATAAATCTTTAAATATTGGTAAGTCTCAGAAGTTGTATTTTAACATACATACTTTGGCTTGAACTACACTAACGGGTTTCTTCCTCTTCCAGAGTGTTTCTTCTGAGGGACAGTCAAAGCAACCCAAAGACGTTTGTTCTCTCTCTCTGTCACATGCAGAAAATCAAACACTTTCAGATTCTACCAGTAAGTACACTTATTTGCATGAATCTAAGCTAAATTGGAAAACATTTTTTCTGATTAAAAGGTTGGTCAGATGAGGGTGTTTTTACAAATACAGACCAAGATTATTTTTGATGCCTGAACAACACCAATACATACACTTTCCCTGGATTCACATATAGAAGTTTCTAGCTGTAACGGATGGAGACTTATCATGCTCCATTTTTGTTTTCTATTTTCAACCAAACGTGTTGAGATTCACCTGTGGATTTACTGTGAAGAGGATGGATGACATCTACTCTGCTATTTTACCTGCAGTACATTATTATGCACATTGGCTTGTTTTCCATAACCATCTTAATATCTTTAGACAAATCTCTTTGCCATCTCCATTTAAATTTAGAGAAGTGTAAAAACTAAAAGGAAGTGGAAAGACCTGTCTGGGGAGAAAAAAAAATCATATCTTTAAACCACTTTCTTGATTTTGTTATCAATATGTAGCTCAAGAAAAAATATAAATACAAAAGGACTAATAAAAACTTAAATAGTTATACGTTAAGCCTGTTAGCCTTACATAACATCACTTCATTGTAACATCTATGGTGTTGTATCTCAGTCATGGGAGCACAAGTTGGAAGATGGTTGGTTGTAAGGATACATTTTATCCAACTAAATCATAGTTTCCAAAAAAATAGGAAAACATTGAAAAGCAGTGGTGTAGACATATAACCTTATTAAAAATTTTATTTTACTATTAAAATGCCATAAATCTTCTTAGAATATATTGTAATAATTTGTTTCAAATGTCCAGAAACTTGTGATAGAGCGAATTGAGGATTTTGGATACCTCCCTTTTGTATTTCTTATTATATAATCCAATTTGACTCTAACTTATTGATTATATCTGAGGCTCGTTGTTCTTTTGGCTCAAAACATGTCCTAGTATGACAACATTTGTACATTTGAAGTCATTATCATATATTGTCGAATAAACCTAAATAAAGGTTTAGATCTCCATGAAAAATAGATGGGAAATGAGACAAACATGTAAAATAAACTCTTCACCAAGGTCAGTTTCACTTTTCTATTTACCACAGTTGGTAGTATCTGTATTATATTTGTCTCTGTTTTATGTGCACATATGAATGTGTGTATTTGGTCCATTTTAGGTGGACGATGAAGGGGAGCTGTTCTATACTTTGGATGACGGTCACACACGATTTACTGATTTGATCCAGTTAGTGGAGTTTTACCAGTTAAACCGTGGGACTCTCCCCTGCAGACTGAAGCATCACTGTATCCGGATCACCCTGTGAAATGGACACTCAAGTCTCCCCAGTGGGCCCTTTACTCTGGATTTTGTTGGATGATTTTTTGCCTTACAGAAGACTGTGGTTTTCACAATGTGGAACATTCTTTCTTTTTCTCTTTCAGGAAAGGCCAGCTTTCAGAATGGACTATATGACCATTAAAGATTGCAAATAAGATTATTTTTTTAATTCAGTTGTATTTCTACATGCCTTGGGAAATCTATGTTGCAAAGCCTAATCATGATGTTTTGCTCTAAAAAGTGTGAAATTGTGTCACTTCACAATATCAGTGAAACTTTTTTGGTAATAGCTGATTTCTAATGGTGTGCACATACAATACTGCTGAAGCTCCTTTATACTCTACAACCACAAACTATTATATTTTATTGGGATTTTTTTTTTTCGCGGTATGCCAACATGCATAATGATGAAAGAGAAGTGGTTCTGAAAATGTAAAAAAAAATCTATCTATCTATCTATCTATCTATATATATATATATATATATATATATATATATATATATATATATATATATATATATATATATATATATATATATATATATATATATATATATATATATATATATATAATTGTCTCCTTTTGCAATTACAGCTGCAAATGCTTTGAAGGATGTTTCTAATGACTAACATTTTCACAAAATATCTTGTCCCAGTCAGATTGGATGGAAAGCTTCTGTAAGCATTGATATGTTTTAATTTAAACTATTCCATTGTAGCTCTGGTAGTAAGTTTAGGGCTGTTTTCCTGGTGATGGGTGAATCTCTGGCCTAGTTTTAAGTCTCTTACAAGTTTTCAATGACCTCATCTGACCACAGCATTTTTCTTCCATTCTTCTACATTTGCTGTGTCTCATATATGCCTTGGGGAAAACTAAAAGAAAAACTTCTTAAGATTTTCTGTAAAACCCAGATTTGTGGAGCACATAACAAATATCTTCCCTGCCTTCAGATTATTTCACCTGAGCGGTGGATCTCTCCAATTCCTCCAAAGTTACCACAGGACTCCCAGCTGTCTCTTCTCATGAATGCACTTTTTGCCTGGCCTGCAAGCAAAGGTGGATAACCATGTTGGTTTGTAGTATTTCCACACTCTTCATGTCTAGACGATGATATGAAAAATGTTAGACCTTCAAAGCTTTTTACCTTATCTGTCTGCTGTTTCTTGGTCTTTCTGATGTTATTTGTCAACAAATGTTTTCTAACAAACCTCTTCGGTTGTTGAATCAAACTAAGCACACATGAACACTATTCACAAATTGTTGAATGAAACTAAGCACATGTGAACACTATTTACTAATTAGTTGACTTCTGATAGCGATTGATTGCACCACTTTATTTTTATGGGCACTAGATGACTGCTGAGTACAATTACATGCCACAATTTAAAAAAATGTTATGTGCAAACAAAGGCAAGACTGCAAGAAAACTTTGAGTTATGTGCATCCCAGTAAAAATATATTAAAGTTTGTGATTTTTAAAGTAGAAAAATAATAGAAAAAAGTTAAGGAGAATAAGTGTTTTGGAAGGCATTTTAAACATGATTCTTTTCAAATAAAGAAAAATATGCTTAATTGGATGCATGCAGTTCTGAAAACATCAGTAAGACAAGTTTCAGCTATTCAACATAAATAGGGCTATTTTTTCTTGTATTTTTTCTTTGTACCTCTCAGTGTTCAGGATGGGTTTTTTTAGTTGAGAGAAACAGCCTCTCAAGAAATAGTACAGCGTTTTCAGCTGCAAAACAGAAATAAAAGGAAAATGGTGAGAAAAGTTTGTCTTTCTATAATTACTTCTAAGCTTCCTTAAGAACAAGAGCAACAAGGTGTATCTTCTAGCTTTTACCTTTCAGACGTCATGAACAAATTGTGTATAACTGATTTTGATAATACTGAATTCACCTGTAAAATAAAATGAACCCCTTTGGAGTTTGTTCTTTTTGTTTTCTCACCTGGACTCATTGTAACTTGATGCTATACAACCACTGTAGATCACCACTTAAAGGCAGTGTCAGAAATGTTTTTGTCATAGTTTTTTGTATGCCATTAGCACTGCTGTGTAAAATTAGCATAATTCATTATTATTATTTAAAAAAAAACCAACAAACACTACATTATTAAAAGAAGATATTTTGAGTCACTTTTAAAATAGATGTCTGCGTTTTATTTTAGCTTCAAAATTTTGCATTCAATTAATAATATATCAGCAGCTTAACCTTTATAATGTAAGTACATGGGGAGGCAATTGGCATTTTTTTGGCCCTTTATTTCCCTGGTATTTTCTTATTTTTAATTATTATTTAATCATCACTTGGTCCATTCAAAACAAATATTGCAGACTAACAAACAGAGGTGCTGATCTACAAAATAACAAATAACCAACTAGATAAGAGAACAAACAACAACAAAACAAACAAAAATAAAGGAGGTACACATTAAAATGGATACATATAGGACAAAGAGAAAACACAGAACATAACCAAATGGTGTTGATTAATCTACAGTTACTGACATTTTAGACTGAAAGGCAAAAAGGACAACAACAAATATTATAAACAAGTAAAAAAGAAAAATCCATGCCAGAACAAAGATTAAATAAGCAAATACATTGAAAACAACTAAAGAACATGTTTTGTGATATTTTTTTTTAAGTAAATTGTCCCATGTCCCCTCCCTTCCCCTGGTCTTTGTTTCCACAGTGGCATTAACTCACCAGCATTGAAATGGCATCTAGAATAATGGAATATATTTTATTGATTCTGACTGATTTTTATCTATTGCTGTATTTTGTTCCATTGATATTTGTGGTGTGAGAAGATCTAGCCATTATAATGTATTAATTTATTTTTCTTTTTTTTTTTCCAAATAAGCTGTGTTGTTTTTTTGGCGATAGTCAGTGCCACAACCAGCAATATGTGGATCGATTTGGTACTTATGTTCAGTTCCTCTAGATTGCCAATTTTCTCACATTTGTCAATAAGCTGCAAGATTACTTATTAATCTGTGTATGGCAATGGTTGCTAACAAAGACATAGCATTACATAGACCATGCAGGGTTGTCCCATGTACAGTATCTGTAACCTAAAATAACTTGAAGTTGTTAGAGAAGATTTTATGGTAAATATGCATCCATAAATCTAGATTTAGAGCTAACATCTAAACCAAAGCTTTCTCTGGTGGGATTCTTTTCCCCCATGTTATTTTAAAACTATAGTGTACCACGCTGACATAGTTTGATGTTGCTTTGCCTGACTGGATTTTACCTCCACCACACCCCCAGTAAAAAGGCTATAATATTTGCAGTATTTTTTTTAAAAGTAATATTTATTTTAAAACTCACATAGAATAAGATATATACATTATTTCTATCTTATAAATCTGTTTTATCTTGATTTAAATACTGATCGTTAAGGAGATACAAAGATTGCACTGGCTGTTTCACCTTTTGTTTGTCTTTATGAAGTCAAACATTTCTCTCAAGCCACCAATCCATCCATTTTACATTTCATGGAGAAGCCACCTTTGCCTTCATCCACTAGATGGTACCAGAGACATTTTGCTTGCTTGAAACCATAATAGATATTAAACATTAATATTTCATATATTATTTAAAGAATGAATATGGTCTTATTCAAACTTTTTCAGCAACTCAGACTTGCTGAAAACTGAAAAAAAAAAACATACTTGCCTCATTTATTGTAAACTACTCCATAGTTTTAGTTATTCATAGCAATTTAAGAATACTCAAAATAATCTACTTGTTACTGGCATTTCGTAGGCGTTATGGCAACCATTTCAGTATGGTAACTTCTACATTAATGATGGTTAAGATAATGTTAACTGCTTGCGCAGTAATGAATTTGTGGTAATCTTGTAAGAATGGTATTTAGGGCTCCACGGATGAAAGTAAATGCTCATGGATATACACTCCACACACAACAAAAAACGGGAAAGGATATCTTGTCAATCTCCTCGGTTGTGATATAAACACATTGCCCCTATACCTGCCCTGCTCCACTTCAAGCACATATTTCGAAACACTTCTCTCATCCAGGGGAGATATGTGCACACAGAGAAGTCTTAAACGCACCCCTGCTTCCGAGGTCTTGTGCTAAATGTTGTTTTGGATGTATTCCTGCCATTGATCGGAGTCTGGCTGCAGGGCGAGAGATGGCAGCTGGGAGAGACTGCGCTTCCTTTAATGAATTCATCCAGCTCAAACGGCCTGTGGATACACAATCTCTCCCAGTAAAGAAATCTTGTCTCTGTTCTATCTTGGCCCTCATGGACAACCAGCAGGGTTTGTAACACCTCACACCAGCATACCATGCTGAATTTACTCCTGCATGCTCTCGGACTCTTATGACTTCAGGTTCTGTTCTTGAGAGCTGTCAACTTTGCTCTGTTCTTAAATGCCCCTCTTGTTGTATTCCTCTTGAGTGTATTAAATTATCTGCCTTTGCCTTTTCTCAACCAATGTCTGCATATATCCAGTGAAGTGAAGACCTTGCTGTTTGCTGTGCTTGTGATTCACAAAGAGGCATTATTTGGACGTGGGTTAAAGTCTACAAGGAAATGACAATGGTTTTGTTGGGAGATGCACTGCGGTGAAGGTTAGTGGAGTATTTTGCTGGGTTTTAGCAGAAACATTTTCCCATATGGAGCATGTAAAGCCAGAAGCAAATTTGAGTCATGATCATTCTTAGCCTTGTAACAAATTATAATGGTTTTATTTTCACATAGTGTGAATGAAACAGTTTGTATAAACTTCCAATGGGTATCATGGTTCAAACTAGCAAACTCTGTATAGTTTACTGAACTGTATGGTGCTTTTTGTCTTATCCCCATTACTGCTTTTATTGACATTGTCAACCATCATCGCTTCTGTAACCCTAACCAGACACGGTAGAATAGTTGTTTCAACAGAAATCAAAAATCTTTTAAGAAGCGAACTGCAGAAGTTGTTGTGGGGGTTGAAGAACTCCCAGCAACTTTCAAAAATACTCATTATTGTGAAGTGGAAGGTTATTGAGACATATATATTTTTTAAATAGAAATCTGCAAAGTGTGATGTGAATGTTTATTCAGACCCCTTTACTCTGATTACAATATAAATCAGAATAAATATAAATATAAAATCCAGTGCACTTAGGAAAAAAGTTCATCCGTGTGTAATTTAGCCTCACCTTAAATCCCAGTAGTTCCCTGGATTACCTTTAGAGAACACTAGAGAAAAATAATAACATAATTAGGACCAAGAATTATAATAGACAGATCAGAGATAAAAGTCACTGAGATGCAATGTGTGAGGAAAAAGTAACATTGCACAGCATATCTTCTCCACTTTGACACAGAGTGGTGGTAACATCATGCTGTGGGATTTTTTTCTCTTCAGCTGAGACAAGAGGGAGTTGATGGAAAGGGAAATAGAGTTAAACGTAACCCTGGCAGAAAACACATCAAAAGCTGCTTCTCTGACAAGAGTTGATGTTTTCGAACAGTTTCCATCCAAGCCTCACTGAGGTTGAGTTTTTACTTTGTTTGTTTTGTTTTTGCAAAGAAAAATGGGCAGAAATGTGGGGTGTACATGTGCAAAGGCAGTGGAGACATAATCCAAAAGACCTGAGGTGAAACATGCTTCTACAGGGTATTGACTCGGATGACTGAATACATTTACACAACTAACTTATCAGAATTATTATTTGTAAAAATATGTTGAAAATCATGTTTTTTTTCCTTCCACTTTATGGCATGGACTTAAATTATTTTCTATTGGTCTATCTAATAAAATTAATGCGGGTATTTTTACAGTATTACATTTATTTGATCAAAACTCTTTCTAAAGAAGATTTTTACTTTCTTTGTATCAAGCAAAGGAGACTCCAGAAGAACTGTTGTTTGTCATGGCACAGTTAGGTAAAGAAACTGAAGCAAAAAAAACATGGATAAACATAAAGCACCACTTGTAGTTTCTGTTTATCCAGCACTACGCCACAGCTGCCTCCTTTTAGAAGCTAGAAAAGTAGAATTTCTGAGCAGCTACAGCTGTTAATTCAAAAGGCCTGTAAAAAATAAAGAATTTTTGTTTTTCCCTGTCATTTTCAGTCTTGAGGTTGTGCAGGAAGGTGGAATTAACTTTGGCATAAATGGACAATATAGAGCTCATAGCCATGGCACAAAGATTCTCTCTCTAACTACTTCTCACATTACAAGAACTTTTTCCAGACTGCATTTGCAGTGGAATTTTTTGAGCATCAGAGGTAATGCTTTTTTTTTTTTTTATCTCATGTAATTGCCCAGACTGTGTTTGCTCTGTAAAATGTTGTTCTAACTTTGTGATATACTTTTCTGTGAAGCACCAATCCATAAGTGCCAAGCTTTGTTAATGACAACAGTAACATAAATGCTTTTCAGAAAATAGAAATGGGTCCTAAATTCAGGTTTTTATGTTCCATTATTGGCAGTAATTCAATGGGTGGCCACAGTGTTGTCATTAAATCTCAAAAGACGAGACATATATCTGCTTTTTTCACAGCTCTGTTGAAATTACATCAAGAAGCTATAGGTTTGCTCTAATTGGACGCATTTTCCTGCCTGCACAAAAGCCTGTTCAATAAGCATTTAAAATGATTTCTAGTGTCGTATTAAAACACAAATTTGTATATATATATTTTGCTCTCATTACAGTTTTTAAATTATATTTTGTTTTCTAAGACGTGTCTGTGTTTGTGAGGTGAAATTGCTTTCCTGAAATATTTCTCTTTTGCTTTGTTGCTATATTTTGCACCTCAGGGGCACTGTAGTATCTGGCCTGCTTGATCTTTGCGAGCCTGCTTTGCTATTGAATCAGTGTGTCCTATACAGCGGGGCTCCTGTTATTGTATTTTGAGTCCACCTTCAAAGCAGCAACATTGCAGAGGCTCTTCTTCACCTTGAGAAATTAACATTAGAGAACCGGCTTTTCTCTAGGGGAGCCCTATTGAGGCCAAGTCCCCACCTAATCCCCTGCTGAAAGGCATGTCTTTACTGGAAACAGTGACATCACTGCATATCAGTCAATACAATGACATGCAGTTACATATTAAAAAAATTTAAACTTCAACTAAAAGTTATACTGTTTCAGTAAATCAACTTTTGGAAATTCACGTACATATTTTTGCATACTCATGTTTATTTGGGCATTGCTTAAGCTACTAAAAATATTCAGTTAATTTTAGAATAATATGTAAGACCAATAAGAAAATATATTTTTAACCCAAAAATACCATTGCTATTTTATTCTCTATGCAGTCATGGGAAAGATTGTTGAGTTAAGAGTTAAAGGAGAGCAAGCCACCAAAAAGGGCAACCATCTATCCAGCAATCTACCAATCATTGCTTATGAAACTAGTCATTCATAGAGGTGTATCCAGTAGAAAGTTGAGAGAAAAGAAAATATATGAAAGAAAACAAAGGTTAATTCGACAGTGGAAGTCCATGCTTCACATACAGCTATGTAAAATGTGGGTTACAACTATCACATTCCTTGTGTCAAGCCACTCCTGAAGCGGAGACAGGGTCAGAAGATTCTCATTTTGGCTAAGAAGGAAAAGGACTTGACTGTTACTCAATGGTCCAAAGTCATCTTTTGACATGAAAGTACAATGATGGTTTCTGATATGGACAACATGGGCAAGCATACCTTGTGCCTCCCTGCCTCAGTAAAATAGGTAGACAAAATGACATGCTAATGCAGATATAAAGGGTTCAACTATGTTGCAATATGTGCAGTGAAAAGCATGTTCAACTTTTCCAAATACATCTTAATATCTTTTGCACAAATGAGCAAAATGTTCCACTTCACATGACTTAGAATTGTCTTTATTGTCTTTTGGTTTTGATGATTTCTGATTGTGACACACAGACAGTGATGGGTTTTTCTTTGCACAAATGAACAAACAATACATTTAAAAAGTTCAGCGCCCCGTGTGGCTGCCCACCAACTGAACAGCATTAAGACACTGTGTGTCAAAACCTGCTGATGTTTTCCACAAACTGACATTTGGAAAACAAGTAGACACTCGGCAGGGAAAGGTTCTCACTTTAAGGCAGGCAGTAAGTTTCAGACAGCAGAAAAACATAAACCACAGCTTGTGGTGTTGGTGAAGAGATGGTTGAATGTGGAAAACAACAGTGGTGGATTCAGGAGGAGGCCTGAAACAGGAAAATATTTTGGATTAAAGTTAGAAAGAGGTAAGAAACAAACTGAAGTTGAGATATTTGACAGTGCAGCACAATAGGTGAACCAGATTCTTGAATTCACTTGAGCTACTTATCATTCATACCTGAACATGGAGTTGTCCAGAGAAACTTCAACTGTGGCTCGCACCATTGATAATTGGAAGAAGTTTGACTTGGAGCTGGCTGGTCATCTCATGTGTTTGGGAGGAAGAGTGTTAGTCAGGGAGATGACCATGAACCTAATGGCCTATTGGTCATTCTGTTCTCCAGAGACCCTGTGCTTCACTGAGAAGAGAGAAGAACCTTCCAGAAGGGCAACTATCTATGCAGCAATCTACCAATCAAACCTGTATGGTAGAGCACTCAGACAAAAGTCACTCCTTAATAAAAGGCTCATGGCAGCCTATTTGGAGTTAACCAACAGGCACCTGATGGACTCTCAGAACATGAGAAACAAAATTCCCAGGTCTAATGAGAATTTCATTGATTGAATTCTTTGTTGTGAATGTCAGGTGTCATGTTTGGAGGAAACTCCATCCTGCCTACAGTGAAGCATGGTGGTGACAGCAACATATGGGGATGTTTTGCAGCAGCAGCAACTCATAGACCAGTCAGGATAGTAGGAAAGATGAACACAGCAACTTACAGAGACATCCTAGATGAAAACCTGCTGTACAGAGCTATTGATCTCAGTCTGGGGCGACTGTTCATCTTTCAGCAGAACAATGACTCAAAGCACATGACCAAGATCTGAATTGAGTGTTTTCTTTCCAAGGGTTGTTCAACAACAGGCTGCAAAGGCTGAACATTTTTAGTTATATGTGATTAATATTTTTTATTATTATTTTTAACAAATTTGAAAAATTCTGAAAAACTTTTTTCTGTATTTTCATAAAGGAGTAATTATGTACATAATTTTGATGAAACAGGCAAATTTAATACATTCTGGAATAAGGCTGTAACATAGCAAAATATGAAAAAAGTGAAGCACTCTGTACACTGTATCATGAGCCAATTTATTTCAAGGTTACAGAGCATAACTAAAGATGATTTGTTTTTCTTGCATTGTTCTGCAAAATAGGTTTAAATGTTCAAAAGTAGCACAAGATGTATGCACACAAGCACAGCTGCACACTTTTTGGATCAATTTAAATTTGTTCCTACTTCATTTGCATGGTGTGCGAGTGACTCCTGAAGAGGGTAGGAAGCCTTGTGGAAGTATTAGGAAATGGTCCATCTCTGGGAACACAGTGGAATAGAAGCAGCGCGGTATATGTTGGGATTCGAATGGTCAATCGATGAATAACCCAGAGCAGTGTTTTTCCCGTGCAGACTGGCAGGCATTGTGCAGCCGTATCTGTGTGTTTGTCTGCGTGTTTGCAAGAGAACGGCAGAGATGGGGGGTGGGGGGGGTAGGCGAGAAAGGGGATTCATCTTTCCCCGAAGTATTATGTGGTGGTCAAAAATATTTGCAATGCCAGGGGGTATTTTGAAAAATATTTGAAAAAATTCAATACCATGATGACCTTTTGCTGGGCATTTGTGAACACATTCTTTCTCCATTGTATCTGGCTCAGAGTCAGAGAGAATCGCTGTAACTGTACCGTGTTGGTGATTCTAAATTATGTTAATCTATTCTGTACTTTTGCTTTTATATCTTTATTGACTTTTTTAGTTTTAGTGTAAATGTACAAGTCAAGGCAATAATAACAAATCATGAAGTTAAAAATTTTATTTGACATACTGTGAGGAACACCTTATAAATTAAATTACCTCTATGAATATACAAGCATCATATTATAGGATACACATTTTTATATATTTTCCTTTTCTGATTTAGCACAACAAGATGGTGTTTTCACGTAATTATGCCTTGTGTTACATTGATTATGTCTTCATATCTGCATGTAATAATTAAATTTTATAGATAAAACTAAAATGCTCTTCAAGCTACACAGCTGCACCACAAGAGGGCAGAAAGCATTCAAACAAATTGTCTATTGAAATTCAGCTTCATTTGGTTCAGAACATCTGCTTTCTTAAGATAGTGTCAGTCCAACACATTGTACGAAAACAAAAGCAAACAGAATGCACTTTTTTAATTTCATAAACTTCCATTTTACTAAGAAATATTAACAGTCAGACTAATACTAGCAACCTGAAATTACAACAACATGCAGTTATTTTAAATAATTATTTACATACATTTATATTACCAAATAGGAACAAAATAAATATGTGAGATTAAACTATTCAATAACTGAATGAAGATGAAAAATAACAGAAACTCTTATGTGTGATTTATTTTATTCATACCGAACGAGCCAAATCAGAACAGCAATTTTAACAGATTTTGCATAATGTTTAATATAAATATTTATTGACATTTTAAATAATGGATTTTGTCTTGATTTTCTTTTCTTTCAGAAAATTGAAAGATCTGACTGCTTACTGTAAAAGTGAGTAAAACACTTGCAAAAAGTAACAATTAATGCAATAAAGACAAAAAGTAATTATTAAGATACAAATGTGAATATTACATTTTCAGAGTAAATAGATTTTTATTATTAATTTTAAACCTTAAAGCCAATTCAAACTCATCCCACAAGTCTAAATTCAAACCAACATAATATCAAGTTTCAGTTTAAGTCAAGCATCCTCATATACAGGGCCCTGTATATTTATAGACTTTTCTGGTAATGAACTACATAAAATGATTTAATAAATAAAATACTAATAAATAAATTAGAATAATGATAATCTTTGATTCTAGTAGCGTATTTTCACAATAAACATGAAAAAAGTGTCCAGGAATATTTAATCCACAGTTTTTAGTTTCTCTGAAAAAAAACAAACAAACAAACAAACAAAAAAAACAAAACATGGTGCAGGTATTGATTTTACTTAGCCACTCTTCAATAGGGAAGGGCAACAAACATGAACATGTCATTCACGTAAGGAAGATGTCTAAATATGTTTCACCAGGGACGCTAAATATAAGTTTGTAAAATAAGTGAACACTGTTTTGCACGTGACCCATTTTTGTACTTTCATTAATTGTGCAATTTAAATAAGCAAAAAGAAAAAATATAACATGATCCAAAATCTACATCATACACACAAAAACGACGAGGTTCAAGACTAGATTTGACATGTCAACCATGCCGAGGGAAACCTTTTGGACTATAGCAGAAACTTTCACCGTTATGAACTTTTGAAACTTCTAGTCCATGACTGCGACAGGATGAGAAATGTTGGAAATAGACAAATATTTACCAGTGTTTTGAAAGAACCACAATAACTCTGCACCATGACATTCAGCAATCTAGCCATGATCTATCAACATTTCTCACTGTATGCTACCTTTAAAGATCCAAACACACACAGTGTATGACAAGGACAATGATTTTACTCTTATAAAAAGGAAATTATTTGAAAACAAGATGGTGTTGAAATTACCAGCAGTAGCCCCAGTGCTCCCTCTGCCTCTCTATCACTGCCGCAAGCCTTTCTCTTCCCTCAGATAGAGGCCAGCGAGAGAAACAGCTTGTCCTTCAACTCAGAGATTTACAGCACAGCTAACAGACTTATTAAATTCATCAACAAGCCACAATACATAAAACGTTGCAGCATTGATCTAGCTGCCGTATCTTACAATCAAACATCGTTTTATGCTGCCTAAAAATGTGGGCTTTTTTTCCTGACAATTGAACACAGAAAATGTTTTGAGAGCATGCTATTTGTTTACTGAGCGCTTCCTTTCATGCAGAAGCTGAATGCAAGCTAAAGTGAATCGTACCTCTGGACCTCACTTTTTGTATGGCTAACTCCCAGTCTTTGCCCCTTATTATAACACAAGTTAATTGAATCTCAGTCCAGAACTGCCTTGGAGTTGCTTCTGTGTGTATAAAAGGTACAAAAGTGATGGAGCAGGTGTAGCAATATTTGCACTTAGAGTATTTCCACCGACTATCAGCCCGCTCTGGTCAAACATTTAAGAGAAAAGCTCCAGCTTTGTAAACCCCTTTCATTTACTGCTGGGCAGTTTTCCTATCTCCCTGTTTTCAAAAGATTCCTCTTTGACCCACATATACCAAGAACAGTGAAAGACTTCAGTCTGAGCTGCAGCACACAGTTTACTTGGCTTGCTAAAGATACACCGAGAAATGGGATATGGACAAAATGGCCGTGACCCCAGACATGCCTGCACACTAGAAAGGGAGGAAAGCATCTCTGTCCACAACAGGCTGTTGAACACTGGAATCACAACATATTTATGTGTAATGGCTTGCAGAGGTGGTCTGCTTGCATGGTGGTCGGGTAATTGCTGTCGTATTTCTTAAACGACTGAAACCTAACAATAAGAATTTACTGGCTGTAATTTCTGTCGACACATTCCTGTGTGTTTCAGTGGCTAAATGAAGGAGGTGGGATATTGTTCCTGAGCCACGATGCATTGTTAGTGGCACCATTTCAACAAAAATGTAAAGAAGAAGGCAGAAGGCAAATTAAAATTTGATTTATTTTGGGATAAATACAAAATAGAAATAACATGTTAGTGTAAACATATTCTGTAAAAATGTTGCTTTACATATTTATCACTACTAATTTATAAATCACAGACTTCTTATCCTCAAATATATTAAATTTTATATATAAATTTTATACTAAATTTTTTTTTGTTCTTTCCTTTGTTGTATTTCTTTCTAATTCATGTAAAGCACTTTGAATTGCCTTGTTGCTGAAAATGTGCTATATATATAAAATTACCTTACCTTACCTATGTTCTACTGTTTTTGCTTTTTTTTCACTTTCACCAGAAAGCAATCACATTATTTGCTTTTTTGCGTGCCTTTTTTCTATTTACTCATTGCAATTAGTTAGTAAATAGTAAGTAGTCTCTATATTACAATGATATTATATTTAAATACATTTAAAAAAATAGATTTCATTTGTTTAAATTTGAAGTAACTACTGATTAATTCCCAACTTTTGCTCTAATCAAACTATGTCTCTGTAAAATTGATTACTTTGGCCCAAGCAGCCACTTTACTTTATCTAACGAATCAAACATGTGCCTTTAACAGCACAACAAAAATGAAAACTTCACGTAACAATGACCTTGATGAGGTTCCAAAACTTTGAGTTCAAAAAATTCAAAAAGACTCAACACCACATTGAGCAGAGACAATTCAGTTAATTAATTTGCAAGAAATTTAGAATAGTCAAAAAATGCTTTTACGTCATCAGGCCATGATCATTTTTGGCCATGGTGGTCCACTATGAATATTATACAATAACCAAAGGCTTAATATCCACTTCAAAGGATATTAGTGCAAGTTATGTTGTTTCAAAGTTACAGTAAAGTGCAGCACAGGGCTAATTAACATCGTAACATAGTATGCAAAACTTAATTGAATGCAGCATAAATCAGGTTTAATTTCTGGTGTTTAACTGTTTTTATAACTAGTCAGCTATACCATCTAGTGGTGGGACTCAATTAAAATTTTTTTATCAAGTCAATTAATTAATCACATTTTAATATTAATAGAATTTCATAGACACATGCGTACCACAATATATATCTGTTGGTTTTAACCTACAGCTTACTTAGCCATTAGGCTGGTCCAAAGTGCTATTATAGCCATGCAGCTCTCACGTGTTCCAGGTACTGCTGATCATTCATGCAACTTCTTTGAAAAAATTATTTCA
This sequence comes from Gambusia affinis, assembly GCF_019740435.1. Lineage (NCBI taxonomy): Eukaryota > Metazoa > Chordata > Actinopteri > Cyprinodontiformes > Poeciliidae > Gambusia > Gambusia affinis. The sequence continues at coordinate 16,786,319 of NC_057878.1, forward strand.
AAGTAATATATTGAAATGTTTTTTCAAAAAAATATTTTACTTTAGGGCTGCACAGTGGTGCAGTTGGTAGCACTGTTGCCTTGCAGCAAGAAGGTCCTGGGTTCGATTCCCGGCCCGGGGTCTTTCTGCATGGAGTTTGCATGTTCTCCCTGTGCATGTGTGGGTTCTCTCCGGGTTCTCCGGCTTCCTCCCACAGTTCAAAAACATGACTGTCAGGTTAATTGGTCTCTCTAAATTCTCCCCAGGTCTTAGTGTGTGTGTGAATGGTTGTTTGTCCTGTTTGTCTCTGTGCTGCCCTGCGACAGACTGCCGACCTGTCCAGAGTGAACCCCACCTCTCACCCGGAACGTTAGCTGGAGATAAGCACCCCTGCAGACCCCACAAGGGCGTTAGAAAACGGATGGATGGATATTTTTTTTAAAAATCTAACGTTTGGGTTGAGGACACCTGTGTTGCTGCATCAAGTTTTGCATTGGGATGATATTTTAGGCTGGAATAGCTTCTGTGATTGGCCAACTGCTTTTTGCAAAAGTTGCATACAACATTAGTCTTTTCCAGTGTCTCATCAGATATTTCTTTGAAGCAAAATGTATCCTTCACTGTTCCAAGAAAAGTGGCTTTCGTCATCCATTGTCCTTTCGGATGTCACTCTTGTGTCAGAATTGCTGGCGTACTAGAAAAAATATGAATTTTCTGGTCCAAACATTTGTATGCAAAAAAAAAAAGTTATTATGTTTTGAATTTTAACTCATAATGCCCTGACCATGAAAAAGATCTCAAATAAACTGCCTTATGCCTAATTCATAAGTACTAGTCACCTTAACTGGCTAATTTTTTATTACTTCTTAGCTACAAATTTGTTTCAACTGCTGACAATACACTTGCAAAAAAAAATCCTGACTAGTTTGGAAGTCTTGCTGCCTTAAGGGATTTCTGGTGGTATTTTGGCTCTTTTCAGTATCTCTTATGATGCCATGGTGACCACAGCTTTCAAAAGCCCAGTTAATGAAGACGCCCAATTCCCTGAGGAGTTAAAGAAGAGGCGACAAGGATTTAGTTTAGGAGACAAATTGAGAAGAAGGTTTAAATAATTTCTTCCTCCATTATTGGACAGAGAAAAAAAAGTATCAAAGAATGGAGGACTGACAAAGACGCAGTAGGAATGCACTATTATTTGTTTCAAGATGATATGGCAGCAGGAAGATATTTCACACTATGAAAGCAAACAGAAAAGCTCGAACATACCAGATGAGGCATTCAGCTCCTTAGTTCCCTCAAAGAGGACAAGAGGTTATTCCTGCCAGCACACATCATTCCATTACAGGTTGCTTGTTTTTACCAAGTATTTCCCAGTCAAGAGCTTTTTTCATTGATTCCAATCCCAGTCATTTAAAATGAAATATTAGCTGACATCAAGTCTCTGTTTCATTTTTACAGAGAAGATTGGCACACTACAATCTATTAGTGCAAATGCCATGTTTATAACTGATCTCAGTGTTTCTGCAGAAGCCAGAAAGTCCTTGAAATATCCAAATCTCCTCCTCTCAACAGCCACTGTTTCTGTGACACTGCACTATCAGAGTGGTCCCTCGTGCAGCCACTCAACCATCTGCTTAACAGCCCAAGCCTTCATATTACCCGTTGATTTTGTACTTGTTTCTTGCAGTATCTCTTTGTCCCTATTTTGCTTGCTTTATGCTCTGCAGTAGGATATCCATAAAACTCATGAACAGAAGGTTTTTGATCAAGGAATCTATCTGAACTGTTCAAAATCAGTTACATTCACATCAAATAACATACCGTGCAGCTGGTAATGGTGAGGTTTTTAACCATGTCCATTAGAAATAATGTTAACTCTGCTCCACAAAATAGAATGTAGAAGGGACGAGAACCTATATTTTCCACCACAGCTGATAGGTCATCTGGAGTGATGAATTTGGTCAGCAGTCCTTTTTGACAAAGTCAAAGTTATTAATGTAAAAAAAAAAAAATGCAATATGTACAGGACATGCACATGATTGAAATTGTGTTACTTTCAGATGCCTGGGGGAATAAGCATCTATATAAGAAATAAATAAAATAATAATTCATCTAATTATTGAATTATATAAACAATTACCTTTCAGCTGCAGGTGTCCAACAAATTTAGTGCCCTTCTTTAGGACCAACTGTGTCACATTCCATTGGTGCTAGGGTTTTTGCTTGATAACTTTCTTGTGAGCTATTTATGTTTTACAGGTCTAATGATATTCAATTCTTTTCTCCCTGTTTATTGTTTTTTTTGTTTGCCAGGCTCTGTTTAGTTTCTTAGTTTATTATGTGCTTTACTTCTTGTACATTTCTATTCTATTTCTTAAATTGCTGCTTCTTTATCTTCTTATCGTCCAAACATTACAAACTAACAGAAAACATCTTTTAAACCAAACATTACAAACTAACAGAAAACATCTTTTAAACCAAACATTACAAACTAACAAAACACATCTGGCTTACAGTAACAATTAAAAGTCTGAAAGTGTTTAGTGCGCTTTCAGCACCTCAGAAGTGAAGGTTCACTGTCAGTGTTGAGACCGGTTGGATGTACTGCTAAGTTCCCTGTATGGTTCTGTACGATTTGATGTACTGCCAAAACCAGCTACTGTACTTTTTACTATAAAAACTATTATGTTTAACTTCAGCAAACTCTACAGCAAGAAACAGAACCAATAAAATAAAAATCAGACAAAGCATTAATGGTAAATACCAGTGGCTCATGCCTTTTTCAGATAGAACATCCCAGACGTCCTTTCTCAGCTCTAATGGTCCCCTGATGCATAAGAAATGGAAATACACACTATCAGCATTCAGCGCACAAAATGTCTTTGATATAAAATAACCACAGAGGTGACTGAATAATAATATTGTCATCTTTTTTCACTGTCTAAAAGTTGATATTCCTCTGTCATTAATTTTGCATTTGGTCCTTAAAACTTCGAAGCAACTTGAAAAAAATAAATCTTCTCCTTCGCCTGCATTGGTTCTAAAGCCGGTCCTTTCTGCTTGGGTCATTTTGAGAGGATTACTTAAAATACACGCCTCCAATAACAGTGTGTAAATAAATGCAAATCTTACAACTGATAAGAGCTCATAAATGCAAACAATGCTTTTGAAATAAAGATGACAGAGCTGCAAGAAAACCCAGAATACTCATTATCTCCATAAGTTGCCAGCGGCTGTCCAGGAAACTGTTGTACTGCTAATCTCTTCACATCTGCTTTTTCCTCTAAAATATACAGTAAAATAATGATATTCTTATCTTCTGTTCCCTCTTTGAGGCCGAACGAAAGATGGAACTTTTCATTTTGATGCCACTCTGCTTTGATTAGGGTATAGGATAAAGGCGGTCTTGATCTGCCTGGAAGAGAATAAAGAGCGTCGACTTCACAGGGATTTCCTTCTTGTCTGAACATACCTTCTAAACAGAAACGTATGATATGAATCTGACTATATGAGTTGAGTTGATTTTATCCAAACTGGCATGGCAAACTGATTCAGACATCACTTTCACTTTCTGGAAAAAGCAAATGTCTTTTCTCTGTACAAGACAGGTTTTCCTTCCAGACTTTAAATCTTTGTAATTGACTATGAGGAGTGCTTTTCTTTGGAGGATGGTTTTCATCCTGTTTCAAAACCAAACTTCGAACTGGGACATCTGTCCTTTAAATCAGCTTTGGGATCTCATAGACCGCATGGATTTTCTTGCCTGCCTTCCTGTGCTTAAGAAATGATCTCCCTCCTTCGGTACTGTGTGGATTAACCACCGCACACTGTTTCACCTTGCTTCACTCGACTTCATCATTCTGCCTCTGTAGTCAGTATAAACAACCTAACCAGAAAAGAGTGAGTCAGTGGGAGAAAAGATTTACTGGTAATTCACCACATCCTGTGTCTCCTCACTTCTGATGTCGTACGTTGTTTTGTTTTGCAAGTTAAAAAGTAAAACAAGGTCTTTTGGTAATGCTGTTTCCAGAGCCCTCGAACTACTAAACTGTTTCAGTCACGTAGCGCATTGTGAAAACATTCCAAATTGTCATTAGAAATACTTTTTTTCCACCTCTTCATATTTGCAAAACCAAAGAAACCTAAATACTGTAAAATAAATACTCAGAAGTTCTGTAGAGTGTTGAAAGTCTGCAGAATCACTTAACAAATATAACATTAAAAGATTAAATGAAGGTCCTGACTGGGGACACAGAGTAAAGGAATCAGAGGTGGTCTAAAACTGTTTAAACATCATTGGAACTTTTTAAATGAAATGTGTTTACCATGAATGCATCATTGCATATTAATTTGATAATTTTATAAAAGAATACACAACTAATTACAAACAAGAAAAAAAATATGTAAATAAATCATCTAATTTTATGGAAAAATCTTTCAAAAAAAAAAAAAGCTTCACTGAAGGCATGGCTTTTTGTTGAGGTTTTGTTTCATTGTACTTTTACAAATATTCTGTTTGGCATGAAAGAGTTTTCTTTATAATTTTCTTTAGCCCAACTACTGTAAAGTGCCGCTGTATTTCCTTTGGTCTGCTTAGCTCTACCCTGTGCCTACACCATATCAGGGGATGAAGCTGTCTGTTCAGGTGATTGACACAAGCCCACATTAAGAGGTGGTTTTGGAAATTAGTCCGTGGAGACCCTTTGGAGCTGAGCTGGAGAAGGAGGCCTGTCTCTGAGAGGAGCTGTGCCTTTTTAACCCCACTCATTTGTATGCCGATGTGCAAGAGGCAAGCTGCTCTCTAAATGGCTGAGGCATTCTGGCTGGTACCCCCTTGACACGTTCCTGCACAGACAGACCCCGTGGAGAGCTGCCAACAATATGCAGCCCAGAATCCTCAAATTACAATGGGCCCAATTAATAATCACATAGTTATTTCATATTTTATACGCTCGTACAAAATTCAGAGTAACAAAGTCTCTATTAGAAATCATCAGTGTGTGTTTTCTCCTGACCATGGCAAAGCTTTACCTTAACACCATGAACTTTGAGTTTTCTTTTTCTTGGAATGTTAGAATTTGGGATATTTTTAATGATGTGGTAGATTGACCATTCTTTCACCCTCTTTTCAATTCACCATTATGGGCAGATGTGTTAAAAATACATAATAATGGGACTGCAGAGGGATAGCCATGAAATTTGAATGAGCGTTGGAGGAATGCAGCATGAAATAAAACATATAGCTGGTATATATAAGGCATTACTTAGGACCATTTAAGACATTTCATAAAGTTGTAATAGTTTAGTTAGCAGCTTTAATTTTGGGATTAGACAGTAACTGATTTGCCTTCTTTGGGTATAAACAAACTTTCCAGCTGCACAAAAAAGTTACCTTTATTTCATTTCACATTTACATTTTACTGAAAGTTGCACATAAATTATATATTTGGACTGAACTCATGGAAAAAGAGCGGCAAAATTTCAATTTAAGACTAAACAAGGATTCATAAGGTCTCTGTGTGGAGAGCTTTCAATGGCGAATTACATGACAACTATAAATGATTTAAATACCTTTTACACTGGAAACATTTTATCTGTATAAATGTAAAAATAAAAAAATAACATGTCCCATGTAATATGGTAATCAGCTCATACTGTATTTTAAGTGTGCAATAGCCAATCCACTTTATTCTAATCACAATTTGTGTTCAATGTTTTGCTATATTAGATTACGCCAAATGACACAGATAGATTCAGCATGGTCCACTGCATATCAGTGACAAACAAATTTTAGATTTTGACGTGTTCATTTAAAACGTGTTAATCAGATATAAATATGCAAAACGGCTTCCCATGGGCCTCCATTGAAATGCTAATACAGGGTGCAAGTAAAGGTGGGGTGAATATAGGCTCTGATGCAGCAAAATCACAAAGGTACATTACTGTTCTTATCTCATTAAAATATGAAAGAGATCAGCTATGTTACAGCAACATTTTTTAATGGAAATACTAGGATTTCAAGAGGTTTGACATTTATAAATTTAAATTCTAATATCAAAGAAAAAGCTTTTCAAGATTGTTTATTTATTTTTACATAAAAAGATGATTTTTCACCTCTCCTTTTCTTTGTTTCCCTTATGATCTTTCTAATGCCAAATGTTAAACTGGTTTGTGTTTTAACAGACCTTATAAATGTGCTGCTGTGAAGCATTTGAAATCAGGTGGGAGTATAGTGGGAGGACTTAAGTGTAGTGGATTATGAAAGATACAATTGTGAAGTGTGCTTGCAAGTGTAATGCATTAAATCAATCTATAATTGTATGAATAACCTTCCTATGCAAAGATGTGTATAGGTCAAATTAAGGTAACATAGAGCCTGCTATGTGGTTCTCTAAAGCCTAAATATATTTGGCATAAGAATACCTCTTCCCTGAAGCATTTTAAATGTTCAACTCTTTCTGTGATTGTGTTCACACAGGATTGTAAAGATGCCCACACAACTTAAACTTTTTCACATTTTATTGCATTACCATCACAAAACAATGATTTTTGCTGGGATTTTTTTGTGAGGGAAAACCAACACAAAATATACAATTGTAAAGTGAAAGAAAGTTGATACAGTTTTCAAATTTAGCTCCATTTAATGTTTACATGTGCTCTGATGTGGATTCCTGTCTCTCCCATAGTCATCCCACACCGTGATGCTGTCACCACTGTAAAGATGGTGGGTTCTTGGTGTACAACTACATGTAATATTACAAGTAGCCAATACAGTTTATTTATGCAAAGCTGTCCTGTCTAGTTTCTTCCACTCTCATACTGTTGCACCGGTACAGAATAGCTGTATGCAGTCTTAATTTGAATTGCACACAGGTGAACTCTATTTCCTGTTTCAGTGACTTATGAAGGTTTAAGTATAAAACACTAAAGTAATCAGACTTTTTGCTGTAACTTTTTTTTCAGTAAAACATGTAGAAAACCATGCAGCAATGTTTACGTAAATTTCACAATTGTGAAATTTGTGTACAAATTTCTTCCCATTAAACTACACTAAAAGGTGCAAAATATGAAAAGTTGAAGAGATGTCAATAGTTTTGCAAAACATTGTAAATGAATTTAAATGAGACTAAACAATTCAGTTTAAGTACATGCTATGTAGTTTGTTATTATATAGTATCTTTTCATGTAACCTAATGAACTACAACCAAACCAGCCAACTCCAAATCCCCCTGTGATGGTAGTGCTAGCAAATTAAAGGGGGGGTGTTATGTATTTTTCAGGTACATACCGCTTAACCATATGACCTTCAGTGATAAATATGCTGTATATGCCAAACATTACTTCGTCCTGACTCTTCTCTCTTTAAGAAGCTCTTACTTTTTCTGACAGCCCACCTTCAGAACGTCGTCTCAACAGTGCTTCTCATTATCCCGTTTACAACCGGGCGTTGAACTGAGAAGTACATGATGAGCTCAGCAGACGTGCAGTCCTACCCGGTGTTTGCAAATTATGTTCCTGCCAGTCTGGTGGAGCTGAATACAGAAGGTGTGGGGCATCGGTGCTTTATGGGGTGGAAGACTCCTCCTTACCACGTTTTGAACAACATTTGCTGTTTCAGTTGTAAAATAACAAAAAAAAAACATTTGAAAGAAAAAGTTTAGGTCAAGTGAATTTTCTACATTTTGACAAAAATCAATATCCAAGAACTATTTATTCTGTCATTCCAGATAGTCTGACCTACATTAAGAAGATCTTTCTTCTCAGATATGCATAACCCTCAAGGTTATGAGTATAACTTCTACATCCTCACCGCAGTATCAGCAAAAAAAAAACAAAAAAAAAAAACACACATCATGGTATCCTTGGTGATAAGCCAAAATCAGTGATGAATTGCGTGTTGAAAAACTTTGTAACTTAGTTTGTATTATTCATTCAAATATTATGCCTAACACTTATCACTTTGAAAGGCAGTCCATTAAAAATGTCAGTCACAAAATTATGCTTTTGAGGGACTAGTCAACAATTTCTGCAAAATTATACTTTTATATCCAGATTTTAGTATATTTGGACTCAAAAAGTCACAAATGTTAGCTATCATTTTTTAAATCCTGCCCTATCCTGTATTTCCACAGAAATAATGACACGAAATGCAATATAAAACAACTCTTGTGTGTCTCTGTTGTGGTTAATTTAAGAAGTGAGTTATTCTTTACAGCTTTACAGGTCAAAGATAAAGCTAAAATACCATCAGAGACCCTGGAATTTATGATTAGTTTATTGATGCTGAGTGGCCATCTCCACATTTCTGCTTTATTCAATTAGCCTAAAAGTTGCTATAAAACATCTCAGACCTATAAGCGCATTATATTTCAGAAAAGTTGGTTGCTGTGCACCTTGGCGATCAGAAGAAATGATAAAAGTTATGTCTACAAGGAAACCCAAAAATACAGGCGATATGGCTCACAACCCAGGGTACCATTACATAAGGAGAGACACAAGCATTTGAGAAGAAATATAAAAATCAAAAGTTCTGGCCTAATCAAGTTTGGTACTGAACTTGGATGACCTGTACATAGTGAAAGTGCCCCACTGTGTTTCCACTCTGCTGGTTTTTGATTTGCAGCTTCTGATTTGGTACTAAGCAAAGAAAACAATTTCAGGTTTCACAATAACAGAATTTATTACTTAAAATTCAAAATCTAAAAGAAATAGAATGGATAAAGATGAAATCCAAACTTCAGTTTGTGTTTTGCACACACTACCAAGGAACCATTTCCATTGCTTACTAGTGTAGCTTCATAGGACACAATCACTATACAGTATTTGCTTTGTTTTTAGTGCAGACAGCAAAAATATAAATGTCATCATACTTTTGTTCAACAAGGCCATGGATTATTACTAATTTTTAGCAACTAAAGACGAAATGTGGCAAATTTCCAGAATAAGAAAATATATAACATCTGAAAATGCACTAAAGAAATGCAAGAGATTACTTAAAAGAAATATGGCTGTGGCCTCTAGCTGCACAAGCAAAACACAAAGAGCTAAATTACACAATACTTATTTAAAGCATGTGAAAGTGTTACATAAATTATTTTATAAACGCTGACATTATTCAGCAAAATCTCAGCTCACCCTGCAGTATACAAATAATCTACAACTTATCCTTACACACAGAAAATGGCTGCCCTGCGCCACACACGCAGGTCTTCAGCACCATCTGTTTCAGAAATATACCATTTTATTAAAATACTGACTGCATAGAGTGATCAAAGGTTCGGTTTTCCCCAGAGATGCCCGATTTCCTAGTTTTGTCCAGTTCATCCAGTGGTAAGGTTGTAACCTGTCCTGGCAGAAAGTGTTGCCTTCTGTATTGAATGATACATGACACAATTTGCTTTCTATTTTCATAAATATACAACATATATTTCTATCACACACAAACACCAATGCTAAATATAACAATAATGAACAAAGCAAAAACAGGAAAAATTATGGCCTCCAAAATTGTCATTAGCGCCATTGCTGTTATGGTTGCCTAGAGACAAATACAACACAACGCGTTGATTTCAACATTAGATGGACATTAAGTAAATGTTCATCTGATATACCACATTGCACTCGTTCTATTTAGATGCCTACAGTTTAGGATAACAACTCACCACGTATCTGACCCACATTCACAATCACTCTCAGGAGAAAATTTTAAAGTGGTATTAAAGAACAATGAAAAGGAATGTAACAATGTCTGGAGTCCAGGTTCTTGGAGGTACTGGTCAATTCTGGGTTCTGGAAAGGAGATGGAAATTTGAACAGAAATATTGATGATGAAGATCTGTAAATAGAAATGAGAGGTAGTCTTAATTAGAAGAGTGAAAGAGGAACGCCAGGGGAAGGCGACTGGAATTAGGGGAGTGTGTAATCTGCAATGAGGTGATGAGGACGTCAAAGATGGATAGGTCGAGGGTGAAGGACCAGTGTTGGAGGGTGGGCAGGTTGCAAGGAGGAAGTTAAATTTGAGGATGGTGATGGCTGCCAGTCCTGAAGGACGACTTGTGGGTGGTTATTTCTTGAAAGGTTTGGTTAGGTGACTCCTGTAGTGATTTCAGTGAGGAAGAGTACAAGTCATGTTTTTAAAAGTGATTGGCGAATGCTGTCAGTGGTGCACGGTGGGATTATCTGATATCAGAACGTACCGCAGGAGACTTAGACATTGGTGTCACAGTTCTTCATCTTCAATCGTCTCCTGGCACTAATCAAAGAAAAATTTTAGAACTGATTTGTTGCAATGGAAAGGCAAATGCAAAGGTGGCCAATCATATAAGAACCACCACTGTTTTATGTTTTCCAACAAAGCAATTTTTATGTCCATCCTAAATATGCACCACAAAAGATGCATAGAAACCTGATAAGGTGTAAAGTTTTTAGTTTGATCAATTTTACAAAATGTTGCCCTTTAAAACAATCTAACTTGTACTATAATTGTCCTTCAAAGCTTTACTAGAGTTTATTTTACACATTATAACTTATAAGACCTTCTTACCAAGTACAGGAGTTCAATATTTTGTTACTGGTCAACCAACATTTTATTGCAAATTGTACATTTTTCTCTTGCATACTTATTCCTATTTCATGAGAAAAAATGGGATACCTCAGTGTGTGAAGTGCCATTTTTCCTCTCTGAAGTGGAAAATGTTCTGTTCAACACCTCTTCATTAACTAACCACCAGATGCCAGCCTCAAAAAAGTGCTTATGCCAAAGAACATGATAACCACATTCCCATGCTTTTAAATTCATTTGGGGGAGCACTGCACAGATGTTTTAATGCTTTGTAAAAAAAGTGCACTGGGAACACTAGAAAAGTCAAGTTTAGTGTAATTATTCATTTTGCCTTCGCAAAGACTGGTGAGTGCAGAATAACCCTGACCAGTCCCTCTAGAGAGGTGTTTCCGTTCCTGTTGTGTACAGCCACTTAACCAGACTTACAGACATTAGGCACCCATGACTTTACTTCCAATTCAAATTTGACTCCCACAGTACTCTTCATTAAAATTTTACAGGTCAAAAATTTAAAAAGGCCGTTAAAGAAATGTTCTTTTTCATTACATGTGACAAAAAACGAGGAGGTCAACCAGTGGCATAATGGGTACAGTAATTAGGGACTCGCGGTTTGATATAGTGTGACTCTTTACCAATGTGAGACTAATTAATCAATATTTTAATTATTGGACCCTGTAATGATGATTTTGTTCCATTCATCTGGATGGTGTTTCCAGAGTGGTCTCCTCTGTCATCATTAACAAAGAAATGGAGGTTTCTAGTGTGCTACATGTGCCTTCATCTGTGTTACCAGCTAACTGCCAGCTCATAAAGAGTTCATATTATTGGTTTTAGCAATTACTTCATAAAGAATTTTGTCATAATAAATTGTACTTTCTTCATTGTCACTTCCAGTTTTGAACGACTCAAGATTGAGGTTTTTGCCCATTCTTAATGGTAAAATGGCTCTAATTCAGTCACAATAAATGGAGATAATCGGTGAACTTCCAGTCTTCTTTTTAGTTACTCAGAGGGTCGAGATTTTTTAAAAGTCGGGAGGTGGAGGGGGGTCGTATTAGCAGACCTATGAAGTGGAAGAACAAGCAAGGTTAATGAGCAAGAGAAGACAGACCAGCGCTGACACAGAAAGGCGAAAGTAAAGCAAGGTGAAAAGGAATGCCTTTGTCTTTAGGTAAAGTAAGAAAAAAATAAGCCATAAAACATGAATAATTTTTCTGTTTCTAATTCTTAAATGTAATGTCACAGTTTTGTGCACTTAGACATTTGGGGAGAAAAAAAAATATGTGCAAGTAATTTTATTTCCCTGTGAGATATGCCTTCTTAAATGGGATTACACAAATCGTCTGAGTGTGGCCCGTGAGTGTCAAGCTACATCTTAACAACAACTGGCGAAACTGTGTGGAGCTCATCTCCACTGAGGCAGAACTAAAATCTGGAAATAATCAGCTAGTGGGAAACATGAGAAATTCTCCAGAAAACACTTTAACGCCACTGGAGCCCACTGCTCCTCAAGATTGGATTCAGGTACCTAATCCCAGGCGGCAGCTGCCCACCCTCCCCCTTGCTTTTCTTTCATACAGTGGAGCGCAGCAACCACGGGGTGTCAAAGGGGGCAGAGAGACTGCTGTGGCTGACACCTGCTGGGCGCTATAAATATAAAAAAAACTGGAGCTGCCATTGTTAGTTTGTACTGTAGTTCTCTCTCCCAGGCCACTCTCTCTTGTTGGCTGATGTGTACTTTAATGCTTGCTGAAGGCTTCTGCCATCACCAAAGATAAGCAAGCATCCAAATGACTCAACTTACTCCACACAACAGCAACGATCCCCAGCCTGGATGGCAACAAAAACCTGTCACTGTGTTCCACTCAAAACAAAGGAGAGAGCGTGCCCTAAACGTTATATTTCTGTTGAACAATAGGGTTCAAATGTAGTACTTTTTAACTGTTTGAAGAACATAAATATGTGTTAAAAAGGTGCCTAAGCCAAATCAAAAGTAGAACAAAAATCAAAAGATGGAATTGATATCACTATCAGCCCTCCCTTCTTCCATCCTTATGACTTTGATTCTTATTGGTAAGTTACTGTGTTTTTCTAAGCAAAACAAAAGTTCCTATTGTCATGTTCGGGTATCAGTGTGCAGAAGTTTAAGGAAAGATATTAATTTAATACAATTTGAAATGAGGCTGTAACATAACAAAATGTGAGAAATGTGTAGCACTGTGAATACTTTCGGAATGCACTTTATGATTGAATGTTACAGAGCCAATAACCAGTGCATTTGATGTCTTTATAATCCTACTAAGCTGTACTCCTTATGAAAAACGAGTGAAGTCCAAAAAATCTGCAATATCAGTCAGTGATAGAATGACTTCATGATGACTAAGCCTGGTAAAACACCAACATACGTATTTCTTCTCTGGAAAATAACTATAATTTCAGTGTAAGACTTTCCATGTAACCTATCTTTCATCTCCCCCTTTTAAAGCTTGGAGAAGTAATGTGATTTGTTGGACATGTTTTGGCAAAAAAAAAAAAAAATTGTATAAAAGTCTGAGCTTGTGTTAGAGGAAAAGAAATAAAGTGAAAATGAGCAATAAGTGAACAAAAAATTCTGAAAAACAGTAAAGTGACTTTCGGCTTTTTGTTCTCAGTTTTATGAGGGAATTCCTTGAAACATATTTTCTACATTTTGTTGAAATCACAACCAAGCATTTATTTGTTTCATACAGAGCTGTTTGCTTTCTGGCTTTTTCTCATCTCCCCTTGCTCTTTGATGCTGTTGTATCCCACGCCATGGGTAGACGTGGTCCTTACAGATGATCTCCTCTGGATTTCCAATTTGCAGAGCCCAGACTGCTACATGGGAGCAACAATATGCTTTAGCAGGACAGACAAAGCCAAACTGCTACAGTCTACAGCTGTCATGATCTTGTCAGTTTGTTGGAGAAAAAGTGGATTAATGTCATTTTCAAGGAGTCTCACAAAGCAAATCTTGACTTCAAACATGAAAGGGATTCTTATTAAGATGGTCATCTTTGTCATCTGTCAGAGGGGAGGAAGACATGTAGCTGTAAAACACACTGACTGCACAGAGCAGAGGGATTATCTAAACCAGCCTGTGAGCTACTGAGGTTTATTCACACCTAACCAGCTTCAAATAGAGACACCTGAATGTGTTCTGGAAATGTAATGCCTGTGTGTATGTTTTCTGCTGGACCCTCCCCCATGGCCTTCTCCTCCCATTGATTTTCCCGAGGGATACCCCGCTGAGGAAACGACAGGGCTGCTAAAATGTACAAAACCAGCTCACAGCAGGCTTTTGCCTCCATTCTCTGCTTATGGATTTAATGCCTGATGTAAGCTTAAAGAGATAAAATAACAAATAAAAATAACAACATGTTCTGATCACTGTCACAAACCATACACTGTTTTAATTAGAAGGTCTGTAAATGTAAACATTTATCTCATTATGTAAATGATCAAAGTAGGATCTTTGTAGAAGCTAAATTGCAATACTGTACATGTGTTTACTTAAGTAAAACACATGTTGAAAATGTATCATTTTACAGGATTCTGGTTAAACTATTTTACTAAATACAGCCCAAAGATCAACCACAATGTATGAAACCATTTTAAAGTGGTTGCTTTAAAGTTGTGGCAGTTCAAAGTGACCGAGTGCTGTAAGATATTCAGAACGATCCAAAGCAAGGTCAGTGTATAAGTATATCTCCATGTATCTGCACAGAGGGAGACAAGGATACAACACATTTCATCGAGGACCACTGGAAGGGACAATGCAGAGCCATGACTTGTCTAGACGCATGCTACTCATCCTTAGCAGAACGGCCTCCTAACAGCCTTGTGCTGAAATAAATCTGTGACCCAGTCTGCTTATTTATCAAAGACTTAGCAGATTCCTTCAGCCCCATCGAAGCAACTGCTTTGTAATGTATGCATTTTACATTGCGATACACACCACTTGCCCAGACTTGTCTGACTGACCTGCATTGCAAAGCCAGCCGGCTCCCTGCCCGCTACACCTGGGGCCCGTAGCTGGCGTGTGACTGTCACTGGCCATCGCCATGCCATGCGATTGATGACAGCTATTCACTGATGAAGCTGTATTCATCATTCCTGTCCAGGGCTGCACTGACCAGATGGACCCTGACCATCCATCCACTGTCAGGGACACATCTGTTCCCGGTGATGCTTAGAGTACTAACAAGTCACCTGCTCCCTGAAAGGCTGGTGTCAGCCATGAAGACAGGAATGCTGTTACATGCTGCCTGTTAAAGACAGAAAAAAACTTCAACAAAGAAAAGCAGACTGTTTCCCAATTGTGTGGGATTTTACTCAACATGATGGCACCATCCAGGTGTAAGCTGTATTTTGAGGTATATTGCTTTTGCTGAATCATTTCTTCAGCTTGTGTTTGCGTTTGGGGACCAGTAATTTCCAAAGAAACGAATTCCTAAATGTCCTTTTTTTCAGCTCCTTTCCCTCAGGATTTTCTAGTAGAGATCGGAATTTAGGGTCCAATCAGTTAGCCAATCAATCAATGATGACAAGATGAGCAAGTTCTGAAGGAGCAAAGTGGCCTCACACCATTACACTACCTCCATTATGTTTATCGCTATTATGTATTTTCCTTAAATTCTTTGTTAATTTTGTGTAACAGGAGCCTCTTCTTCCAAACAAACTTCACTTTTGTCAACCCACTGAATATTTTTCCAAAAATCCTGAGTTGCTTTCAAAAAAGTTTTAACAGGTCAGTCAATTATTTATCACCTCTCTATATTATTACCTTCACTGAAAACAGTGTATGATGAAAGTTAGAGCATTACAATAAGGTGCAGAGATGCCTGTGGGTAACCCTCTCAGCTGATTTATGGATAAAAACCTTCTGCATGTTGTTTATTCTGCACACTTGCACACTGACAGATAGGGAATTTGGTACCATTGCTGACATCAATGGAACATTTTTAAATGCTTCAAGTAGTCCAAATGTGACAAAGGAAGTCCTGTAAAGTTCATCATTATCTTGAGACTCAGCTGTAATCACCTTACTCAGCGTGACTGACAAAAGAGCTCTCCAGCTTGATTGGAAGTATCGATCTTATGGCAGGTCCAGCCAGACAACTTGGAGATGCACACTAACAGCTTACACTTTCAAAAACATCTCTTCATCTGCCCTAATCACCTGATCAATAATTAGCATTAGAACAGCAAAGCCTTCAGCCATGTGTTACGTGCGCCAGGTTTCAGCTGCTTGCTGCCTCTGCTCTGTTTCCCACAGGAGAGAATTCTGCTGAGTAAAGCCAATCTGGGAGACTGGGGCAAGGAGGGCAGGTTGGAAGCCCAGGCAGCAATGACTTTCAGTTTCTAAGCCCCACCCAGCATACTCCGTCCACCCTCCTTCAATGTCGTGCAAGATCGGCAAGATTTCTGTCACCTTCATATGTGGCAATCTGCCAGCTGCTCTTGGAACCAAAATTCATTCTCACAGCATCCTTTCGAAGCAGCATGAACTTGTTAATCTTCTGATAATTGAGGCTTTAAAGGAATATCAGAACTCAGATCTGAGAATTGACAGCAGGCCAGAGTTTTCATTTCAGTAAACAATATTTCCTACATCTTTTAAAATGAGACATAAAAAGATACTTACAGTACATGTGAATGAAAAGAAAAGATAAAGTAGACCCAAAAAAATGTAGCAATTTTTTTTTATTTTTTACAAATACCCTTTATTCTGATGCATGTCTGATTCAAAACTCAGTGCAACCAAAAGGGCAGGGATTACGTTGTAGATAGATTTAAAGCAGGGTAAGATTATAAAACAATATCCCTAACTTTGAAGTGAAACAATTATTACTCTACCTCCATTATGTTTATTGCTATTATGTATTTTCCTTATATATATATATAAATATATTTAATTTTATAGGTATTACTTTTAACCTATATTACTTTTCCACTTGTTTACTTGACTTTATATTTTTGTATTTTACTTGGATACCAGATGTCTTTAGTTACACTATCAGAGTCAAATGGAAAAATATGAAAATCTGGATAATTTTCTAAACCTAAACACCTGAAACAAATATTATCATTCATTGTTAACAGCTGAAGTACCATTTTGCTTCAGCTGATGTAAAGATTTGCAAACAGCAAGATGTAAAGATTTTTTACATCTTGCTGTTTGCAAGTTGTAAATAATGTTTTATGTAGAAAACAGTTACTGGACAGCAGTCTACAAACTAGTTTTAACTCTTATTATTCTATTTGTGTTTCATTTATACTCTAAGTAGGTACATCTAAGATTGGTGCAAACCTTTAGACATTTAATGCTTGATTATTGTTTTGTAATTAATACAAATTTATGAAGGAAAGGGTCCTTCAACCCCAGGTTGTTTTTGTTTGTGTTGATTACAACCTGATGATATTCACAAGTGCAGACTAACTCATCAATTAATTGCTAAGGTTACAGAACACATAAGAGAAATTCAACCTGCAGAAAATGATGGCTGAATGCATATCTCTCAATTTTTCCAACACACACATTCACATCAATGCACAAGCTGTACATTTGGTTCCTGCAACAACAAATATAAACTACTGAAAATATTACATATATTTTAAAGATTTGACAGCAAAACCTGAAATCCAAATTAATATTTTCACTTTGGAAAATTTCTGGAAAAAGAAAATCCATCTAAATGTTGCAATTTTCCCTCAGGCCCTCCTTTTTTATCAATATGTTTCTTTTTTTGAATAGACATAGCGCCTTTGTTACTCTGCCTACCTCGAGGCCACATCTTGCTGGAGACGTGCCAAATGTGTTCCACTTGTTGAGTCCATCACTTCCTCCAAAAGCCAACAGGAGCACACAGATGAACCTGCACGAGTGCACACATCACTCCCTCACAGGCTTAGATGACTGCATTGTTATTATGTGCAATTCAGGAACAACAGATGACTACTCTGTAGCTCTCAGCAAGATGTGTCTTAGTACCCCTGCTTTGTTGAGAATGGTTCAGTCATCATGCCTTTGACTTCTGGTAAACAGTTATAGCTGCAACTCTACCTGTCTTGGATTGGCAGCTGTTGCACTACACACATGAATACTGTGCAGTATAAAAGAAAAGGCATGCATTATGTTATTTTATCATGACTCTCATTCAGAAGTGTATATTAAATGCAAATAATATTTCTAAAAAAAAAACTACAATTATGATGAAAGACTATTAAAAAATTGTCCCACAGCTCTTGCATGCAAAATAACTTAAAATGTTCTTAAAATCAAAAATAGTCTTAAAATGAAACTAGATTACTAGATTTTTACTTTGTACTAGATTGTAATGTCATTCCACATCAAAATGATATCTGATATTCTCATTTACAAGAGCGATTTGTTTGATAATATTTCACAAATCTTTTGCTAAATTACAAATAAATAACCTTTTGAACAATGCTTTAATCTGTTAAAATAAAACAAGCCATCGCAGTCACTGATTGAATGGAGTGATGGATTACAATGATGGTGGTGAAAACCATATACGGACTTACAAGCGAACGAATAGCAAGCATGATGAAGTCACACCCGTTATTTACTGTTCAGCTAACAACAATGAAAGTAGAGTCTGTGGTCCTATGTAGCAATCCCTCCAAGTTCCTCATGTACCTTAAATACCATCAAAACAAATATTAATCTGCAGCTGGTCGCCACACAAACAGAACAAGCTGTGTGGTGGACAAAGCAGAACAAAATCACGGCTACAATTATAACCATAGCAGAGCTTTAGCAGTCGGAGAGACAATTTTGAACTTTTATAAGGTAGACATGAGATGAAGGGGAAACAGATACTTGACTTTTGGGACATGTGGAAAGGGTATAAGGCTAATAAAATCATCCCACCATCATGTTGTAAGGGTGTTATACCGCAGCAGGGACCAATATATGTCACAAAATCGACAATATTATTGGGAAAGAGCATAATGTAGAAATGTTGAAGCAACACCTTAAGACGTCAAACAGGAAGTAAAGCTTATGCTCTTAAAAATGGACAATTGCTATATATTGCCAAATTAATTACTAATTGACTTCATGACTGAATCTGTTTGGAGTTGTCATCATAAACCCCTAATCTCAGTTTCATAGGAAATGTTGTGTGCAAGAACAAGCAATCCTGACATCAGTGATGTCAGAAGGAATGGTCCAATATGCCAGCAAACTATTTTGATGTTTGTGGTAGAGTAAAATTTCTTTTTAACCAAGTCATTAAGTGTAAAAGATAATTCTGCCAATTACAAATGAAACATATGTGTGAGTTTTTGTAAAATCTGACCTATATTACTAAATAAATTAACTGAGTTAAATTCAACATGTAACAATGTAACTGTTATCTGTTGTGGCCAACCGTGTTGGTGCCCATGTGTTAATGCGTGTACATGTGTGAGTGGGTGATTCCGAGCATGAGCTTGAATATATGTCAGTGTGTGTTTGTCTATATCTATGTGTTTGCACCTGTTGATGTGTTTGTTGATGCCTGGTCTGTGCTCCTCTCCTCATGCGCAGGCACTCAAGAGACGCCTGCGCTAATGGAAGCTGAAGCTGTCGTGGTGGTATTGATTGCTCAGACCTGCAGATTATTGCTCTGAAGAGTGACCAACAACAACCCACTGAGGTTGAAAAAAAAAAAAAACTTATCTAACCAACAGGAGTCCAGCCGCTCAGCCCTGAGAAGCAACATGTTTAATTGTTTGTGGTGTTCTCCGGCCCCTACAGCTCAGGGCCCTGAGGGAGAAAGGCAAGTCCAGGGCCTGACCTTTCCCTTCCATTGCCAGCCTCATTCACGTGTAGACTAGGAAATGTATCAGTGCTTCGCACTACAACATTGCTCCAATTACCAGATACAAACAAAATCTGAGCCCTTATCAAATGGAATAGAAACATTGCATCCAGAGGCCAGGAGGCAGGCAATGCACAGTTTGGTAAAAGTGGGTCCACAAATTTTGCATTTTAAGACTTATATTCATGGTTCGTCCACATTTTTGATGACACAATTGCATTTTTTCTGGACTCACGTTCCCAAAATTCTCTGACCTTTATAACCAATGCTTACATTTATGTGTAAAACACACAACACTGAATCTAATATTTTTACAGTGGTCAAGCTTTACATGGGGATATATGTTGGTGACAAGAACAGATGCATGGATGTTTTAAATAAAACTCCACAATATGCCAGACAGCACAACTCTCCTATATAAATGATATAAACTGTATTTATCCTATGAAAATAGCAGTATGCTGAGCAGTATATTAATTTATGCTTCCCAAAAGGGATTTCTGGGCTTTCTAACTAAAAGTCAGCTCAAGCTAGAGATCATCCTAAACACCTACATTGATTGCTGAACAAAAACGGTGAGAGGTGCATTAGGAGAGTCAGGTCCATGTTGGCAATACACTCAATCAGCATTCAGCTCAGTTGTTTGCAATTATAATGAATATTAATGACTGTTTTCTCATACATAATATTCTCATAATGACTTCACAAAGTAAATGCGGCCCTCCTAAACAACCATTTATCATAACTACATACCACAGCAATAATACTGTCAACTACTGCAAAAATAGAGCCATCAGTTACGCTCTTCAAACTCTAATGTGTAAGCATATATCTGCCAAAACAAACCGGAAAAAACCCCCAACTACATCCTGTATAAAATTGCATTAAATATTAAAGCCACTGACTGTAAGATGGGTATCATCTCCTATTATTTTCCTTTACCACTCTACTCTTTATTAATTCTGGCAGCAAATGCATTTTTACACACAAAATATATCTTTATATTTCTCTCTAACAGTCATTAAACATGTGCATTACTAAACAAAATGTAATTGATGGTTGCTTATGTGCTCAAGATACCCCGCCCACACCCCCTTTACTTCCATCAAATACCTTTTCCCGAGGGCCATTAAAACAGCAGAGAAGCCAGGCTCAATCCACACAGACATTATCTGCGAGCGGCTGAACCCTGTTTGGGAATTGGTAAAGCGTACAGAGAAATAGACTTGGGACAGAACACCCTGGCAAATTCCATTTCACAACTGAAGTGGTCTACTTGTGAAAGATCATTTGGGTTGGAGTGAGTAAACAGAGGGGACTCCATCGCTCTCAATGACTTATGTGTGAAAGCTGGGGATTACAGGCGATCAGGAAGTCTTGGAGCTGTTTGGAGAGGAATTGCCTTGCAAAATGAATCAAACTCTGGGCACTGTGTTTCGCAATAGCATCTGCTTTTCTCTCTCGTTTTGGATGCCTGGGACTTCAGGGAATCAAATGGGTCAAACTGACAGCATTTTGTTTTAATTCACTAATACTTCTGAAGTAAACTAATATAGAAACCTGATTTTTGTATGTAATTTTTTAACAATTTGTTTTATTTAAGTCAACGCCTTAAAATGCACAAAATTATAGTTCCTGCACAGATTTTTCTATTTCAAAAAGATTTAAAGTTTTGCCTTAAGCTCAAATAAAACAGCATTTTTTTCTTCTGTTTCTTTCTTTAAATACTAAAATTGTCCTGTGGATGGTAAAACACATATTGCTTTGTGTTGGACTCAGCAGCTGATCCTTAATTAAGAGTGTGTTTTTCTTTTCTTTTCGTCAAACTCTTGACCTTTGCCTCAGAGTCGTCAAACTCATTCTCTAACTACAATTAATTTGAAATATCTGACCACTTGCAGAAAAATATAATCTTCATTGTTAATCCTCATGGCCAAAGTTTCTGTCCACAAACCACTTGGTGTGAAAATTAGTATTTTATAATTTTTCTTTTCAGTGTCATACACCTGTCTATTTCTGTGTTGATGAGAATATGCTAATGAAGAAAATATATACCTACTTGTTACTTAGTTTGCATGTGATTACATTATAGCAGAACAAAACTTTACAAGGCTTCTTAATGTCAAAAGGCCCGCTTAAGTAGTGAGTAATCCTGAATACAATGATGTTGTTGTAACATGTACATTTATTTATTTTACGTATTATTAGCTAAATTAAAATTGAGATTTTAGTCAAGCTTTTTAGTCATTACCCCAAGCCTGAATGTGCCACGTTTATCAGTTCAAACCGATATTGTATCATATTATTTATCAGAATAGAGAGATAACTTCCCTGCCAAGGTGCAGTACTATTTGATTTCTAGGCACATACTGCCATTTTATAGAACAATCAAGTAACGATGTTACCTTCAGTTATGATAAAAATGCTATATAAGTCAAATGTGATTTATAAGACATTTGACTTTACAATTTAACTCCTTGCCTGCCTCTTTGAAAACTCCTGCTCTTTCTGAAACTACACCTTCAGGAAGTCTTCACAACATCACTCCTCTATTAACTTTATAACAAAGTTTTCACCAGCGTTGCACTGGTAGCTCATATAATGAGCTCATTAAATGTGCAGTTCTGCCAGGTGTGTGCTAATTGCTGCTAACTAGTCTGGAGGAGCTGAGTGGCAGAGCTCCTGTGTGAGGTGGAAGGTTGGAAGCTTAGAAACTTAGAAACTGGAACTCCAAAGAGGAGCTTTGTCTTGAAGGTGGCTCTAGGACAGGGGTGGGCACTCCTGGTCCTCGAGGGCCGGTGTCCTGCAACTTTTAGATGTATCTCTACTTCAACACACCTGAGTCAAATAATCCAGAGTCATTAGCAGGACTCTGGGGAACCTGACTGTACGTGGGAGGTGATTCAGCTATTGGATTCAGGTGTGTTGGACCAGGGTGACATAAGAGTTGCAGGACACCGGCACTCGAGGACCAGGAGTGCCCACCCCTGCTCTTGGACTAGCCAGGCATTTTGCACAGCTGAGTAGTTGCCATGGGAGATTAAATTATTTCTCAAACCTGCATCAAAGAATCAAGGCAATGCTCATAACATTATGTAAAGCTGATTTTCCATGATACTGCCTTTCTAAGCATTCAACATGCAGAGGGAAGTGAGTCTTTATTGAAGTAGACAATGTCTGCACAGAATAGCGTTTGATTAAGGGACAAAGTCATGTAGAAACAAATCTGTGACAACCTGGCTAAGGTGGTGATCAAATGACTTGCACTGAAGCATCAGAAGGACAGAAAGGCAATATTGTATTCATGTTCATATGAACATGAGTACAGTTTTGAATTTATAGGGGATTTAATGCAAGGCAGATTACATAACCTATGATGGAATAAAAAAACAAAAAACATGTTTTCCAAATTTAAATTATTACCAGATAACAACCAGAAAAATCCGAAGGGATGTTAAGTGTATCATTAACACTGGAAACTTGTTAAAGCAAAGAGGGAAAAAATAGATAAGCAGAGGAAATGCAATCACACATTTCTGAAAGCTATATATAATTTTTTTAATTATTATTAATGTTTTTGCTCTATGATGTTGAATTCAGCATAGTTAAACACTCATGTGTGCTCCCATGTTGCAGCTGCATACTTTCTCATTCAATACATTGATAAAACAAATACCATATGTATTGCACAAAAGTAGGAAACAAAAATGAACATGCTTTTTTTAAGACATCCAATTATTTAAATCCATGTTCATGAACTTGTTAAAAAAATTCCACAGTGTGATGGCAGTGGGCTTTTACATAAACACAAAAGCACTTAAGTGTGATGGGCGAAGAGGCACTCAGTTACTGTGGAGCCAGTGAAGCTGATAAAAAGGGAGAGGCATTAATTGAATGACCCTGGCATCACTTGTTTAAATAAGCAGATGTGCTTCAATATCAAAGGCACACAACTGTAGAAAATTGTATCTTACTGGCTTTTAATGTCTTCATCTTTGACCATTTTTAAAATGTTGTTTAACTGTTAACTAATCAGCCTCAGTAAAATTATACACATAATGTAAGTGACCTTACAGTGTAGGTCATCTGCAACGCACTGAAGTCTTTAGATTTAAATTAACTCTTGCTGGGGAATTCTTTAGGGTTAAAATCACACTAATTTACTTTTTTGACAGAGTGCTAACAAGCTGTTTTAATGTTAATGTGATTTTATATGTCTTCTGAACTGATTAGAACTGAAGAGAAATAAGTGAAGACAGACAAAAGGCATACCTGGTAGAAAAATGTTTTAATAGTGGGTAATATCTGAATTCCTGCAGAGGACACACCATGGCTGCTATGACAGATCCGTCAAAGCAGCAGAGTCTGTCTCTCCTGATGTGGACTTGGACTTGGACTCAACCTGCTGCTGACTGCAGCTCTGCACTGTCCACTGGCACTGAGCCAAACTATGCATGCTACTATTGTCCTTCACAATCCAATCTCAAGTTTTCTACTCAGTTAAAATGCAACTTTGTAATAATGCCCGCATTAGGTGCGAGCATTAAATACAAGTGATTTATGTGTTATTTGGACTGAATTATAGTGGCAGCTTCTCAAAGTTATTCACAATCAGAAGACAAAACGGAGTCTTCTCAAAAGTGTTTTTGTCATGCTTTCTTGCCGACCATATGACACCATGCTGTACAGTATGCCTTGGAGCAGACTTCCAAACAGTCTCGGCATCATCTGGTGTATCTGTCACATTCACAATTACATTATTGCTGTTTCACTCACTCGAGCCACTGTGTCAGAGCTCTCAAAAACCAAACAGATGGAGCTTGTTGGCAACAGAAGGCATGCAAATCATGGATCATTTGATTGGAGATCTTATTTAATTATTCAACCAAGTGGTCGTCTTGGATACAACTCGATGCATGCTGCCTACTGTACAATATGTGTACACAACTGTTACAATCTTTATCTAATATGAAAACTGATTGTGTTTTATGAGGAGCATTGTATCGAGCATATAGCAAACATCTAGCAGAGTAAGAAAAAATAACTCTTGCTTTTAGTGGTGTACATTTTAGATTGACTGCAGTTTAGCATCTGCATGCACATATTCACATATTTACAATCACATTCGCAGTACCGGTCTAGCCACATTTAAGTACAATGTTCATTTTACACACGCTTTATAAAAAACAAGGGGAAAAGCAGGGGGGGAGGCAGCTATGACAATGAACCTAAATTTCAATCATGTCATACAAGACAAGGATTTCACACAGTGAAGTAAATTAAATGAAAATTTGGTGTTGGCTGAAATAGTTTGCAGAAAAACAAAATGAGCTGTATTTAACATCCAAGCACAATGTTGAAAAGTGACAATTGCTTATCTCCATGGAGATCAATAATGGCTGCGGGATCATTGTGTAAAGTGTCTGCAGGTTTAATGCAGAAAGGATGTCATTATTATTTTCTTTCTCCTAATGACCATCATTATGCACGGACACTGATTGAATTCCATTTGTTACCTACGTTTGAGCCTGAGTGGAATAATTACCATTTAAGTATCTCCATTAAAATTCATGTTCATACTCAGACCGTCTTTTAAAAATAACTAAAGTATTGAATGAATAGAAAATGCATCAGATATAACACATGCTTGCGTTCATACTTCAAGTATAACTACATGTATTAAAGCCTCTCTTCTTTTTTCCCAGTTTGTCCAATTTTGATCAAGAAAAGCAACTGCTGTTCGGTTGTTATCAATACAACACTCTTAATATTTAATTAAAATGGATTGCTGGTAAGTGTGATCAATACTCAACACCCTTTCTAAATTGCTTTTTCAACCTCTTGAGTCACAAAGAAAATAAATATGTTCTAATGCTTACATATAAGACTGTTACAATTCTGCTTTTTTAGATGCGTCACAAGCAAAACAGCGATTGTGTTGCATTCAGACATCAGCAGATCTTTTTCTGTTGTGCCAAACATGGATGACAGCTTTAAACAAGATTTATTCCCAAAGCAACTTTGTCATAGGTCTATAAGCCTATTTCTTTATCCACTAGCGCATGAATTTGGCAACAATAACACATGTCACTGCTTGTTTCTAGCTTTACTGGTGGTCATCCTTGAGCTTGTAGTCACCCAAGTGGAAGTAACTATGTTTACATTGCAGGTACATAAGCAGCCTCCTTCTCAACACAGTCATCTTTCTGTAAATACACAGCCGGAGCAGAACAGCGAGCTGGTGGAGGAGAACGGAGAAGGGATTTAGCCCCACCTAATCAATCACTGACAGATTACTGCTAAAGCTACTTCCATAAACATTAAAGAGGGACAAATGCAGAATTGCAACTGAACAAGTGCTAGTTTTAAGCCAACAGCAGGACTTCCTGGTGATTTATCAAAGTCACTGCCACTGAGCAGCATGCCTGCATGATTGTAGTTCACAGCAGACAGAACTAAGGCACAGAGCTGAAAGGAGTGTTTATGCCCTCAGCTGTGGCACTGTCAGCCTTGTGGAATTTACTGTAAATCACATTGCCTTTATTGCGAGATTTAGTAGCTTATTCTCTTGTGGGCTCTATTCACTTCAAGATGCTCCCTATCAGAATTTCAGCTAGAGTATATGCACACTGATTTAACTAAATGGTTAACATTTATCCCATAATAATGATGTGACAGTTGGCACGCATTTTATTTACACAGATCTCTATCAGTATTTTTGGATCATAATAATTCACTTAAACATAAATTCAGAATGAATTCAATAAAATTAATTATTATCTGACAATTATGTTGTATGTGGACTTGAGCAATCAGTTCATAAAAAAGGATTACAGCATGTATCTGACATTACATATTGCAGAAAAAAATTCTTCAACATGCATTCAAAATCAGCACAAATTGATCAATAACCAATACTTCAGAGTAATAAGGAGAGAGTTTCACAGTGGTTGCCTTTAGTGCAAACAAGTTTTAAACATGCATAAGATTTTCCCTATCATAAGAAACACTGCTGCTAGACGCTTCACAAAAAGGCATTTGTTGCTACATGTTGTCCAGAGAATGTGGCGACAGGGAAATATTGCCTGCATACTTTTGAGTGCATGAGTTAAGAAATTTAGCTAGAAAATATGAATTTAGCATTAACACTGCTGCTAAATTGTCAAGCTAGCTGATATAAACATCTTACATGTGTTCTAACAGAAGTCATGTTAATTCTTTTCGGTAATCACCACATTTCAGATGCACCTTTCAGTGGCATCAACTACTGAAGAAACTCAGCTTGCAAGCAGGATTTATTCCAGAGTTAGTCTAGTATTGCTTAAATTAATCTACTACATTACATTTACAAACAGGTAATGAATAATGTTTCACATAAATTTTATTTTACTAGTGCAAGGACTCAAACATTTGAAGAACTATCAGCGACATCTGGTCTGTAAATGATTGCATTTTGATTGTCTTTTATTCACCATAATATCTGGTACTCTTCAGGCAAATTGTTTTATGGTTGTGACTCGACTAGAGCAAGTGTGCATTTGAGCTCAACAATCTTTATTCCTGATGAGAAATCATTGACTCTGATGGCCCAGAGATGCAGTACAGCACCTCAGCAAATTATATTGTTTACAGCATCACTCCATCAAAGTCCCCAAATCGAATTTGATTAACTTGTGTAATGACGGAGAATATAAACACAGGCCCAAGATGAAAAAGCATTATAGGTTTCAGGACCAGGCCAAGAACTCAACATGTTTTTATTTGTTATGAAACATGATGCAAGTGTAGCTGCTGTGATTATGCTGAGGATCAGTCAATACCTCGACAAACCACTGATCAGGGGAATAAAAACGGTTACGTGAAGATGCATGCTCCGCTGCCTGCTCCGCTGCCTGCTCCGCTGCCTGCTGATGGTTTCTCCGGAGTCAGTTCTTCACTGCCCGGCAACGCTGCTGAAGTGATCCCACGTGAAATAGGATTCAGTAGGCAGAAGGGTCAAAAAAAAAAAAAAGGAAAAAGTAAGTCACATGCCTTGTAGGCCCCTAGCTTCTTTCCGGGGGAAATGAACAGTTTTGCTGGGTGAGCAACAGGAAAGCACATATATTCAGTTGTTTTCTTTCTGTCCTTCAAGGGCTGAATTTCAATTCTGTTAATTTTTATTACCAAAGACCAAAAGAAAAAAAATGTTGATCTTAAATCATAAAGACAACAGAACAAAAAGTTGAAATATGTCATTTTTTCTGAAGGTTTTGGCATGTGTCAAAAATTCCAGAATGTGATGGACATGAACTATGCTCCCTATGGCTGTGTGTGTGCGTGTGAGTTGGCGTGTTGCTGTGTGTGAGTGTGTGTGTGCGGGGTCTGCATGATGTGTGTATTAACGTGCTGTAGCAAGAGTTCAGGGAGGCAGCTGAGCAAAATAATTTAGAATGTCCTGCCTGCTGACACAAGGACAAAGGCACAGACTGAACATGCCCATATGAGGAAGGAGACAATGGACGTGGCTACACCTGGAAATGCACTGCTGTTGTTTTCCCTGTGACCTTCACAGCACACAGAAATTTTCACAGGCTGTTCCTTTGCAAGCTCGGACGCTCACTTCTACTTGAGCCATGTGAGCATGTGAATTATCTGATGAATGCTGGCGTCTTCTAATGCCCAGCAGCAGAATAACTGTTCCCTCACTCTTCCTGTCTCTTTGTTGTAGAGCTTACTAATATTAATTGCCTGGTACTTTAAAATACGACTTGAGTGGATGTGTTGAAAGTGTCATTTCCAGGTGAGGTTCAGTGGCTGCTCCCTGTCCTGCCTTATGATTTCTCCAAAGAGTTAGGGCAGATGGAATTAGCATGTTGCAGCCAAGGGAGCGCTGAAGGCTGAATCAATGAATCTTTTCCAGAGCCTTGGGTATGGAGATGAAGAAGCATAATGCAACTTTTGGGGCCAAACCTCACATAATGTGTCAAACCAGGGTCTCTTTGGTCTCCCTAATGTATTAAAGGGACCAGCTGTCTCTTTCAAGGTATTCAGTAAAATAAAGAGATTCATCACAATAATGATCATTATTAAGGTATGAGTATAATAAAACAATATATATATATATCTCACTCTGTAACAAAAACTCTGGGTTTTAATTAACCAACACCAGGTCAAAATCATACTTTTCACGAGTGGGGGGTACATGTTAATGTTTTGCCTGAACATATAATTTGTTGGATGTCTTGTTTTTCTTTAGGTTTTGTTAAGTAATGTTCCTGTATACATTTGCTGTGTATCTGACCACTGTCCCCCACCGTGGTCCCCATGGGCTGCTGCTGTCCTGCATGTTTAGGTGTTTCCCTGTTGCTACACACCAGATATATATGAATGAGTGATTAACAGGCTTTTCCAACACTAGGAGGCACGCCAAGGAGGGAACACAATCATTTGAATCAGTTGTTCTTGAGCAAGGACATGTTTAAAATTAATGCATTACGTAAGCATCGATCATTTAATCTCCAGTCGCAAGTACGTTTGGCAGGCACTGACTTTTGAGCATGTCCAAAAGCATTCTGTGGCATCAGGGTTGAAAGTCAGAGTCACCATATTTGCTGGATATCAGGCAGATAAGTAACAGAGTAAGGATATTAATGAATATCCCAAAATAGTTTACAGCTGACAAACTTTTGACGGAACCTCACTTTGAATATTCTAAAGTAACTCTTAATCAGGACATGTTATGCTTCTGCTGAGAAGTCAAAAACAAATAGGCAGGACATTCATTTTGGATTTTCTTTTTCCTGTTAGCAAAGAAAAATGAAAAACAACACAATTTTTTTTAACACTCTGTAAATAACAATTGCTTTGAATGTAGGATATACTGTTTTCTATATGAACCTCGATTCATTGTCCCACTTACTTAATTTTCTTATCATATACATATTAGTAATTTTGATGAATTTGGACAAAGAGGTCTCTTGTAACATTATAAATCAAATTGTGAGGTCAATATTGAAAACCCTCCTTTAAAATACGAACAGCCACTGACATTCTTGTATTGTAGTGCCCTTTAACACATGAAGACATCTGCGATTTTTTGGATTGGTTAAAATGGAGTGCTGTTCCACACAAAGCACATCACCTATTCACCATATTCTCAGCATTTATCAGTGGGCACCACCTCAACACAACAGTGGCAAATTCCCATTGACTCCATGTGTGAAATTCCAACACTTGTTCAAAGCATAAGTAACAAATAGGTTATATTTCTCTACATGTGTACTGTCTATGCAGCCCACATCAAAATCAGCTTTTGGGCTGTGAAGTCATGAGGTGAAGCATTTTGTAGTGAGCAATGTCTGAAAGATTGTGTTTGATTGTACAGTTGTTCTGTTGCCCTGACTTCTTTACAGTTTGTGAACAATTTTTACAAACATACACAAAAAAGAGTATGTAAAATGTGGAGGGTGGCAAGATATGAGAGGAAAACTTTTTGATGGTGCTTTTATTTGTTTAAATTTGAAAATATAATCCAAAGACATTTAAGTATATATATATATATATATATATATATATATATATATATATATATATATATATATATATATATATATATATATATATATATATATATATATATATATATATATATAAAGATCTATATTATTAGAAAAATCTAATAACCCCTTTTTAGTTTTCTGACGCACAAAATCAAATTACTACAACACGCACGGACTGTTGAATATATTTAGCTGCTGTCCATTGGGGGTGACTTTCTTTGAATTTGGCTCTCACCGGACGGAACATGCGCAGTGGCGCGGCGTGCTGCCTTCAGTCAGTGGAGCAGCTGTCCAGGATTTGGAATTCCAACATGGCAGAGGCTGTGGTCAGTCTTTCCCTGACTAACTTGGAATGGTTTCAAATCGAGAGCAGCTTCGCTTGATCGCGGCGAATCCCGTGTTCGTCCCTGCGTTCCGCGTATCGATGGTCCCGTAAGCTGTGACTGCCCTGTCACCTCACACAGGTGAGTCCCGCTCCGTCTGCCAGTGATGCGAACAAATTATAGAAAGAGAAACTGAGCAGCTCCGTGGAAGCGCTGAGAGACCGTGCCGCGCATCAGAGGCACGGTCTGCAGCGCTGTCCGTCTGCGGACGCTCATGCTGCGTGTTTAATTTTTTTTTTTTTTTTTACTATTATTTCCCACACGAAATGGCACCCATTAGAAAAAAGCGAGGTACATAATTTTGAAGTTAGAACCTACTTTGTTATTGCCGCGGCACTCTGCGTAGTTTGAGGGCTGGTTCCAGGCTTTCTTTTACTAAATAACTTTCCTGCATTGGGAAGTTTTTGCATGTCAGCCTGAATAAAAGTGGCCACTGCAACTGCAGCGGGAGGTTAATAGAAAGATGGGCTGTCATTGCGCTCTTAGTGGGACAACTGCTGGCAAGTAATCTATTTTAAACGTAAAGGGAGGAGGGGGGCTTCACGCTGCTTTAGCCTCTTCCTCTTAATGGGCGGCTTGAAGAATGTGTGTTTTATGTCATCTACAGTGCCTCACATGCTTCCTATTCTCTAGTTTCAACTGAGCGCAAGAAGTGACAGCTCATACACTCGCGTCTCTGTCCACGGGATTTTTTTAAAAATTTATTTAATTTATTTCATTTTTTTTCTTTTAGCTTAACCTTAATTATTCGGCTAAAATGATCGCCTAAGGAAACAAACAACAACGGAGCCTTTTTTTTTTTCTTTTTTTTTTTCTTCTTTTTTTCTTTTTTAAAGTTGTGAAATCTGATAGCTTAAGGAAGAAAGTGGCTGTAATGAGAAGCAACCTTTGGAATTCCACCTCGTGAAAATTCCGATTCTGCTGTTTTTTCCCCCTCTCCTTTTGTTTTTAGGCTTGAAGACATGATCACTAGCAGCAGTATTTATGGTAGGCCTATGTTCAATTTGCAATTATCTTCATTGTTATATTTCTTTGTTATTTGTTATATTTTGGGAGGAGAAAAGCTGTCATTGCAGTATTTTTATTGTCTTTTTGTGTGCATGATTCATCCTACTAAGTTTCTTTAATACAGAGTTGATATCAGAGGATGGTGTGTTATTGATTTCAGACAAATAGCGTTTTCAGCTATTTCAATTTGAGTTCACAGAAGCAGTTACCTTCATTTTAATTTTGCTTGTAGTTTCTGGAAGTGCTGTGCAACTTTTGAAACCTTCATGCATGCATAAATCTAAAAACATGAATGCATTTCTAGTACCTAATAAATTTGCATTAATAAACACATTTTAAATCCAAATTATTTTTATGATTTTACTAGCAGATTGCTTTCACATCTTTATGCTATAAATATCATATATTGTTTATCCTAGTTCCTAATACATATTTTACCAGTTTAATGACACTGAAAAGCTCAGAATCTATTTGAATATTTAGGCTCGTTATATGGAGTGTAGACTTACTGTTACAATTTCACAGTTATCAATATGCAATTATTGTACTTCAGTTTAATTAGTTATCATACACACAGAAAAATGACAGTAAAAATGACAGTACAGTTGACTTTTAAGCAAGGGACGACTGTTTTCAGCAGTCTTTCAAACACAAGTCGAAATAAAATCTGATCTGCTCAAACATATCGCTTCATATGTCAGGAATAGTTCTCATTCTTTGTTCCAGCAGTAATTATTTGTGACAAGCCAGTAAATGGACACAAAGTCTGGTAGTGGGTGCGTGTGTATGTGTGTGTGGGGGGAGAGAGGTACGTAACAAGTTGTGCGAATTCTCTCCCCCTGCAAACACTTTGTCCTGTGTGAACCTTTTCTCCACCTCCCAGTTATGAACAACTCACTTAATTGTGTTCTTGCAGTTCATTTGCATGTTTTGCTCTGAGAGGAAATTAAACATTGCCATCAGTGAGCTGAAGTGTGTTTTCATTCCTCTTCAAAAAAAGAAAAAAAAAAACTACATTCCAGCATCTGTCATTCGGTGGTTAAAAAAGTACATTACCATCACATTCATTATGTGTAAGTGTTTTGTTGTAATTTGTTTTTGTAAAGTGGATATTAAATTTGGTTGCTTGTATTTTGAATGTATCGTCCTATTTGTGTTTTGCCATGCATGTGTGATTAGTATTTTTTATTGAACTGAATTTTGATACTAGCTCCTAAGACAGTAGGAACATATGTGTTCCTGTTTATATTTTAGTTTGTCCTCCTGTACTCTGCAGATTTACTATTTTTTGATTTTCTGTGGATTAATTAATTAAAACAAAAGTATGGGAACAGATGTATTTCAACTTTCCAGTTTCTCATCAAATCTTGAGACAAGTATTGTTTTCTGAAAAAAAACAACAACAAAAAAAGCAATACAAGATTTTTTTAAATATCTCTGCATGTTAAATATAATCTGGCATTTCTCACACTCCTCAGTATTTGACCCCTAATAATTAAGAAGCGTCTGAGCATATATTTCAGAGTTCAATCTCCTGAAGGGTTCCACGCTGGAGCTCCTGCAGAGCGTTGGGCGATTCTTGCAGATCCTTACTTAACCCCAGACACCTCGGATGTGCACAAAAAGAACGCTGGCAGCGATGTTTATTTCTGAAAAGACAACATCTGCGTTAACAATTCCAGCTTCTGCTTGACATGACCCTTAGAGGAAAAAACCGCCGGCAACAGATGCTGAACCCCCCCATGTTTCTGTCACCCTTTTCAATGTTTGTCACATTTTCTTGTAAAGAGTGATGGCTATTATTAACAAGGTAAAGATATTTGTTTTACTTTTAGGCAGTCGAAGTAACAAAAGAAAATCTTGTTGAAAGAAGATTTTCTGGTTCAGTGTTATATAGTCAGATTGGAAGTAAAATATTCAAGTGAAATTTGACACTTTAAACATTCACTTTTAATCAAGTAAGGGCTTATTTATCTACCAAGAATATTACGTTAGTCTTTCCTCTGTCTATTATTTCCAGATGCAGCAAAGTACAAACAGAAAAAGTCAGAAATGTGCGTCCTAAATAAATCTTTGAATTGATAACTTGACATGCCCTTGCCAAGCAATTTAGCGTCTCTAAGTGTTCTGTCTATATTCTAAAGTGCGCAGCATCTCACGTCCCTAAAAATTAAGGGAAAAAATGTATACAGCAGGCCTGACACTTCAACAATAACAATTAAAGGCTAACACTGACATCGCTGATTGCAGAAGCTTTGTAAATTGAGGAAATGTTAAATCTTTACACTTGGATCTATAGAACCGTAACTACAAACAAAAATCTCCTCGTAGTCAGTGACTACATCAGATCTGATCAGAGCAGGATTGTCAACTTTAAAGAAATATGTTAAGTGGTGTCTTTGCTGTTTTTTATGTATAAAAAGCAAGAAACCCCATAGGAGTCAGACTAAGAAAAAAAAAAAAAAACTCCAGTATTTCAACACGTTTCCCCTCCCTCCTCTCTCTTTGTCTATGTCTCTCCTTTTCTTGTTTCCACATCTCTGTCGTTTCCCTCATGGCAGCCTGCTATGTTATCTTTGTGCGTTTTCTCTCTACACTGACAATTCTCGCAGTGATTTAAGTTGGACTGCATTAGAAGGTGGAGGCAGCTGTCTGTTGCTATACTGAGGGACGTGTTTGCTCTACTGCAAAGATGAAGGACCATGAATCCTTGACATCCTCCCTTTTCCTTCCCCTCCTCCTCCTACCACCATCTCATTTAGACACAGTGACTGTCTGCTCAGACTTGTTTTTTTTTCCTCTGAGTGACAGCATATGGCATAGACATTTTTAAATGCACGTGCCTACGTTTGACTGCTTGTAGCTACCAGTCTGTCGTGTAATTCATTCCTTATAGTAAAAAGAAATTACAAATTAAATGTAATTGATTTTACAGGGCAAGTAATTGTAGGTTGGATAATAAAGCACTAAAATCTGTTCCGCCTGCTAGAACTTTATAGAATCCAGCTAAAAAAATGAAAAAGTAGGAGAACGCTGCAAATTTCTGAACTTAGCAACAGTACGTGTATGAAAGCCTTTCCGTTCCAGTATTTGCTGAATTCCATTACAAGCACATGTCTTCCTATTTAATGGCATACAGTCAAGGTGGTCACCTGAAACCAGCAGCAATGCTAACAATAAATGGACAGTTTGCCAAAATACATTGAAAATATGACTGAAAATCTGTGCTATTCCACTGAACACTGATTTCTTAACTCTCTCAAAATGAAAATATATCTTTTGTGTTTAGAAATTCATATGAACTTGTTTCCTTTTGTTATTTGATCCTCTGAAAACAGTGTGCTTTTTTTAGATTTCCATAGTTTTTCCCATTTTCTGCAAATGAAAGCCAGAAATTTCTATATTTTTATGTGAAAGTTAAAAAATGATTATCTAATTGAAACACATATCTAAAAAAAATTAAATAGGGGAAACCAGAAATTTGAAATAACCACTGTAATTTATTTT
This sequence comes from Gambusia affinis, assembly GCF_019740435.1. Taxonomy (NCBI): domain Eukaryota; kingdom Metazoa; phylum Chordata; class Actinopteri; order Cyprinodontiformes; family Poeciliidae; genus Gambusia; species Gambusia affinis. Next base: position 16,821,144 of record NC_057878.1, read on the forward strand.
TAGAGCTGTATATTATTGTATCATATAGTAAAAATTGAAATGCCTTGCTGCTGAAATGTGCTATACAAATAAAGTTTGATTTGATTTGATTTGATTTAGAAATGGGGTATATGTGAGATTTTTAAGTTAGGATAAGAGTGTGTAAATTCCAAAGTTTCATGGTAAAAACTCAAAAATGTAAAATAAAAAAAATAAAAAATAAAAAAAAGAGAAGAAGAAGAAAAGAAGTATATCAGGCTTATTTAATGTGTTTTAAAAAGAAAACTTTCATAAAGTTGTAAAGATAAAATATATTGTCTTTTTAAATGTATAATGCTGTAATTTGCAGGCTATTTGTACTTTCTTCAAACAGGCTTTAACTAAAATGTTGTAATATTTGCTAAAATGACTTGTAGTTTTTAAGTTAGATATTTTTTTTAACAAAATAACACAAATGTGACAACCTGATAGCCGATAAACTACTGTGCTATCTGTTCGAGTTGTCTGTCTACAGGCAGCTGCGTAATCCAATAGTGTTTGTGGCTAACCAGCTGTAGGTTTAATATATTGTTACCTCATCCCAAAATATTTCAAAACAGGGCTTTTTGCACTAGCATGTTTTCACCCAGCTTATTGGCAGTGCACAGCAGCAGATGATTCAGCAGCAGTTCTGTGTGAATGTGTGAGAGCAGTTAATGTTAAACAGTTTTTGCAGAGTTGACATTTTAAGCTGTGTTTAGCATATTATTTTAGCAGTTACCATACTTGGTGGGCAGCAGTCCTCTTTGTAATTCCTGAGAGGAAGTAGACATTTTCCTTAAGGTTGAGATTTCCACGTCGGCCAAACAGCCCAATTTGTCTTTGCAAGTGAGGAAAAAGCATACAAGTCCTTTTCTAAGCCAGCTGACCTGCAGTACACAGGAAAGGGTGTGGAAGGTGACATTCTAATCACTGTGGCACTTTTTCTGGCATCTCATTAAAAGGTCTTGGAAAAGTTTAACTGTTTTAAACTTCTATAATCTTTTATGCATAATGTCCGACCCAAGCTAGTTCAACTATGGTCACCATTGCTTTCCTTTGCTTAAAAAAATAGTCCACACATGTGATCATATATTTCCCATATTTAAAAGAAAACAGCATCCTTATAGAATACAGGGTTAATTGTGTAACTGATTATAACAACAGTACCACAAAGTGTGTTGCATGGGCAGGGCTGCTTTATTCAGGCCATTGGCTGGCATATTATTTACTCAAAGCGCTGCATTTGTTGCCTCAAACACCTTGTTCCTTCCCCTTTCCAACATGCTGAAACAGAGGCTTTGTTTCATCTCCCTCACTTGAGGTGTCTCTGCACTCATAAGAAGACGAGGCAGCTCAGAGCCTGTTGGGGATTGGCTAGAATAGACAATCCCCAGGTGTACCAAACTAGGTTTAGCACTAAGGCTTTTAATCTGGACTTGTAGGAGATTCATGTGCATTCATAGATTTGTCTCTGTAATTATCATATCCCCTGTGGCAGCCAGAGAGACGTTTGCCTAAATCACTGATGTCCTCATTACACTGTTTACATTTTAATTAGTGATGCAAAGTTCTAGATTTTTTCTTTTCTTGTCAAGTGACCAAAATAAATGGGCATTTATAAGTATTTATTTAGCTTAAAACTGCAGTTCAAATGTGTATTCAATGTATAATTAAGAGTGATTATTTTAGATATTTCATAATTTGCAATGGCAGCCTTTTATTACATCCTATTTAAATAGTTTTATAATCCCTGTTTGTACATTTTGGCAGATAGGACCATTTGTAAGTTGTTGCATGTGCGTGAACTGAATGCAGGAGCTGTCGACAGCTCAGGATGACAGCATGAACATTTTATTCACCTGTATGAAATAACTACATGTCCAAATCTGATTCCACACCTACAATTTTCGTCTTTAAACAGATAACGTCTTGTCACTCTTAGGGTGCAAGGACCCAACACTCTGAGAGTATGATTAACAAATTCTACAATTTAGCGACTTTTGAAAATAGCTCCCACTTTGGGCTGTCATTGTCTGCCTGAGTACTGTTGCTTATCACTGAATAACCTTGGTGAGGAGAGGCCACTGTTCCTGTCCTTCTTTCAAGGTGTTTCTTCTTTTTTTTTTCGTAAAAACTGTTCATATTGTGAAAAAGCAAGCCTTTCATAGGAGGGTTATTGAAAAATTATTTTATCTTCTTTGTCTGATTAATGTGGTAACTGAATATAAACCATGTACAATTAGTGAGTTAAAAAAATATTAATTGAAATTTATTTGTTAGCAGCAGATGATTTTTATGTTATAACATTAAGTAAAAGCACCACAATTTCATGATATCACAATAAATACAGAAAACATTAAAACCAAAATGTAAAACATAAACTGACAGCTTTAAGCACAGAGATGCAACATATTAGAGTTCTACTGTTTTTATTAAGGAATATTGGATAACTACATTCTAATTTTAGTCATAGCTTGCCAACTATATTTTTAAAACATCATCGACTTAGTGAGACCGATGAGGGGTGTTTTTTTTTTTTTTCACCTCCATGACCACCACTTGTCCACAGCATCCAAATTTGTTTGCTTTGCATGAGGAAATAAATATAGAAACCTTCTTTCAGCCTGCTGACCGGCAGTGTGCAGGCACAGTTCAAAGAGGTTGTAAAGGAGATGTGGGAGTTGAAAATATAAATCGATATAGTGGAAACTTGCGGGGAATTTGACTTGCATAACATGCCCAGTTAGCTTTTATATGGACTCTTTGAACATACCTGTTCTTTTGTGCAAATTTAAATTAATCTATTTCAAAGTATCTCCTTTATTTATGAGGACACTTGAGAGAGCGGTCTTTGATTCCTTTAAAATTTAGACAGGAATAATAACTCACTTTGAATATACTGTTTTCACATTACACTGAATCACTTTGCGGTTCTAGTAATAGTCTATTATACTCTTATAATTCATGTATTAAAATACATGCTTGGATTAACTTTAACATCGACATTCAAAAGCATGCGTGTGAATATAAAAGCTCATCTTTTGACTCGTTCTCTTCCTCCGATTTCTAACCCCCCCGCTCCCCCTCTCCACCGCTAATTGTCTTAAATATCAATTTGAGACAATTAGCTGAAGCGCTGATCAGATGAGATGTGAGCGATCAGTGCTTTTCTCAAAGTTCTTAGTGATTCATTCATCCTCTATGGTGTTGGGTGGCTGACAGGTTGGCACCGTGCCAGGCGCGAGCAGAGGGAGCCTCAAGTGCCAGCGACGAGAGGACGGGTTGGGGTTTGCCTGATGGTGTAGAGAGGAGGGGGACGAGGATGCCTGGAGGGTGTAAAGGGAGGGATAGAGGGGTGTGGGTGTGTGTGTGTGTGTGTGTGTGTGTGTGTTTCTGTGTGCCATCATGGAGGTTTAAGGTGTCAGGCTATGGCGAGGCAGCTGGTGTCTACAGTGGCATGGTGACATGACCATGCCAGTCTGTGCTGAAGAAAGGCTGGGCAGTAGGGCATGTAGATAAAGAAAGAAAAAATTTTTTTTTGCTTTTTGTTAGGTATACCCATATGTAAATAAGTTTCAGAAATGAAGATGACCCACTAAGATTTTTTTTTTTTTTTTTTTTTTTGCCAATTTCGGATTTATTTAAAACTTTGACATGCCAGTACCAATTTAAACCAATTCCAATTTCTCTTTCCGAGTTACAAGGGAAAATGCAATTAGTGTTCAAAAAAATTTTTTTCTTGCCTTCCTGCAGTGATGTTATTAAATATTTATGGCCACATCATGGTGCTATGTAAGACAGGAGTTGCAATAAAACAGGCTTTCAAAATTATTTTAAAACAAAAGGAGAAGGGAAGCAAACATTGCTGTCAGTGCAGCCTATCACAGTCAAAAGAGCAGGTTCCCTGTGGATTCCCTAAAGATTTCAAATGCGTACATTAACATCCAGTTAATAGTTTGTTTAAACTGTTATGAATCAGTTCATAAGTTTGTTTAACATAACTTTCTTGGGTGTTTTTAGTTCTTTTTCAGACAGAAAACTCCAAGCAAACCAAAAGCATACAGTACAAACCCTATGTGAGATTTTTGTCTGTTTATTGGTCACTGTGAGTGGGTTGGGAGTACCAAATGTAAATACAAGCTGACATGATATTCTAAACAAGTAGAGAATAAAATCACGTAATTTTTGTGTTTTTCTGTGTTCTGTGTTCAATTTTTATTGAACGCAGACATATTTGAGATTTATATTGAATTATTTTGAGAAGATGTCTTGATAATTGTTTGGAACTTTATGAAAAAAAAATGCAACGACATTTTTTATTTGCTTACTTTCCCACGTCCCGTAATTAAACACAAACCTGACTACAGAAAAACATTTGACCTAAACTTGCATTATACACTTAAGAGTTTGTTTTAAAACAGACTGAAAACCTCATTGTGTTATTACTTTTGGTAAGAACTCACTGATATTACCAAAAGTCTGGCAACATCTACAAATTGAGTCTAAAAATTATATGGAGCAACCTTTGTGTCCTCCATTTAGCCTTCCTGTTCTCTGCTTGAAGGAGTACAAATTGACCTTTTTTTAGCTTTACATCATGTTACAATGTTATTCCCTTATCAAAAACATACCTGGAGTGTTCCCTTGATCCTTTAATGCATGTTTGAAAAATCCTTCAATTTCCCTTGGCAGCCGTTCAGATGTGCAAAACGCCTGGGTGGAACCAGTGCTGCCTTTGACACGCAGCTCGTCTTCGGAGTTGTACTTTCCTAGCTTCCGAGCTTCTGCCTCACAGAGCGGCTCTCCCCCGCGATGCTCCTGCTCAGTTCCTTCAGACTAGCCAGTCAGCAGCAATTAACAAACAACTGGTAGAGCTGTGCATCAGCTGAGCTCATTATCGGAGCTACTTCTTAGTGCAATGCTAGTAATAATGTTGTTAAAGGGTTAAACGAGGAGTGCTGTTGTAATGGCTTCCTAAAGATGGAATTTCAAAAAGAGCAGGAGTTTTTATAGAGACAAAGGGCCCATTTCAAGGCATTAAAATACAAAGTAAAATTTATTTTGAGTCATATTGTAACAACTGATGTCGACATAGTTACTTGATTGTGCTATAAAATGTCCCCTTTAAAGATTTGTTCTCTTGCTCATAACCTAAATAAGTTACAGAGTAACATACAATAGTATTTTGCTTTAAAGAACTTGTTTCTCTGTTCATGCTTCCTCTGGCTTCATTTTTAAACACCTCAACAGAACTGGAAAAATAAAAAATAAAAAAAATCAATGTTGACAGGTCTTCTATCAGTAACAGCATTTAAAGTGAAGAGTATTGTTTCTGAGGTCTGATTGTGGTTAGATAAGTTGTGTTGACTGATCCGAGAAATATAGTGTTTTTCAGGTTCCGACTATTGCATCTCCGGTGATGTGCTGCGGTTTTTTGTGTATTTGAATCATTTCCGAATATGTCATTTTGATAATCTCTTTTAGTGTCCACCCCATGTTTAATTAATTTAATGGAGGGGAAAAAATGGGGCACAAATGAGCACTGGAGGGTTTAAAGTCATCAGTGGGTTTTGTGAGGGTCGACACTTCTTTTGTGTTCATGGTCAGAAAATCATCTCAGGGAGTTGTGTTGGCCCGTTATAGCTGCTACTGTGGACTTCCATTGTAAGGACCTGGGAAGCCGGGGTGGAAATACTAAGTTGTGGCTTTTGCTGAGAAGACTTAAACATAGCTTAAACTCTCGCTTTCATGGAGAAAATAAATCCATTTGTCCTCTTGACCGGTCCTGCATGTTGTGTGTTCTCCAGCATGTAGCATTAAATCTGCAGAGTAAGACAGCTCTGCAGTGCATCTTGGCCAGTTAAGTCACAGTTTTGTTTTGTTTTTTCACTGTGTCAAACAATTTAATTACATTTAGTTAGTTTTTTATTTAGTTTTTTCTCTTGCTAATATTCTCTTTTATTAGGGGAAAATGTGTTTATACTACATCATTCTCGGCACTGTTTGCTCTGCACATGGTTTAAAGCAGCCGTTCTATAAAGCGCAGAACAATTGTAGACTCATTTACGCGGAGCGTGATATTTTTGCAAGCCCAAACCCTGACTGCATCGCCTCTCCCACATCTTTAAATGGATCCCATGAGTCTTCAGCTCTGTTGTTTCCATTATTCATTTCAAAACTTCCACGTAGAGGAAGAGGCTAGAGGGGTGAAAAATAATTTTGAGTCTGAAAAAAAATTGATGTAAAGCAAAGTCACTGCTTTATGCAAAGTGTGCTGTGCCTTGGGAGAATGTGAGCTGTTGTGCTGTAGGAGGAGGGAGCGCCGTTAGGAAAAAAGGGATGGACTGTGTGCATGTGTGTCTGCGTGCTGCTGTCAGTCTGTCAGTTAGGCCTAATGCGGCTCCCCCGAGGTACCTGGGGGAGACCCATCTAGCACCCAGTAAGCCCTCGCTGGCGGGCGAGTGGTGACAACGGGTTCCCACTGAGAGGGGAAGTGTCATAGTATGTATGTAAACTAGTGACAGATGACTGGAGACATGTGGCCTGTAGACACTGGGCCTGAAAGTAAAACAGTTTTTCCTCTTCGGCTTTCTTTTCCATCTTCCCACTTGAGACTTCAGCAAGTGGGCATCGGGTTCCGACAACTGGGCTGTGTGCAGTGACAAGTCAAAGATGTGAATAAAAAAAGGATGCAAATCATTTGGCATCAAAAGACATATGCTATGCGCCAAAAAAAAAAAAAAGGTTTTGAATCTTTTGTAAGACTGCATAAAAAGGAGTGAGGAGTTTTTAGTGTGCAGTGCTTCAGGCTGCTTTTCTAGGCCACAGGTCATGTAGGTCAGTGTTACACTCCCTGCAGCCTCACTTCACCCCTTGGTCTGGAAATAGAACATGCAACGTCACCCAGCCAGGAGGGAGGTAGATTCCAAACCTCAGCGGCCACAGGCTACACATGTGGAATCTGCTCGTGCAGTTGACCCCGAGTGTTTGAAACTCAGAGTGCTCCCAGTAGGATATTGTTTCTTCATGCATACCCAAATGAACGAGGCTGCATGAATTGCCTTGTACAAAGTGGATGAGTATCCTTTCAGTTCGCCGTTTGGCTGTTCACAATTCATCAAGGGAGCATGCACTGCCCACAGGCAGATTTATTTAGCAGTTTATTTAACGGTAAGCACCTAACTCGTAACAAAGGCAAAAACCTAAGAAATAAACAGAGGAATAAATGATTTTTTTTTTCTGCCATTTTTCTGCCAGGAGGCCGTTTGCCCACTTTCCTTTATAAACATTCAGCGTATCATGGGGAAAGCTGCCAAGTGCAAGGCAGACACAAGGCTAGAGTAAGGAAAACATACAAGTCGTGCAATGAGACACCATGAAGCATTAGGAGTCTGACACTGCATGTTGCTCATGACATGAGATGATTCATGATATTGGGTTAAAGATTCTGAACATTTTTCAGTATTATTTGGAAACTAAAATTTCTTCCGTGCTTTAAAATCAAAATTGCTTTAAAGACAAAAATTTGTTTCTTATTAGAAATCAGCATGAAAATAGTTGATCTGTTTTTATTTAACCTTTGGCTTTGTACCAATATGGGACTTCAAATGTTATTTGTGCCTCTTTTCAATGATCAGTAAAAATATCTACATTACATCAATCAAACCCTTAAAACATGCATGTTTTAGACAAGAGTCCAGTCTAGTTTGAATATTTTGTATTGTCTTCTTTATGTTTGTGTAATTCCAAGATTCTTAGATTTTTTTTTTCACAAATGAAAAGTATCTCAAAAAGCGCACTTTGTACTCCATAGACACTTTGATGTAGAATTAACAATATAAGAATAACAAAAATGTAGCTGTTGCTGATCAAATGCACATAAGACTGCAAAATTTACCTTGGCACCAATGGGAAGCATCAAAACAGATGGTAACTTTGAGATCTGCAGCTATTGAAAGCACTATGGTATTTCTGCAGTTATAAATTGTTCATATTTTCCCTGTTCCTTTCTTTTTTGCCTTTCTATGTCAAACAAACAATTTATAAGTGGTTGAGACCTCCGCCCAGCTTACAGCTCTCAACTTATCTGGGGATCATTTCAATTGTTTACACTTATTCTTATTCCTAAATGTGTGGTTTAGGCAGGACCAAATGTGCTCATTTAGATATTACTTTTCTTTCCTGTCTTCCTCCTATCTACCAGCCCTAAAACAGACTTTACATTTCTAAACTAATATATTATCAAATATATATATTCATAGCTATATAAATATATATTTATATTTTTATTGTCAATGTTTATTAAGAAAAATATTTCTAAATATTCCATATGAAAATAAATTCTTCAACAATGTATTAGACATTCAGTAAGATCAGAGGTTCTCAAAATTGCTTTTTTTTTTGTGAGATTGAGCACTGACACGTGATGAGTTCATCTCTGCTGTTATACAAACATCAAATCCAAAATACACAATGCACAGTGAAGTGCACGGTTTTGGCTGAAAACTAATATATCAGGCTAATTTTGTCAGGATTTGAGTGTGTGTGTGCCTTCTCTTTCTTACACAATAGGATGATTTTCAGGAAGAATTCACAAGAGTGTTTACCATAACATGACAATCACCAGGGGGAATTAAGATCTTTCCTAGAAGCGGCCACTTGATAGAGATCTGTATGTCGAAGCAACGGCTCAGCTTTCTATCCATGGAAGTAAAATCAATCAGCACTGATGAGTTCATGCTCCAACAAATATATGCATGCCACCCTGTTTATTGTGACTTCCAATAGTGCTATTGTGCTATTCTTTAGTCCACGTGTTACAAGGAGCCAATTCGCATTTAAGCAATGGGTGACCCTTGGTTGTGTATATTGATGACTAGGATTTGTTTCTTAATAGAATTGTGTCTAATTAATTAGCTTTTAATTGGCTGAATTCTGAACATGCAAATGTAGCACATTGTGGAACTGCCATGTTTTTAAAACCACTTAAAGAACTGTACATAATGAAAAGCAGGAAATCCGTTCTTTTACTTGTAATTTTGTGCGAGACTTTGAGTCTTACCTGAGAAATGGATGGGTATTACAAAAAGGCTGTGTAGAACAAAGAAAACAGACATATTTGATATGTGCTTCTCTTGATTTCTGTTAATTATCTCATTTATTTTTCACAATTGCTTTGTGACACAAATTGACCCTTTTTCTTTCCTTCATTTCATAATCTATTAAGGAATGCTGCGGAATAATTTTCTTTGCACATCTCTCATTTGTGTGAAGGCTCTGAACTCTCTGAAGACGCTGGTCTCTTTTCTGGCTGCCTCACAGTGACGTACAGTTTTTATTGTCCTCTTTGTACAGTTTTCATCAGCTGTACAGCATATATAAATACATTTTGCAACAAAGTTTAAATAGTAAGTGCTGCATATATTTTTTGCTTTTCAAAAAAATGTTTTTACATTTCCTGGAATTTCCAGAATTGTTATATTAAATAGATTATTATTATTTTATTTATTTATTTATTTAGCTTTGTTCTGCAGACTCCAACATATTGGTAAATAATGCTGCAGGTAGATAACAGTTATGCCACTGAGCTATATACGTTTTGCTAATAACTAAATATGCTGCAACCAGCCAGGTCTGCACTGTGAGGAAAAGTTGAAGTAGCCACTAAAAGCAAAAATTAAAGGTGAAACTACATATTTTTTTTTTTTTTTTGTGTAATGATAATCTTAATGTAATGGTAAGTTAATGTGAACAGAGAGGAGCCTGCACATTTAAACTGTGCAGCATTCATTGATAACTTTTCATTCCTACTTGGATCTTTGTCGGGTCAACCTCAGAACAGTGACGAGACAAACTCACGCAGACACACTCCATAGCAGTGATACATTTTAGTTGTGTATTACTGCTAAAATGTCAACAATCCAGATTAAAACTGAAATAGATGCATCTTCCTTTTTACACAACACACCAGGACACTAATTGCAAAAATATTTAATGTGATTAAAAAAAGTGTTTTTCCTGAATGGCAAAATTAACTGCACACAAAAAGCAACAAAAAAAATCTGAAACAGGAAAATTAGAAAAAACCACAAGACCAAATCAGAACAACAAATTAGTAACATTTGTGTACAAGTTTTACAATGTACTCTCAAAATCACATCAAACTTTATTAAAAAACTGTTGTCATGTTCTTGATTGGAAATAGGGTCTGCTGTGTGAAAATATGAAACAATTGTTACTTTTGTTTAAAGTAACAATTTCTTTATTTTCCATCCTCTTCCGAGGTTTCAGATATTTTCAATTCCAGCGAGAAAGCTGGACGATTTGCCTCCTTACAATGTATTGTTAAGACTATGGAGTTCCTAAGGTCAAATGCAACTTGTGTGTTCTGCTATCCTAGTTTTTAATTGTCTCTGGATTTTTTTCAACATAGTCCAACCAATGGTAGTGTGGTGGCCCAGCTGTTTTCACTGATGTTTTACAGTGAAAGGGGGCTTGGTTTGATTCTCAACTTTGGAATCTTTCTGTATTGAGTTTGTATATTTTTTCTTTTTTGTGCAATTTCCATCTGCAATTGAAATTGGGTCAGGTTGCTTAATCAGTTAAACATTTATTAAACTGCTCCCATAGTTTTTGTCAAAAAAGTATTATTAAACGAAACAAAATAATGAAGTGTTTATGGCGGTTTATGGTCCTTTTACTTTTTTTAGAAATTAACATTTAAAAGAAATAAATAATTCATATTATCTATCCCCATTCTCTTCCACCTTTTTTTTCCTCCCCACCAGGGGGTCTTTTGTGGGCTCTAGTGTCCCTTATATGAAAGTAGGCTGACAGGAAAGGGGGAAAGACATGCAGCAAATATTGTCAGGTCTGGGAATTGAACCTTCGACGGCTGCGTCAAGAACTCAAGGCCTCCAAATGAGAATGGGCCACAGCATGCCCCATTCTCTTCCACCTTAAGTTGGTTCAGTCTGACTCTTCCTATTTACCACAGTTTGCTTTGGAAAGTGTTTTTCATCATAATGTTTGGTCATTGTTCTGAAAGTATTTCACTATGCAGAGAAAACTTAAAGTGATTTAATCTTGATCAGCTTTTTTAATCATAGCAACACTTACACAGCTCTCATGAGTCACAATCTTAGGTCTTTACTCAATCTCTGCATTTTTACAGCTAATAATTCGTAACATATGTTGATATGTCATCAATATCAATGAAAATACAATTATTAGAATTTCACTGTCCGGCATTCTGGGGGATGTAGGCAGAGTAAAACATTTTTCCTCTCAACCTCTCACAGTTAGAGTTTAGATTTATGGCCTGGGCTCGACCCGAAATTGGGGCTGGGTCAGGCCAAAATGACTTGCTTGATGGTCAAGTCAAGTTCGGGCTTCTGTGGCGTGTGTATAAGGCCTGCAATACATGCAATACATACAGCCAAGTGGGAATGCGTGACTTACGTTGTGTTCATTTATTTATTACAGACTAAATAAAAGAAGATTTGCACTTGATTCACCCTGCAGTTACAACAATCAACACAATAGAGCTGGAAGATGTTAGACATAACTTAAAAATGGGAAAAGTTATATTGCTTACTTAAACGATGGTCAAACAAAACAAAGCAGTAAAAGTTAAATTAAAATAACATTTCTGGTTTACTCCGCATAAACCAGATATATAACAAGATAACTATGACTATTTGATCAATGAGGAATCCAAGATTCCCTCCCGAAAACGTGCTAAGCCTGGTAATTGGGCGCTAGGGCAGTCATTCATCCAGAGGCCCTGTTTAAAGTGGGCAGGAAATTTTTAAATATCACTTGATAAATATGTGTTATTAAAAGATTGGAAGATTAATACCTGAACACCAACTATAAAGTCTTAAAAAGTGCAAATATTTTAAAATGACTTTAAAAAATAAGCAATGCTTAGCTTGGTGGGGACACAGGTAAGGCCTTAAAATATACTGGGGGAAAACCTGGGAATCTGTCTGGTGTGCTGTCAGTTGAGCAGCGACTTCAAGCACACAACCAAACTCAAAGTATACATACTAAAATCATTAAAACTCACTAAAACATCTGGTAGATGATGACAACCATTTTGTATTCCAGCTGTGTTAGCCATTTAGCATTAAGATAACATTCATCCAGCAGCTCCAAAAGGCGGGGAAAAATGAAAGGGTAAAATGATAATCTTATTTGTGTTTTGTGAGCAGCAATTGTAGCTTTGAGTTTACTCTCTGACCTACTTGTGTTTAGTCTTGAAGGATTTCTGTTGTATACTATAGCGTGAATATCTAATGTCACAAGTCCAGTGGTCCGTAGAGAAACAATTGAGTTGGAGCCTATGTGAAAAAAATAAATAAATAAAAATCTGATTGGGATGTGAAGAGTTACATGCAGGCAGTGTGCCTAGGCCTCAAGAGTATGTGGTGCATCTAACAAGAAACCATAGAAAGATGACTGCAGGCAGCTACTCCAATATCAATAATTTAAAAATTATTCAAGAGCATGAGGAGGTTCTTGGGACTGAATTAGGTCATCCCTAGTGATTATTACATGTCATGTGTGCATTACGCCTGTTATGTCAGTTATCTTTCTGCATCACCTTCCAATTAATTTTTCCATATAAGATAATGCTATGAGATGAATTACACAAAAACTGAAAAGTGTCCACAGTTTTGTGTTTGGTGTCAGAGTTTTTATCCAATTGTTGTTTTTAAAGTAAGCACTACAAATGTTGAAACGTTGTCCTTTGTCAGAATATTTCTATTCACATTGAAATTATTTCTGAAACCATTATCTGCTCATATGGCTGGCAGAAGCTAATGCTGAATGAGTGGAGTGACTAGTCCTTGCATCAGTCACCACAATGACTTATGCAACTTTTGTTCAATGATTTTCTCTGGATCACAACTTTGAAACCCTTTGTATCCACCATATGAGTGTCAGAGCTATGGCAATACATATATTTTTGAGTTTTATTATTATTTTTAAATTTTTTTCCATATCAATTTACTGAAGGCATGACCAGTTTTAAGGTTGAACAGTTTTTTTTGTTTTTTTTTACTATACACATGTTTTGTGACATCTTGCTGTAACATGGTACTTACAACACTATGTAAAGGAATAGGTAATTCAGTTTTCCAGCAATAGTTTTTCATTGATCTTGTGTTTGCAACAGGTTGAAAATAAGCTCTGGTCATGGTGTAACACATAATAATTATTCTTAAATGCACTCAAAATATCCACTTTGACCTTTTTCTAGGATTTCTTTTTTGTAATAGAAGTTGAGGTAACCTCACAGCATATGTTTGAGAGAGCATTCTGTAAATCAGGGTTTCATTACACTGCTGACATTTTATACTACCTTTAGCATATTGTTTTAGAAATTAGTGGGACAAAGTATAAAGCAAAGAAGTTTTGCTTCCAGGTATACACTGATGTCTGCTCAGGGACATGTTGCCCTTTTTCAGGTTTAATAAGACATCCTTAATTGGTACAAAACAAGCCAAACTGCAAACAAACAAAGTGGGTGAAATGACAAGGGTCCATCGACTGAATGAAAACAGCCAACGAAAATTCAGAAAAACTTTCCAAAACGAACAGTGTCCTCATTATATGGATGTTGTTATCCAGTGTAACAACATCCATACATAAAACAATATATGTAAAATGTATATCGTAATGACGGAAGGGGCAAATTGTCGTGCTTTCGCTTTTTAAGCACAATGCTAATTAATTTCCTTTAATTAGAATTTAATGGCTAAAAGTTTGGGGGAATTTATGAATTCCTGGCCCTTTTTCTAAGTGGACATGGGCATCATAAAGTGCTTGAGAACACTTGACTGAGTCTGTTGAGCAACAGAATTAGAGTGTACAGTTTTTTGTCTCTGTCAAACTGGATCTTTGTAAGCTCAGTCACTTCCCATTCCTGTTTAGCTTGTGTTTTGGTGTCTGGCAGCAATGGTGCCAAAGAGACGTACAGTAGAAGTGGCAGATGAGTAAACAGATATCTAGTTTCAGGATTGCACAAACGCCATCACCATCTATTAATTTGGATAGATGTTTTTACCACTGGTATTTACTTTTTTCTCTTTCTATCTTTGGAATTCAAATTAAAACTATCAAGCATACAACACTGTTGCTTGTATTAAATAAAGCCTTAAGTGCCTTTTCCTACAAATACTGTGAAACTCTTTATCCAAAACACAACCAGGAAGATGAACTTTGAAATAAAAGTATAAACATTCTAAATTACCAAAATTCTGTCTGTTCTAAAACATCCAAAGCAGAGTCAGGAAAAGTCACACTAAGCATCACAATGTTAAGCAGGTAAAGATTCTTCATCTTATTTATTTTTAACCTCCTAAAGACCACTTTAATACAGTATAAAGAATTTATTTACATGGGCTTTTCTTAGTTAAAATAATTTTGCATTTGTTTTAAAGCCAAATGTTTTGTTAAAAGTGAAATGCTGTCTTCAGTTTCTTGGTGCTGTGTTCGCCATGCCAGTTTAGCTCCTTGAAGGCAGTGTTTGCCAGTAGGCGAACCAATCTTCTCGACAGCTCTTTCCTTGTAAAAGTTCCCCTTTATGGCTTCACTACTTCACTTCAGTAACTTTATTACAGTATAGCTGAGAGATTTCTATTTCATATTGACCTAAGATTGCTTCAGTTGTCTCATTTCACCTTTTGTCTGCCCTGTGTTGGAAAAGTGACCTTCTTTGAGACTTTGCAGTCGAAACCACAAAAAGCTTCACAATGTCTCTGACAGCGATTGCAGACAAGCAGCCTATTTTTGCTCACTCTGGTATTTTCAATTAGGGTTTAGTTTGAATTTAGTTAGAATTTTATATTATGGAACACTGTTACTGAAGTAATAAATAGCCTTGATGGCGTTTAAATAAAATTAGCTATTGAAGGTCAGATGTGGAATCAATTCATGAAATCACCTTACAGGTCCTTCTACGTGATGAATTTCTGACATAAGGATAAAAAGCTTAAATTTTCTTTTACTATCAGAAACTTGCTCCTTGTTGGTCATTAATAGATGTGAAAATATGATAATGTCAGGAAGTATTGACCTGAAGTGGAAGCTAGACATTTTTCTTTCATTTCCAACAATCCGTCTATTATAGACTCACTAAAAGTCAGAAACTTAAGCAGTAACTTCAAAATATAACTATAAGGTAACTACCGTTTTCCTTAATACATAGGCAAGTTTGTGATTCTCATGGTATCATAGAATTACAAAAATTCTTAAAAATTAGTAGCAATCAAGTTGTTTATATTTAAATCAGTCTAGCAAATGTCATTAGATAGAGAAGGATTATGATCCATTTTGAGTGGCTCTTTTTCTTGTAAAAAACAGAGTTTCCCAATATTGTGAATTAGGACATTTTTATAATGTCACTGTGTTCTCTTAATCAGATTATTACAGTTATAAAGTCTAATGGTTGGAATTAATCACAGTTGTAACCTGGTCCAGTGAACAGGATAATTTGTGAATGTCCAGCGGGCCTGCTGGTGTGAAAATCACATGACTCTCTCTCTGCAGCTTTAAAACTGTTGGTGCAACTGAACCTTTGGGTTATAAAGATGTTAGCGAGTAACTTTTGGTCAATGAACCCTCATAGTAGGGTTACAATCTTCTTCTCTTCTTTCTCGAAGTGTGTAATCTCTCAAAAAGTGAAGTAACTATGCACACAGAGGGTTATAAAATTACAGCTTTTACTATGTTTGTGCTGCAAGGTTAAATATGTTTTACCCAGTGCTTGCATTAAATCCCTGTGTTCTTTTAGCTAACAAGCCATTGCAGTATTCCTAAATATTATGCACTGCAGTAAGACTTTGAAGGCTGTCTCCAGGAGTTGAATTTACGTTCCACTGCACTGTGCCGGGTCCATTCTTTCAGTATGTGTGTAGATTTTGCTGTACTTAGGGCAGTAATGGAAGATGTTGCCTTTGGGGCCTTTTGGCCTGAAGAGTCATAGTTTAATGAGCTAAGCTGAGAAAAAGAAATGACAGCTCAACCTCACAATTTACTGAATTAGTGGGCAAAATGAGAAACACAGCTTGTGGAAAGCCAATGGAGTTTATTGCAGATTTGTTTTTAAAAAAAAAATTGATGTGACATAAAATGGAGCCTTGGCGAAAATTTTACTCTGAATTTATTCAGGGACCCTTCTTAGAAAAATAGTAATTTTACTGTCAAGTTTATTGGTAACACCATTACACTACTCTATTTGAAATGTATTATGTTTAGTTTTTTGTATTTTTTGAAAGTGTTCTAGAAACAAATAAAATTAGTTTTTTTTGTAAATATTCAAGTTTTTAAATTTATATTGAAAAATATGAAATACAAAAATATCAAAACAAATGTTTATTTTATTATTATCATTTAAAATCTTTTCTGAGTTTTATTCAGTTCAACACCATCAAAATACAAGCTATTGGTTAATGTGTTCAGCGAACCAATTATGGAGTTTTTACATTTGATGCATTTAATGTTCCAGTATTTGACTTGGTGATATAAGATCACTGGGAACAGTTGGCTAGTGTCTTTTTAAATGGTTGGAGCAGTTTTATGTGCAGATTATATAAAAAATACATTACCTTTTTCAATGCTTTTGTCTTCTTTAATGAAAGTAAAGAGCAGTAAAATATCAGCTTGTTTTATTGAATGTCTTATTACTATAAATGAAACACATCCCATAAGATTTGACAGGGTATTTTCAGAGGGAAAATTATGTGACAGGCAGCCTTGAGAAATGGCACTGCAAAGATTTTAGAGGTCTTATGTCCTTACATTCAAAACCACATACACATTGTAAGAAAAAACAACAACAAAAAAAAAACATTTCTGTTAGTCACCTCTCAATTAAAACAGAAAACATTTAATATCAATGATGCAGTAGCAGGAATTATTTAGAATTGTCAAATACAAAATTCTGTTCCTGGAATCATAAGCAGATAAAGAATGCTATTTATGAAGATTTAAGCAGTTGCTATAAGACGTTTTATTCAAAACCCAGAGCCTCTTTAAGATACAGAAGGGACAGTATAATATATTTTACAGGCACAGTTCCATTTTATTGCACAATCAAGTAACTATGTTAACTTAAGTTGTTGTAAAAATGCTATATTTATCAAATATGACTTAAAAGAAATTTGACTTTGTAATTTAACATCTTGAAATTGGGCATTTGTCTCTTTAAAAACTCCTTCTCTTTCTGAAACTTTGCCTTTAGGAAGTTATCACAACAGTGGTCCTCATGTAAAATCTTTTTCACCAGAGTTACTGAGAAGTAGCTCATACAATGCAGTCAGGTGATGCACAGTTCCACCAGGTGCTTGCTAATTGCCACTGTCTAATCTATAGGAGCTGTGAGTGGCGAAGTCGCGGAGAAGGGGTGGTTTGTGAAGCGGAAGTACGAAAGCTTGGAAGCTGCAGCTCAGAGGAGGAGCTGCATCTTGAAAGTGGTGCTGGGTGCACCCAGGCGTTTTGCACAGCTGAGTGGTTACCACAGGAGATTAAAGTATTTCTCAAACATGCATGAAAAAATTGAGGCAACCCTCCAGGTATGTTTTTGGATGACAGAATAACATTGTGACATGAAGTAAAGCTCAAAAAAGTTGATATTACATAATAGTGCCCCTTTAGTATTCTCCAACAGTATCAGAATACTGATACTGTTGAATCAGTATTCTGATTCAACAACTTCATTCAAACAAATAACATTTGAACTAAAATATAATCCATCAATACAGGTTTTTGCCTGTCCATTGTTGCAGAGTCACAGGGGAACTTGTGCCTATCTCTTGCTAGGAACAACCTGAACAGGACAACAATGCATCACAGAACAACAGTATGCAGTCAAAAACAAAATTGCAGTTGGTAATTTTTTTTCCTTTTTTTTTTATAATGACAATTTTCTAAAAATGACTCCCTTGTTGAAGACTGAAATAGCAAAGAGCTTTAAACTGAAACAGACTTGGTACCAATGTTACAATAACTGTTCAAATGGGAGCCTGGCAGGTTTCTGTGTTATTCACCTTGTGCAGCCCAAAGCTTTTTGACCACACATAAAGTGTGTCTGACAATACATTAACAACAGTAAAGCTGTTGTTCACAGGGTAGCAGAAAATACAGAATAGAGGAAAAAAGTTGTGTCAAATCACTAAAAATAATTAAATAAGATGATTTTTGAGAAAATACTGTTTTTGGAGATTGTTCATACGCATATAAACAATTTATCACAGAGGTATGACAAAAACAAAATAGTTGCTGTCATTTCTGGTGAGAAATTACTTAAATCTATTTTCTTTTTTTTTCTCCTCACAAGTAGGAAATTGACAAAAACCTCTTATTTGGCTGACCTGAACGCTGTAGATCTAAGCTTAGAGCTGTACTATGAAAATAAAATGAAATGAATTGTGTGAATACAAGCACAGGCCTATCACACTTAGAACATAAAAAAAATTGCTAAACCCATAAGATGACCACTTTAATTAAATAAAGCTATATAAATAAATAATAATTCTGTTATACAAGGCCTCCATGTACCTGAAGAAATATGACTGGAATAAATCTACAACCTGCAGAACCCATACTCTTATGAGTTTGGTGCAATGATTTGTTAAGCTCTTTGCATCCACATGTTTCCTCCTGAACTATTTATTGACTTATTCAAGTGAGTCAGTAAATATAAACCCTTACTAAAAGAAAAGATTTCTAGTATATCTTTCTCTGGTTTAATAGTGAACATTAATAGTGAACTTATGGGGGAACTCTCAGTAATTTGAACTTCACATAACTCCTGCTACATCAATATGGTTGCTGTTGGTCAATTGAATTGATAAAAGCAAGGTATAAAATGTGTTTGAAGTTAAATTACTCTTTTGATAAAACTTTAGGAATCATTTTAAGTAAGAATTATATATCATGATTATAAGTAATGAGGCTGTGACTTCAGTAATAAATCTTCAGACTATACAGTGTATAAATTGAATTGTCTTAGCTTAGGAATATGTAAATTTGTGTAGGGAGGAAAAAGTGAGTTTGCTTCTCATGGAGCTAGTTTACTTTAAGAACATATGCTTTGTCCAAATTGTGATCCAAGCTAGATTTATTTTAGATGCTTTAAATTGCAACTTTTGATGTGATATTAAACTTTAAACAGGACTGGTGAGTCTGGAAGGGGTTTAATTCTACCATATACATTCAGTCCTATAACAAGTGGAAGAATCTGTTGACTTTGTGATTATGTTTCTAACATAATCATCTTATGCATTTGTTTGCTTTAACGGGTGCAGCCAGCAGTGACAAGGTCCATTGTGCAAGTCACTACAGCAGGCTGTCCAACAGAGTAAATGGAAATCTCGCTGAGGAAAATGACAGAGGTGTTTTGTTTTTTTTTTTACATCTATACATCAGACTATTAAAAAAATGAAGGTCTTCATCTTTTATTAATACAAATGTCTGCAAACAGGCGTGGGCAATAATTTAGACTAGATTTAATAGATTTAAATTATATATATATATATATATATATATATATTATATACATATAATATATCTGATTATATGTAATCAGATATATTACATATATCTGATTTATATAATATCAGATATATAATAGTTCAAGACCTTAGAATATCTTACCTTGACATCCAGGTTGATCTTGTCATTAAATCCTCTAGAAATATATACATAAAATAAAGTATTTGACTCTAGATTGTTTGATAAATTAATAATGCTTTTTCAAATTTGAATAATCATTAACTATTAATTAACAGGAATGTTCAATCCATTGGTCACCATTTTAAAATGATGATTATCACTGAAAATCACTCTAGAAGATTTTTTTAAAGTCTTTTAGAACAGCTGATTGAAATGACTAACTATAGCTAGTGTGACTCTGTTGCTATAGATTTCAAATCCACCTTCTGCGTTTGTCATTGTGATTGCAAACAAAAGCTCTCATCACTGAAAGACGTTTGCTCAACTTGGTGCCTAGAATCCCTAAAAGCATTCTTCTACGGTCATTTTCCACCTTTGATGATAATATCATCTGCTTGGATCAGTGGACTCTGAAGAATTTAGAGAAGAGCAGTAATTTGCTGCCATGGGTGGCCAATCTGTAAAATGTGTGGACAGTAGACCTGGAAAAGACAGTAACAGAGGAAGATGTGTCTTTTCTAAATGAGGGGTTAAATGGCACCCTGCTATCCAAAGAAGAGAATTACTGCCACACGGAGACCTAAATTGAGTTTAAATTGTCTTAACTTGATATGTAAGATGAATGACTGTCCGTAGCTGTGCCGATTACCATTTCACATTGCATTAGTGTTTCGTCCCATCCCTACTCTGACTATCTCTAGTGAATGTGAATGTAAGCATGAGAGTGTTTTTATTTATAAACATAATTGCTGGCTGTCAGCTATATTTGTGTGCTTGTCAAGTAAAAAGCTCTGTCTATGCAGAATAAAAGTAAACATCTCCATAATTAAGTTTATATCCAGTGATAAAAATCCTTGAATTGTAATGATCAGTAACGATGAATACTTTTTAGCACCGGCTATTGTTGGTGTGAAGCATTGAGATTGTGTTGCTTAATTATGACATCCTACATGGTTTAGTGCACCAGTCTGCTTCAGCTTTGCAAAAACACTTTCAGTGTGTAATCACGCTCAAGTCTGACTTTAAAGAGCTCATTACAGTGAGTTTTCTAAAGAGCAGCTTATTAAACACAGTTACCTAATAAGCATCTTTGGTGGTGCAAATTGGTAAAAATGGTAATGAGTCTGATTAGGCTGCGTTTCAATTACGACAGCTTTTACTTCCCCCACCACGATCCTCAACCCACCCACTCTACTCTCCTCCCGCCCCCTCCGGAGCAACAGAACGAAAGGAAGGTCCAGCTCTTTATGCTTGGGAACCTCCTGGAAGGCATTTCGTTTCCATTCTGCTTCTCTCTTCCTCACCCGATTGCTCGTACACACAAACTGTGCACAAATGCACAGAAAGGGGAAAAAGAAAACCACTCTGCCACCTCTGTGCTTCCTTTCAGCAGCACTGTAATGAATAGAGAATTGTGCAAGCGGTGGGCCAATTTACGCACTAGGAAATTGGATGGACAGAGTGGAGGCCCCAGCCTTGTTTGCTTAAAAACGGCCTATAGGGCTTACCAAATTAATAGTTACCAAAAAGGTCAGCGTCCCTGTTTCATCGACAACGATCACTCAACCAGAAATTAAACAGCACGGCACCAAATGACACCATTGCATTACCACTTGCTAGATGCCTTCCATCAATGCTTTCTTTTCTTTTTGTTGAAGAGCAAGACATTTATGTGCAGTAATTAATACATAACTCTTTGGTCATAGAGATGAGTATAATGATGAGATGTTAAAGTGTACAATCATTATTTTCAAATCTCCTAAAATTTTCTGTCATTCTCCTCCTACAGTTTAGTCTTTTTATTGAGATGCCAGGAAGAGTGGTGGAGAGTTCTGAATTTTCTCTAATCCATTTCTTACAAAAAAAAGCAAGTTCATCACCTTATGCATATTTCCAGTTGCAAATTACCCCACTGGGAAATATTTTTAAATTATAGTTTAAAAAATGTGTGGGGAGACGTTCAAAATATTAGGAAACATTTAGTATGTGACAATGATGGCAAATGTTGACATGACAATATCCCTTCCAATAAATAAGTAAATAATTTAAGCAAGAGTTTAAATATCATATTGCTCTAGGTTATTTGTAAATGTGGATCTCAGTTAGTCGGTTATTTACACACTGGAATAAATTAAAAAATGTGTTCCTTACAAACCAAATATAGTTTATCAGGAAAGTTCTATTTGCATCAGGCTACAATTACTCTTCTGTCAGTAAAACAACTTTTTTCCATGTCAGCACATCCTCATATTGAATTTATCAGTATTCCTGCCCTCTAGACATGTTCTGCAGCGCTATACAGCAAGCAACACCAACTATTTTGGCATCTACAAAACATAGCCAATGTAGTTGGTGATGCTTGTTTATAGCATCACCAACTATAACTATACTTATAGAGTATATTGCTTACAATTTATATTTAGCTAGAGTTTTTCTAAGTGGGTATTTGCTAAGTCCCATGACTAAATTTGTAATAGATTATGCAAGCCTTCTACAAACAGCCTGTGTGTTGACTGGATGGTCAACTACCAGAGCAGATAGTCCTACTAATTAACTAGTTTATATCAGTTTGGTAGATTATAGTGCTCCTTTATAAAAAGAAGAGTGGAAAAGAGGCGAAATATTCCATGCAATAGCCAGGTTTACATATTTTTTATTCTTTACACTTCTTTAAGCATATATAAAATAAAAATAGTGAATAACTCATATAAATAGGTGTCAGAACTGCAATAATCAATGTGTCAATATTTTAGAAGAAGCAGGAATAATTGTTTGTTTTTCTTATAATTAAAATCAAGTCTTTTAATACATTTCAGTTAAAAGTTTTTGTACATATACTGAGATTCCCTGAAGCTGTGTTCATGCTTACTCAGTGTTATCATAGAGTGAGAATCTCATACCAGCTCATACCAATAATGAGAAGTCACTATGCCTTTCAGAAATGTGTGGTTCTTAATTAGATTTCACATAAATTAGAAGACAGTTTATTTGACTTTGGCACCTATAAAACATGACCAAAATTGGAAAAAAAAAACTTTTGCAAAATAGGCTTCTCAGAATTTAAATACACCCAAGAATTGACTAATTCAAAAGGAAAACAAAGATGCTTTTTTTGGTGGATCAGTGGAACTTGAGCTCGTGTCCTAAGGCATGGAGAACATTCCTCTAGTTGAACGGTCTCTAATTATGCTATTTGAGAACAACAAAGGAAACTGTAGATGCTTTTCCCTCCTTTTGAGGTGCAGGTAGAATAAAGGGCAACATTTTACTCTAGTATCCAAAGCGCCAGATTGTTGTGTGTGTCGGTATACTTTTCAACATATGAAGTATTTCTGTGTAATTTTTTGTGGGAGAATTCTTTTAGAGTTTATATCATCTGGTTTGATGGAAAATATATATAAGGTAATATACAGTTTGTGCTTTTCATGCAGCAAATCTTATTTGAAAATATTTTTTCCTCAATGTGTAATACTGCATAGAAATAAAATGTGTGCACTACGAGTGTGTGCAGTATTTATATTTTGCATTAAGTTGGTTACCTTGATTAGTATCTTTTTTAAGCTAACAAAAAGTGAAAGTCTGTTTTCAGCTGCAAGCTCTATTTTGACTGTCTTCGATTTTCTCCGTTTTATATAAAACACCTGATGTTCAGTGAGCTCAAGTACACTTTGTGAGTAGCTCCTCTTTGATTTGTCCAAAGTGGCAAATTGTTCAGAGAGGATTTGCAGTAATAGAAGAATCTCTCTCGGTGTTAGCTGTGTGCAATTTTGCTATTGACAAAATGGGCCTTGAGTGTTAAGGAACTCAACTGAATGATTTTTACAAAATCCATTATCCCACTACTCTCGCTGCAGTGTCACCACCGCTTTAGATTCTTGGCAGACAATCCAGCACTCATCGCTGTTTCCTTAATTCTGCATTAATTGGAAGATTTTTTTTTGTTCTTTTCTTTATTTCATAGGAAAAAAAATAATATTAAATTAATCAAATTTAACTTAGAAATAGTTCAGTTTAACATAAATATTTCTGAAACATACTAATTAAAAGGAGAAGTAGAGTTTCACCAATCAATCAGCCAGACACTTAACTCTACTTGTTCTATTCGAGATTGGCTCTAACAATAAAAAACCTTTTTTTTGGTTGTTTAGATCAGTTTTGGCTGAAAAATCTTAACAAGGGATTTGGTATATACTTCAATGCAATAAGCATTATTTTATGCATTCATTTTTTTTTCTTTCTTTTGTGTGTTATGTTCTTTGGAATAAAAAAAAAAAAGAATCCATCAAAATTGGTATCAGCCGATTATCCCTCCAAGAAAACCAGAAATCAATATCTGCCAGGAAATCCTAATTGGACCCCTGCTGACCCCTCTAAGGGACTAGGGTTTACAGAAAATGGATGGATGGATGGATGGATGGATGGATGGATGGATGGATGGATGGATGGATGGATGGATGGATGGATGGATGGATAAAATCCTAATTGGTGCATCTCTAACTGTTAGTTTATGTATAAGGAAAAATCATAAATTTGTTACAAATGCATTTATAATATTAATTATTTTGTTTTACAGATTATGATATTTTCTTAATAATTCCATTCAGTTGCAATCCATTAGGATTTTTTTTTCTTTTTTTTTTTTTTTTTTTTTGTATTTTGATCACCTTATTTTTCCTCACAAGCTTATTGCCTGAGGCTTATTTCCCTTCAGTCATTAGCTTGGATGGTTGACAACCATGTGAGCCACAGCACAGATCTCTTTGACTAAAACCTTGTAAATTAACACAATTAGTGCAGCATCATCCTGCTAATTAGCTGCTGGTGTCTAGTGTGGCTGGTTGGCAAATGGCTGGGAGGGAATCAGAAGGGAATTCACAGACAAACCATGCGTTTGTAATCTGCCTCTGGACACTAGCTGTTTTTTAGTTTGAATCCTCTGATATCTGCTTAACCCGCTGAAGTATAAATTATAGCGTCATGGTGTCAATAGAATAAAGAGAGGGGACATGTTTGGATCATTCTCTCTCATGTGTCTGCGTATCTCACTCAGTTTAATGCTGATGAAAGATGCACAAGACTCTGCTCACTATTTCAAATTGTTCTGAGAATTAATCTCCCGCAAACTATGTTCTGAGAGAATCTTTCCCCATCATCCCAGAATAAAGAAGCACAGCCAGAAGGATTTTTTTTATTATTATTTGCAAATCGACTTAAGGATTTAACTTCATTATTTCTCTCATTCAATCCCTTTTAGGCCTCATAGAGAGGCTGAGCGAAGCTGCGGAGAAAAAGACAAGTGAAGCTTGTTTTTTTTTTTTTCCCTCTTCACTCTGTCGGGTGGGAAGCAGTAGGCAGACTCGATGTGGATGTAATTCATGCTGGGCTGAGGGCTTTGTGTGATGAAAGCAACAGAGCGCTGCCAAGGAAGATTGCTTTGCTGCTCTCCTCCAAGCAGATTTGAAACTGTCTCAGAATGCCTCAGATGAGAGTTGGATTATAGACTGACCTGCAATGTCTGTGTCATTCTGCTCTGCATTGGATAGATTATTCCATGGTAACCAGGTGTTGGCTCCAATATCCTCATGCTGACCATCCAGTTAATTTTGTATGTTTGTCTGTAGATTTAAAATTAATGCACTCCAGCAGCTCTTAGTGTTTAAATCTCCACACCTTGGGAAAAACAAAATATATTTCTTTTTTTTTTTTAATTGTCTTATTGTTAAATAGGCTTGGGAGTAGAACCACGTTCTACCCTCCTAAATATGTTGCTGCATATTGTGGGTCAAGTTGTGTAAAGAAGGCTACAATTTTCCCTAAAACAACTAGTTTGGCTGTTTGCAATAATTGTTCATCTCAAAAAGCAAAAACTATGGCTGGCAAGTTAAAGGCAACTACAAACTATAAGAACGATTCTACTGCACAAAGGCTACTAATTATCAACCTACAGTTTTTTTTTTTTTCCATTTAAATATTGAAACAGTTTAATAAAACTGTTTATTAAGTACAATATAAAACAAATGAGACCAACGTTATCAATACACATTTCAATTTTTAATTATACTCATACAACTAAGCAGCATGTTTTGGCTAGGGTATAAAATACACATTTCTCAAAAGATAATAAAACAATGTCAAATGAGTATTGTTTTCTATATTATTAATTAGCCATTTAATTTGAAAATGGCACATTGAGAATTATTCATACTCTTCATAATCAATTGAAAAACCGCTTCTTGCATTACAAATCAACTATTTCTTTCTTTCTTTCTTTCTTTCTTTCTTTCTTTCTTTCTTTCTTTCTTTCTTTCTTTCTTTCTTTCTTTCTTTCTTTCTTTCTTTCTTTCTTTCTTTCTTTCTTTCTTTCTTTCTTTCTTTCTTTCTTTCTTTATTTCTTTATTTCTTTATTTATTTATTTATTTATTTATTTATTTATTTATTTATTTATTTATTTATTTATTTATTTACCAAATTCAAGATTACTCCTTCTGGGAGTATTAATACTCTGCCTTAACTGTATAGTAAAATACTCAACAATCATTAAAAATACACTGTTTCTAAATTTAATTTATCCATATACTTATTAATCAGAGACTGCAGTGTTTTTCATGTTTTACTGACTACTATTTACACACCAAAAAGCAATTTCAATTCCATCTTTGAACAACACAATAATTAGAAAGATTCAGATATCAGCATTTGGCATAGTTCAACAGACACTGGAATGGAAAGGCCATCATACAGTTAGATATCCTGATTTTAGAAAAAAGAAAATTAACAGCAGTCTATATTTTTTTCCAGAACTGTATTAGGTAAATTCATCAAAATCAAAGGAACAATTATTAAATATAGATACATGCATCAGTTGGTATAAGTGTTGTTTTTTTCTATTTCACGTTAATTTGATGATCTATAGATTTCCATTTTATCGTTCTGCTTAAATATCAAAATATCATAAATTGTGGTATTTCTGCTGAAGGTTATCATACTGTGAGAATCTCATACCCACTCATGCCCTTTGTAAAAAAAAAAATAATGCTTACTTTGACATATTTCTTCCTTATGCATACTGTCTAGGTCTAAAGATGCAGTGGACCCCGGAGCACACACAATGGGCAGAACAACACTTTGACATCTCATCCACTACCCGCTCCCCAGCACACAAAGTGGAGGCCTATCGGGGGCACTTGCAGCGAACATACCAGTATGCGTGGGCAAACGATGACATCTCTGCACTGACTGCCTCCAATCTGCTCAAGAAATATGCAGAGAAGTACTCTGGGATCCTAGAAGGCCCAAATGAAAGAGCCCTGCTGTGTGCCTACTCCGATAGCTCCAGTGGACGAAAGTCGGAGAATGAGTCCTGGCAGGAGGGGATTTACCCAATGAACTGTGCTCCAGATGTTATATCTGTGAGCAAAGCTGGAATGACAGCTGCCCTCCCCCCTACAGACGTGTCTGCAAGCATAGGAAGCTCCCCAGGGGTGGCAAGCAGCTTGTCTGAGCCTAGCTACTCAAGTAGTAACTGTGGGAGTCATCCAGCCACCACTCTTCACTCGGGCCTCCCCTCTCAGGAATATACTGCCAGTTACAATGGCTCTTACCTGCATTCCAGCTATAGCAGCCAGAGCACTCCCGCCCTCCCTTCCCCTCACCCCTCTCCCCTCCAGAGTGCTGGGCTTCTACAACCCCCACCACCTCCACCTGCTTTAGTGCCAAGCTACAATGCTGGGTCTCCCAACCTTCCCAACTACAGTTATCCTCCAACAGGATATGCTTCACAGACTGCCGTGGGTCCTGGTTATAGCCCTGGGGGAGCACCACCACCACCTTCTGCTTATCTACCGTCTGGCATTGCAGCTCCCACTCCAATACCTCCCTCCACTTTGCCTGGATACGCCTACCAGTCTCATAATCACACACCAATCACACCTACACCTTTGAATGGCAGCTCGTCCAACTCATTAAAACGAAAAGCTTTCTACATGAGCGGACATGGAGATGTGGACTCTGGCTATGGTAATTTCAACTACAACCAACAGCGCTCCTCACAGAGCCCTATGTACAGAGTAGCAGACAGCAGTGTCTCAGACTCAAACAGGGGCACTGGCTTTGAAAGAAACACAGACCCATCATCTTTAGCTTTTAAGCCAACCAAACAGCAACTGGCCTCTGATCAACAAAGAAAATTTAATGTGCACTCTGGCAGAGCGCTAACTCCTCCATCTTACGGATCAACCAAAAACTCTACAGGAGATCTAAGAACTGGCGAGCCCTACAGCAAGTTTGGGTCTCCAATCATGAGCGAGCAAACTGATGAGCACAGACAGCACCTCTCCCACTCCCTTTCAGGG
This sequence comes from Gambusia affinis, assembly GCF_019740435.1. Classification (NCBI taxonomy): domain Eukaryota; kingdom Metazoa; phylum Chordata; class Actinopteri; order Cyprinodontiformes; family Poeciliidae; genus Gambusia; species Gambusia affinis. The sequence continues at coordinate 16,849,178 of NC_057878.1, forward strand.
CCTGATTTAGGAACGGCTACCTCGTCCATCCATGCTGCAGAGGAACAATTAAAGAACAGTGATTCCAACCTGGTGGAAATGGTCAACACGGAAATCCTTCAACAAGGCTCTCCAGTAGACTGGACTGACATTGCAGGTCTGGATATGGCCAAATCAACTATTAAAGAGGAGATACTGTGGCCTATTTTGAGACCTGACATGTTTAGCGGACTTTCCACATTACCTCGAAGTCTGCTATTGTTTGGACCTCAGGGAACTGGTAAATCGCTACTGGCGCGCTGCATGGCCAGCCAGCTGGGGGCCGCTTTTTTGCGGCTGAGTGGTTCAGCACTGGTGACCAAGTGGCTTGGAGAAGGAGGCAAGATTATCCAAGCTTCTTTCCTTGTAGCACGCTGTCGCCAACCAGCAGTAGTCCTAATCAGCGATGTGGATATGCTGTTGTCTGGCCAGCTTACTGAGGAGAGCCCTGTAAATCACCTCAAGGCTGAGCTCCTCATCCAGCTCGATGGTATTCTGACCTCTGCGGAGGACCATGTTCTCGTGGTCTGCTCCACCAGTAAGCCAGAAGAAATACCCGAGACCTTACGGAGGTACTTTACTAAGCGTTTGCTCATCCCATTGCCTGATGGAACCGCACGCCATCAGATAATCAGCCAACTTCTCTCGCAGCACAACTATTGTCTCAGTGACAAAGAAATTTCATTATTGGTTCAGAGGACAGAGGGTTTTTCTGGACTGGATGTAGTCCAGCTGTGTCAAGAGGCTGTTGTTGGCTCTCTCCATGGCATTCCTGGGGCTGACCTTCCCAACATCCACCCTAGTCAGATGAGACCAGTCACGTACCAAGACTTTGAAAATGTATTTTGCAAATTCCAGCCTAGCATATCACAAAAAGAGCTTGACGTGTACACTGAGTGGAATAAAATGTTTGGCTGTAGTCAATGAATGGAACCAATCACACAGTTTCCTTGAAATATGCTGGGTAAAAGCAGTGTTTGGTTCTTTTTAAACAATAAGAAAACAGTGGTGATATCAGCATTTTATCTAGAGTTATGGAAGCAATCTGGACATCACACAGTGTTATGTGCTTATTATAAAGTAAATTTGAAAGGATGCCCCACTTTTTTGTATATAAATATACAAATATATATAGATATAATGCTGATTTTGAGATTTTGTTGCTATCAAGTGCCTGAGATGGTGCTGTTTAAGTTTCTTTTTGCCTCACAATCTTCATTGGTGGTGTGCTTATATAAAAGAGCTTTACAATGTTAAACAAACCTTTGTTTTTTACTGCAAAAGTGTTGTTCAGCTTTGTCTGTTTTGTGCTCTCCGTGAACTGTTGTGGTTAATTTCAGCTGAGTTAAATTGATAGGCGGAATTTTCCCTGAGCGTCGTTACCTTGCACAGGTTTTATATGTGCATGTAATTTATTTAATCTTATCAAAATGGACATGCACATATCTTTAAAATTTTATTTGCATTAAATACTTAAATTTGGTTGCAGTAGGTTTGAGGATAAATTGTTAAATGTGATTTCAGTTTAAATGAATGCCCTCTAGAACTTTTAGCATTTGTGATAAAGATGTGTTAAAAGCTTTAAAATTAATATATTTTTTTATTGCAGGAGGTTGAAATGACAATGAAATATTTTTGCAGATGCCACCCTATATTTTGAGCACATTTATTTAATGAAAAGAAATAATAGTGTTAAAACATCACTGCTATTGATGCCTAAACCTATATCTTATATTACTTTTTTAACCAAATTTGCCAACAGGAGAGCACTATGATTCCTCCTGTTTTATTGCTTGCATTGTCCTGGGCCGCTCTTCTCTGTAGTTCTGTGAAAATCTGGCAGAGTCAATCAAATGTTCATTTAAGGTATTTAGTACTTAACTATGTTACCCTTAACATGGATCCAAAGCATTGCAGGCTTTCCACCATATGCCACATTTGGCTTGTGGTGCTTCCCCACATATTCATCCTTTTTGAAGAAAATTGTTGTTAGGGATCCAACTCACTATAAGGGTTGGGACTTTATTAAAAACAACAATTTCTTAAAAGTGACTGACAAAATAAATTTACTCAAATTAACAGTTGGACTTTTCTACATTGTGCAGTGTTTGATTATGCAGTTACATAACAAGATGTATTTATTTTAAGGCTTTTTGCACATCTTTAAGTTTGGAGGTTGTTAGTTGTGACATTCCTAAAAATATTTCTACAGCTATTTACTAAGAGTAATTCACACAGAAAAATTGCACCATATTTTCTGTTTTCTAATTGAAAACTCAGGAATGTGTTAGTAATATGTACTTCTCAAGCTTGTATTAAAACACTACATGAGATAAACATTTGCCTCACATTTAAAATTGCGTCATTAAAATGCAAAAGGTCTTTTGATAACTCAAGAATCTCAAGACGAGGAGGTTCCTGCAGTGAATGTATGAGGGGATAATTGTGGTTTATTTGCAAACCTTAAAAGTAAATTTTTTTAGAATTCTCAGCTTTTATTTATTTTTTTAAATAGAATTTGTTTTTGCAATTACGGGTTTGCCTTTGGAAATAACAGCCCCTTTGTGTGGGTGAAATTGCAGCCTTGAGCTAATACATTTTACATTTTTGAATTATTTTTTTCTTACTTCTTGCCAGCTGCAAAGTCAGAAACCCTCATTTACAACAGATACAATGATCCCGTTATTTAAGTCCCAGCTTTGAGATTAAAGTGTTCAGCTTGTGCCGAGAGAAATTTAAAAGTGCAGACAAACATCTCGAGGTTGCGCGAGACAGCTGATCCAAGCTATGTTTTCCCCCTCCTGTTCCCGTTTTATCATTCATGAAAACGCAAGGATTATGTACAGTGTAAGTTGCTTAGTACCTTGTTATGTTTATCTCTGAAAGACAAATTCGCAGTGACATCAAAATGTCACAACTTGCCCATCTTGTTTCATGATGATGCCCAGCTAAAAACTAAAAGTATTTTTGGTGTAAAATCTATATGCTTTACATTTTGATAGATTGTTTTTTTTTTTTTTAAATGACACACTATGCCTTTGCCTTAGGACAATTTGGTTTTATCATCCTATTTTCAGTGCCTGGTGTTGTTGCTGCACATTTTTTTACCCCTGAACCTGCAAAGTCAGAAGGAGATGTTACAGAAACCCTAGTGATTCTGTGTTCATACTTTCTGTCTTAAAGTCTTTCAATAAGAAGTTTACACAAGTGATTTTACACCTTTCTTTATCTCAAATTCATTAATTTAGTCGCATTCTTTATATTCTAATCTCACATAGTTTTTGTACAAAATGCCACTTATTGTTTTTCTCCCCTATTTTAAACTGTTGCTGTCTTATTATACTGTTTTCTGCCAATAATAGATAAATTTCCATAGTACATTTCCAGCAAAATATGAGTCCGTGTGAAAGCTTAATTGGCAAGTAAAAGCATTGAATGTATTATAATGTGAGCAAAACACTAACACTGAAACATGCCAGAGGAGAAGAAGAGAGCACTGGTCAGGGTATTTATATAGAAACTGCAGAGGCACTGACAGACTTTTTTTTTTCTTCTAAGAAGGTGTCTTAATACAATATTTCTTGATGCTTTACCAAATTTAAATTTTCTATCAAATATTAAGCATTTTCTCATTGAAACATGGCTGGAACCAATATCTTCTCAAGCTCTGGACTTTCCACGACAAAAGCACAGTTTGAGAAAGTTATTCCTTAGTCCAGACTGATACTTGACTCTACTTTTACATTATGTTGAATGCTTTATCTGTATTCCCAGTTACAATATCTTTGTTGCATTATATTTAAAACTGCACAAGTTTTAGTCCTCTGTAATATTATAAGTCTGTATATGAAAAGACAAATGTGTGTGAATCGAGTGCCTACATTCATTTTTAAGGGTCTGGGTCATTTATTTGAGTCCTGATTACTGCTGAGTCACATTTTGTGAGCTAAGAATCACATTGCAAAATTTTCACAAATAAACTCTCTTGATTTATGTCATGAAGAGTCACATGTTAAAATTGTTTCAGAAATCATGTAGACACATAATCATCCTGAAACATTCAGATGGCAATGGTTCCAGTTAGATGATGAACGTTAGTTTATCACTTCTTGTTTTATTTTTAACCTGTAAAATCCTTTATTTTCTTCTGTTTGCCTCCTCATCAGCTTGCACCCTCATTTCCATTTCATCCCATTTTACACCACTAAAGATACTACTATATTCTGTACCCATGCACTGAAACCAAGGTGATGATTTATTTGTGATTGTATCTTTGTGTTTTCATGAACAATGAAGATAAATCATCATAACACTGAATACACCTGAATCCTGCATAGAATTAAAATTCAATTATGTTTAATATGAAGATGTTTTATGTTCTATTCACAATCATCACCATTTGAGCAGGCTGACTCTTATTAAACCTGATGGAATGCAACTTTAGATTAAACTACAACAACTCTTTGAAACCCCCTGTTGGTAAATATTACTTACTGAATTTATATGTTCACTTTTTCTTGCAGTAGCCCACACACATCCTATCTATATGATAACTCTACAATACTGTAGTATGAATGCAAATATTTCTAATTGGTTTTGTTTAAAATGACTTACCACTTGTAGCTTTAAAACAGCATTACCTAAATAAGATTTGTAGTGGTCACAAATTGACCCGTGATCATTATGAACAGTCTAGTAGTAAAAGGGTCATTTTATCCCAAGATTTGCAAGGGCTTGAAAATGTAAAGAAGAAAATGTAACTATATGGTGAGAACCTATATGACTTTTTTTTTTAATAATTTGTGAATCAGTGTTCTTGAATTCTCAGTGTTACCTTTGTGTATTCTCAAAAAATGCTACAATTTTTAGCAATGTCTATCAATAATGGAAACTTGTGACGGTTATTAAAAACATAACTCTCTATGTCAATCCACAGTTTACAGCTCTGTATTTAAGCACAAACTGAAACGCATGAATGGCACATAAGTCAGAAAATGTCCAAAAATACAAACTTCCCCTCTATAATAGGTGAGGTTATTATTTCATTTAAAATTGGGAATTAAAACCATGAGTTGGATGAACAAGCACACATCTTACTGGTTCAAGAGCTCAGTGGTGAATCAGAGATGTGTGGTAAAATATATCAATCACGGGTGATATCATAGATATTTAAAGATCTGGTCCCATCCAGTAAAAACAAGAAGTTTACATACACTGCATAAAAAGACACAACCTATTTTCACTGTCTGACATTAAATCACACTTAACTTTTCTTTGGGTATCTGGGTTTATCAAACTAATTGCTAATTTTATGTCAGAATAATGAGAGTGAGAAATACATTTTTTAAAGATATTTTCTTCTTAACTTTTTTTAAAATTTCTAAGTTTACATACAGTGGTGTGAAAAAGTGTTTGACCCCTTCCTGCTTTTTTTTTTTTTTTTTTTGCATGTTTGAAGTGTTTCATAACATCAAACCAAATTAAGTATCAGTCAAAAACAACACAAATAAACACAAAAGACAGTCTTTAAATGAAGTTCTTTATCATTATGGAAAATATTTCACACATGGCCATGTAGCTTTAGAAATTTTTTCTCCTTTATTAATACACATAATTCATCATTTAAAAAACTGCATTTTGTGTTTACTTGTGTTGTCTTTGACTAATATCTAAATTTGTTTGATGTTCTGAAACACGTGAGTGTGACAAGCATGCAAAAAATGGAAATTAGGAAGGGGAAAACTACTTTTTCACACCACCGTTAATTTATTTTGCATAGATTTGTTTATTCTGTATGACTTGGTTCTAACATCTTGGGTTTCCATTCACATGTTTCTCACAGCAGTTTGATGAAATTTTGGCCTATTCCTTTCAGACAGGACTGCTGTAACTGAGTCAGCTTAGTAGGTAATGAGCAGTGTCCACAAATTTTCTCTGGGTCTGAGGAAGTATCTCTTTGATCGACATTTCAAAATTTTGATTTTGTCGTTCTCAAATTGCTCCATAAGGAATTTGGCCTTGTGTTTAGGGTTAGAGTTGGTGATGTCATTGTCCATTTATAATATTCATACATAATATCCTTCACTCATGATGTCACCGATTTTTTTTAGGGTGCCACTACCCCCAGCTACAAAATACCAACACAGTACGATGCCCCCACTCATGTACTTCGCACCAGGAGTGGCAAATGGTTTATTTCCTCTCTGAATGGTCTTTCAGTCTAGAAAGATATTTTACTAATATTGTAAAGTTGCACAATTATCTTATAAACCACTTTATTTGAAAAATAAGCTGTCTTCCTTAATATTTTGGGATCTAATAAATTGAAATGTTTGGTGATCCTAAATTATCCTAAAGAGCAAAAGTTAAGTTTGATTAAATGCCAAACAGTGGTTAAAAAGGGTTGTGTGTCTCCCTCTACGCCGGCATCTGGTTTAATTTCCATTAATGTGCTTTGTGTTTTTCTTATACCTAATGTTGCATTTGCATGAAATTAAATATAATAGCAATCTGACAATAGTTCTGCGTTTTTGCAAGAAAAAAAAAAAAAAAACATTTCAAAATGTCTGATATATGTTTCACATGTTTTTTGATCTTTAAAACTTTAGAAAACTAGATACATTACATTATGGAGTGCGGTAAAATGAAAGGACCTGTGATCACAGATGACACTTGAGCAGGGCCTTTGACAAGCACAGCGAGTTTCCAAGCGATACACACTCGGTGACTTAAATCACTTTCTTTCAGTATTCCTGTAATTAGTTTAATGTTGAGAATTGCTTCTAATGTATTTCCCATCCTAGTTTTATAGCTGTGCATCCTTTAAAACCATTTCTACCTCATTGCTGCATATTGTACTTGTAGTACTTATGTTGTTTCATTTTGAATGTCATGCATTTGTGAATTAAAAATTCTAAAAAAATAAAAAATAAAAAAAAACGAAGAAAAGATTGCCCTTGAATCTGAGCAGTCTACCTCAAAAAGACTGTCTTTACACTGTCAAGTACGAGTCACAGAGGAAAAAAAAGAAGAAAAAACTGCACCTTTAAGACAAAGATGAACCTTACCTGCACATTCTGACATATACAGTTTATTTATGATAACACTTTCTCATTGAGGTGTTGTTGTCAGTATTTTCTGCGAGTTTTTTCAACGCAAACTCTGTTCCTAAAAAAATAAATAAATAAATAAAAGTGAGTTGCTTCAATTCTCTGTGGACTGTGTAGTGCCATGTTAATGTGTATGTACGTGCACTGGCAATTCTACATGCAAGTGAGAGGAGTCAAAGTTAACATGTGAACATTCTGAATTTTTACTTTTCATACATGTGTACAGAAAATGAACTTGCACATAGCTGTATATATATTGTACATTTGCTACTGATATACAGCATACATACAAAAAAGCACCATGTAACTGTTTATATGTGTGTATGTATTGCCATATTTACAGTACAGTCAACTTAATTGTATTTTAATTTCACGGTACATAAAGGTTACTGAAAAACTGAATAAAGTTGTTTTCGCTCTCTTTTTCTGTGCCTGATCTCCGGTTTGTTTTGTAACTTACGTCACCATTTAATTTCTGATGTTTTAATCTCTAACTCTTACTTGGTTTCCTTTCTGAGCAACCTAGTTTATATAAAGTCAAAGTTTATCATTATAAAAGCTGCTAAATATACTTTTTTTCAAACATGGAAAAATAAAACTTATGTATCCATGTAAAATGTACAAATCAGTAAGTTAAAAACTAGGTACTTTAAAAAGAAATTTGATTCCCATTCCTGAAATGGACTGATCATTTTCCACTTTAAGAGCAGCATCACTTCAAAATAGTCATTAAATAACCACTAGTGGATTGTTGAATGCAAATCAAATTATTTTTAATAAATCTATTTGCTGGAAAATTAAATTAAAGGAATGAAGACAGCTGGACTGGCAACCTGTCCAGGATGTACCTCACGTCTCACCCATTGACTACTGGAGACAGGCACCAGCACCCCCACTAGGGGACGGATGGATAAATGGATGGATGGATGGATGGATGGATGGATGGATGGATGGATGGATGGATGGATGGATGGATGGATGGATGGATGGATGGATGGATGCTTTACACTCATATGTAAAGCATAAGTGACATCATGTACAAAAAAGGGGGAAAACAGAGAAAGAATCCAGATTAACACCCTGTGAATCTGACCTAAACATTTGAAATGGCTTTGGTTCACAATCGTCTCATGGCCACACTACAACATCTTTTCCTTCCACTCAACTTTCTATTGACAAGCTTTGATACAGCACTGTGCTAAGCAACTATCCACAGAGACATTTTTGATTTTGTTTTTGGATTATAATTTCTTTTTAAAGGTGGTATTGTGTAATATTCTTATCCATAATGTTGCAGGTGTACCAGTTTCAGTTAGCTGTAACTGGTTTACAGCGAATGTGTTTTATTGATCAATTGAAATAATATATACAATTATGTGTAATAACGCTTTTAATCCAATACTCTGGTAAAGCTTCATAGGTAAATTTCATAAAAATATTGTATTTTACTGCTAATCGTTTTATAATAAAATATTTTTCTCTGTATTCAAACAATTTTAAAATTGATTCTCAAGAAAATTGCTATAATTTAATGGGCCACGGAGAAAACAACCTAAAGTGAAAAACTAAATTGTATAACGGGGAAGACCCAGGACACGCTGGAGGGACTATGTCTCTCGGCTGGCCTGGGAACGCCTTGGGATTCCTCCGGAGGAGCTGGAAGAAGTGGCTGGGGAGAAGGAAGTCTGTGCCTCCCTTCTGAAGCTGCTACCCCCGCGACCCGACCCCGGATAAGCGGAAGAAGATGGATGGATGGATGGATGGATGGATGGATGGATGGATGGATGGATGGATGTATAACGCATTGTGACCATTTTTTCCACTTCCTTTAAAAAATAAACAAGTAAAATAAATGCGAACCAATTAATAAAATAATAATGTGGAATGTATATTGTTTTCTTCAAAACTTTGGCATCTAAAGTTAATTTTAGGCACTTTTTGCATTACATTATGTAATTTCTTACACATTCCAGGTTGTTTTTTGTCTTTATTCATTATCTTTCATGTTTTTGTTTTTTTTATGTCTGCAGAGTTTTGATTGTTAGATGTAAAATATTTAACTAGTGAAATTGTGTTTTTTTTGTTTTTTTGTTTTTTTTTTCCCTGTTGCCTATCTTGGCCAGGAGTCTCCTGTAAAACAAATCTTTGATCTCAGTTAATCATTTTGAGATTAAATAAAAGCTTAAATACAGAAAGGGACAATGAGATATAACTAAAACCTCATGTGTTCATTTAGCAAATCTGATGCGTACTAATGACTGATATAAAGATCAACACACATTAAAACAAAACAGGTAAAACAACACTTCATCGTGGATATGAGCTACAGCAGAGCATTCTTTCTCCATTCATGACTAAAAAATATTGCATAGAAAATGCTTTTGCTTTTTCCGACCAACCAGGGAAACAGTCATTCAACAACACAGAGAGGGGAAAAGCAACCTGAAGATAAAATCAGGACTGATAAGAGAAAAATAAAGTTGAGTCAAACAAATTACACTTGAGTTATTAGTGGCCTATTTTGTAAATATCAAAGATCCACTTGTCCCAGTGTTCTGGGCTTCATTTGCATTCTGATGAAACTGGAGTGGATGTGTGTGAACTCGGAGGTTATCTGTGGAGCCGCAGAGCTGAGCAGCCGAATCAGACAGCTCCACAAATGCTTGGCTCAAGAGGATGAGCCACAGACCTCTCTCAAATCACTTCCTTCATAACAATTAAAATATGCAAAGTGATAATTTTCCTTAAGTAGCCTTAAATGTGCAATCTATTTAAATGTGAAGGAAATTGCTTAAAGCTTGCAGTGTGTGGATCTGTGGTTAGGCAGGGGTGGTAGTTGGGTAGGGGGATAAATTATGCAAATATCTGAAAGGACTCTTGAAAGCCTAATTTTTCTGCAATAAGCATACTGTTTCATTTAATTTTTTGCCTCTTATTAAAAGTGACAGTTCTTTTGCGCCGTCTGATGGCTATATCTGACACAAGCCCCACAAAACTGACTGCTAGACTAATGGTGAAGCATTTTTTTGTAGCTTTTAGATGATGGTTACATTCACAAAGTAATTATGCACTAGAGAGTCCAGAAATAAGGTTTAATTACACAGTAATCGCTTCTGATGGACACTAGGAAGTGTGAGCACTGCCAGACTGCAATCCATCAATGACAAACCTCTGGCCAGTTTTAATTCCTCCTCATTTGCATCATAACCTCAGCACCAAGTTGCACAAACGCTGTTAAACGTTAATAGGACCTGTCTCTCCACTCAAAATGAACGCTTAAGCCATTTGAATTCTCCCTTTTTCTCTCTCTATCGCTTTCTTTCACTACTCTCTTTCTCACCCTTTTACGCACACACTCACACACCCTCTATCTCACACAGTCCATATCTCCTCTCTCTCGCCTCAATTCTCACATCCTTGTGAGTCTTTACATAAATAGAGCCTCTTCAGAAGGGAAGCTGAGCACGGGAGACAGTGCACGGTCACTGCTGTGCTAATTGGGAGCAACATGTAAAGTTTTATCTCCTGAGTGCTAACAAACCATACAGACAAGTATAAATTCTTGTCTTGTGTGTCTGCGCATGTGCGTGTTGGCGTGCGCGTGTGTATGTGTGTGTGTGTGAGAGGAAAATTGCGATCAGCTACATATTTGTCTCACATGGTTTTGGAGCCAAAAGGGAAGGTAGGCCCTTAAGTTATCCCAATCCTGAGAGACTAGGCAAAATGATGCTTTTATTAATTGAAAATTATTATTGGGGTGACAGTCCCTTTTTTCCTCCCCAGTAGACTTTTATAAGGTTGATTAGAGCCACGATGTCTCATTATCAAAGATTGCAAGTCTACCCCTCATTATATACCTGCGACATTCCAGTATAAATCAGTGCAACAAAAATATACACAACACCTTGTCAAAGATAGACATTGGACCTACTGAGCCACTTGTGATTACAAAGTGTGCTGTTTTTATTTGTTGTAGTAAGAAGAAAAACATCACATTTTGCTCTTCAGAGATCCCAGCATCATACACTCTAAGATTATTATGATGTGACCTTGTTATGTCCCCAGGTATTCAAAGCAATTCAATACTGATTTGAAAAAATAATGAGGTGCACAAAGAGAGTATATATATATATACATTAATTCACAAGTCAAACTGTGAGCCAGAAAAAAACAATATATCTCAGAATATATAAGTATATATTCTAAGCAAATTTTCTTTCAATGGCAATGTAAGCTGTTATTATTTTGAGGAGCTACACTCTATCTACTTAATTCCAAAATTAAGAAGTGGGCTAACAAATATTAATACTAAGAAAATGCAAAAAGCATCAGAGTCATTCTAGGAAATTTGATTTCAAAGTCTGGCTGAGGTCTTTTGTGTGAATTTGTATGCAAGTGGGGCATACAAATACCCCACTTTCCAAATTATTCTAGATTCCATTCACTGTAAAAATAAAAAAATAAATAAATTAGGTTTAGAGTTGATGGAAAATGTTGAACTTCCCTTACACTTACTGTGTTGTTTATCATGTATTTCCTTGTTTTTCCATGTAGAAACCTGCTGTCCTGCCCAATGACTGCTAAAAATAGGCACAGGCTCTCTGGAAGGATAAAGTGCCAATAGTAAATGATGGATAATGCTTTTCATGACATTAACAATAATACATCAGCCATCGGTTTATTAAACGTCAATATACTGATCAAGGATGTTAATATTGGACTAACTACATGTGATGATAGATACACATCCGTTTCAGCTTTCAGAAATTTACTGTTACTCACCACAAATGAGTAGATATATTTAAGTACAAAAATATTCATAACACTGGCAGATTTAAGCTTAAAGTGATCTTTTAATTTTAAATTTTTATGTAAACATTTTGAAGAGAATTAGCTTCAGTCTCAATTTGAACCTGACAGAGAAACTGAGAATTGAAGCTGATGGCAAGAAGATCTTCAACCCAGCTTTTCCGTAAGATTCTTTGCAGACTTTTTTATTATTACTATTTGTATAATTTACTTTTCTCTTTGTCTTCCTAATCATGTATTGAGGTGAAAATAAGCAGGTCCATATCGTCATATAAACTGCGAAAGTCCCAATGAAATGCAACATGTGGTGTGTATATTATTCACCAACATATGAAAGCTGATATTTCTGAAACACTGCCACAGCCAAAGCCTTACCAAAGAAGGCTTTGGCTGGCCAGATTGGTGAATCTCTTTAGACTGTCTTAACCGCTGGCAGGGTACAAGAAGACCTAATGGGGAGCAAAGACAGAATAGTAAATGTCCAATAGCCACTCGTTCCCCTGTCAAGGCAATCATGGGAAACACAGAGCGTCACTCTTTCAATTTCATCCTTTTCCACTGTGCAAGTCACCCTCTAAAACGTCATTATCTCCCACAGATCTGCTGGGCCCTCTGACAGGGCCATGTTATCCAGGCACTGGGGAAATGCAAATTGATTTCATATTAGCCATGGCATTTTTAAAGCCTCCACATGTTACACAGACTGTCATTTGAGGAAAAGATATGAAAATCAGAGGGAAATGTCAAACTGTGGATTGACAGTGTTATATGAAACGTGTTGTTTACTCTGATCACCGGATCATAAAACAAGATACTCCTTAATGCCACATTGTCAGTTTACAATTCAAGAGGTCTCTATTATGCTTTTGATCTGAATGGCCATAAGCAGGTTTCTCACACCACAGTTACAAAAACCAAGCTAAAATGAATGAATGTGATGATTAAACAGCAACAGCAGCTCTCACATTGTAGTATGATATTATAAAATAACATTTTGAAGTGGGCTCTGAAAGTGATCTATCTTCCTGAAGCCGTTATAAATAGATTTTTTTCAAGGTAAAAAAAATTGCTTACGATGATAAACTAATAACAAATGATGCACCTTAACAATGGATTTCGAATTTGTTTTTATGGTTTGTCAGTGCATTGCTTTTGATCTCTATTCTCACAACTCGGTAGCTGTTAGCAAGAGCATATAACTTGCTCAACCACAAGCATCAAAGAGCTAAATCAGCTACATGGTTGCTGATTGGTGAACAAAGTGATGAACAATTACAAGAAAATTTAACTTTGATTCATAAAGGTTAAGCTCTATTGAAAATACAGATTCGCTTTAAAAACAAAATAACGTGGACGGCGAAAAGCGTTTTAATTTTTTAGATTTCAAAGTTTTGCCAGTCAGTCAAATAAAAATAAGGTTTGACTTTAAAAATGCTTATGGATCTATGTTGCCCTATGTTTTCCCATCAACTTAATTTTTCAACACAATGGATAAATGTTATGGAGCAGGTATTGTTATACAGACTTATTTGTGAAAATTAAATCCGAACATTAAAGAGACTGAATTTCTGCTTAATGAACGTTAAACCCATGTTACAAGATTATCCATATTTACAGAACTCACAAATGAGCTACTGTATGAAGGTTAGTGGCCATGTTTTGTTGTTGTTGTTTTTGTTTTGTTTTTTTACAACTGAGAAGAGACAAACAAGTCAGAGATGACTTTAAGTTTAATGTCCAAACATATCCCTTTGACTACGTAAATTTACTACTGGTTAAAGTACTGATGAGACTATAAGGAAGAGAGAGAATAAAGCAGATGGCTAAAGATGAGGGTCAAAAGTAATTGAGAAGTTTGTCAAAAATTGTATGACATAAGCAATCTGTAAGCTGTTACTGAACCCAAGCTTGAGGTGCAGAGAAACATATTGAAATTACACAAAAATAATAAAAACACTGCAGATTCCAGCACACTGCCAGGAATGATTGCCCCGAGTGGTGTACTTTTTCTTTTTTTGTTGTTTTTTTTTTTTCTGCTTTGCTTTGCTCTTCTTGTCCCTTAACCCCCTTCCTTCACACGCATGGCTGCCTGCCAGATGTGAAGAGAGGCATATCTGGATTTAATGATATTACAAATGCCTTTCTTTACACACAGCCATGGCTCTGTTTTGATTGGTGCAACACTGTCAGTGCATTATCTTACAAAGAGAGCTGTCAGTCATCCAGCATTGAGTCATCAGTTTTAGCTGGTGATGAGGCTTGTTTGCCATACCTAATCATCTGTCTAGTTGGCAAGCCTCAGAGGCTCATAAGATACCACTTGTAAATACTCCACTGCAACAACCATCGCAACACAAGCTTTCAGGGAAAATTGAGTGGGTCTCGTTACAGCCAGTTCTTGTGGCAATATTCGAGGTCTCTTTGTGTAGAAAGCAAAGCTTGGAATAAATCATACTGTACACCCACATTGCTATTGATTAAAGCAGTTCCCATGCCCGCATCTAGTGAGTTATACACGGAATAAAGAGCAGCTTTATATTTTGTCTTGTCAAAATGTTAGGTCATCCTATCAGGGTTAGCCAGGCCCATACATAGCACAGAAAGTCCTCTGTCTGAAAACATTCAAAGGGAAAGAGACTGAATTGTTGTATTTACCACAAGATACCACAGATTAGAACTTTATTATTTCTCCTCTTTGACTTGAGCTTTATTATATCAATGATTATCATATTCAGAAGAATTAATGAGCGAATAAAGAACTGCTTGACATCTAGAAAAACAATCCCAGATTTCTGTGGGTGCACCTTATGAAAAACAATATCATTGGAAGGCTTTTTTTATTTTTGGTAATTCACTTCAGAAATTAAAACACAAAAGTACAAGATTCATTTCATACAAAGCGATTTATGGCAAACATTTATTTCTGGTGCTTGCTGTAAATTAAACCCAACAGTGTTGTGTCTCAGAAAATTTGAATATGACATGCAAATAAAATGATCTTTTTAATACAGAAATGCTATGTCTGTTATGTGTATTAGGGGGAATGTCTTTCCCAGAAATGTTACATAATTGAGAGAAATATTTCCCCCCATAACTTATTGCTAAAAATCCCAGAAATTAGAGAAAGACTCAGGAGGCACAAAATCAAAGTTGCTGAAGATACAAGAAAAGTGTCTACACTGGATCTGGGGAACTGTGAGATCTGTTAGTGTTTGTCTGTTGCGTTTTTATCAACTCCAAACTTCACAGTGAATAATAGGATGTTTTAGTGCAAACAAATTTTAAGAAAATGTTGCTGTATTGTATTAGCGGGACATGACATCTCCCTGTACAGCCAAACGTACCAGCTTTCAACACAATTGTATGATTTTACTGGAATAATCCAAAGGTTACCTGTAGTATTATCAAGATGAAGATGGAACAAAAACAATGGACATGAACTTAAGTTCTCTATTAAAGAATCCTGTGCTTCCTTCACACCTCAGCAAAACAAAAGGCTCACTTTCATGCCACTTTGCATTTGGGTAATTCAAGCTAAAGAAACCCAACCAAGAATATAATCTGCACAATTGGTTTACATTTCTGTATTCAAAATCAGTTTTTATAGGTGTTGTTTCATATTGTCATTTTCTGAAAAAATAAATTTGAAGCCTGAGCCATGATTGTCAACAACAGTAACTGCAATATCTATTACATTCTAACAATTTATCTGCTATGTATTAATTTATTAACACTAATAAACACTTCCAATTAACATTCTGTGTAAATGAATGAATCTTTAAATTATCCAGCTTTAAATAATATAATAGAAATACTGATATAAATCAACTTTTCAATCATGTTTATACTTTTTGATACATGTGGGACAAATGCATTTTCGAAAGTGATTTATGTAGCTTTGATAATTAGTGTCAATCTGTAATTGCACATAGAACAACCACACCTTCTATGACAAGCACTGGTGCAGCAAGTCTGTAGAGAAAAATAACTGATGTTTATGGGTATATTGACAAGCAGTTGTTGGATCAAGTTTTGGCTGCGGAACAAAACTGTTTTTATTTGAAACGTCTCCTGCACAGCTCTTTACATCACTGTTTTGCATTTAACTGCATTCTACCCAATTAAAGAAAATGACTGATGAAAACTTAAAGAACCTTTGTTAATGTGAGAGAGTGAGAAGGCCTGTAGCCTGCAGACCCTGCTTTCATTCATCTCACTAACATCAGGGAGCTCAAGCTCGGCGTCACTCAAAGCTTTTTTTCCTTTGATATTCCCCAGGCAGGCCCACAAATTAAGCTCACTTCTGTTTGACCAAAGATGAGACCGGCCCTGAAGTAAGGCAGCTTTCCCTCCTTTTTTTTTTTCCACAAGAGTTTTCAATCTATCCCTCAGAACTCCACAGACCTATAAATCTCTTGAAAATCTCTCTATTCATTGTCAGCCTACTATAAAGAAGCATATGGAAAATTCCTTCAGTTCAGGTGTCAGTCTGACTGCAAAGGACAAACAGAGTTTGCTTGTGAATGTCAAGTGTGAAAGGATGAGTTTTAGCTCAAAAATATGTTTTCATGGCTTTTAGAAGGAACAAAGCATAAACATGTTTTAATGAATGCTGCTTGTTTCTAGAATATGACAGTACCTAAGGTTACATACTTTTTTAAGAAATGCATTCAAGACTTGCAGCGTAATATGATAGACTCGATAGGCCTCAATGTCCATCACACTGTTTTTATTCTGTTCAGCTATGTCCTGCATCACTTCTCCTAGAAACCTAGGCCTGCCTGGCCCTGCATTGTGCTGCTGCCGCTGTGCTGAATGCAATGTGACAGTGACCAGACGGGTTTTGCATGAGCAGTGGTGCGTACAGCACTGACTATCTCCATAAAGTAGCACTCACACCTAAAACAAAATAATTATTTATGCCAGGCTTTCTTGGGGCTGAAAGAAAACAGGTTGCATTTAGGCATGGTTTAATACCATTGAGGTTTAGGGTTCACAGATGTCAAAGGATGAAAACTTCTAACATTTGTAATTAGATATGCCAGACAAAAGCTCACTTTCGTTTGCATGCCTTGCCAATCACTTCTGTTGTCAGTCGATGCTGGAAGGTTTTATTATTGCAAAGTAAAGTAAATGAACAGCCCTGGTTAACTCCCCAGGTAAATTATCAAGTTTGGGTGAAATCTTTTTGAAACTTTAAGGCCTATTTTCTAATAAATCTTGTTAGGCGAGTGCCAACATTCAAATTACTTTATCTTCTTTTATTTTTCTTTGTTTCGATGCTTTTGGCATCAACAGAAAGCTCAGAACTTTTAACATTTTGTTTGTCAGTACAAAAACTTCAGAACAGTAAAGACTTAAACACATGTCCCTAATGTGTATTGCATTGAATATGAGGCACTTCAATCCATAAATGTAAATAGCCTACTGTCTCATTTGTAATGATAATGGTTGCTTAGACAGAACTTGAATTCTATAGGAGAAAAATTAGATTTTATATAAGCAAGTGGGTAGAAATTATTGATTGCAGATCATGCATCTTGCAAATAAATATTTATTTCAAAGTATAATTTGGATCTAAAAGCAAAGATAGGTGTTCTCATATTTATTTGTCGGCAAGCTAAATATCCCAATTCTGAGAACAACTCATGGCAAGCAATCACTACTAACAGGATCCTTCTCCTCCAGAAAGATTCACGGGGAAAGATTATCTGAGTCTATTCTGGGCACATTCAAAGACAAGGGACCATGCACTCCCCTTGCGAGTTCATTATCATTCTCAGGTTATCCCTAGCCCAGTGAATCTGGAACGCAAATGAATTAGTGAGAATTAAGAAGTCTCTGTGGTCTGAAACCTCTCCAAATCTCCTCCAAGATGAAAGGTACAGAGCCATGGCTTATGCACCATCGCTCTCCTCGCTGAGCTCCCACAGCAGTGCTATCCACAGACCCACCACCACACCCACACACATGCACCCCTCCCCTAGGAAAAATGGACATGGTATAGACAGTTAATGTTGCCTAACATCTCTTGACCGCAGGT
This sequence comes from Gambusia affinis, assembly GCF_019740435.1. Classification (NCBI taxonomy): domain Eukaryota; kingdom Metazoa; phylum Chordata; class Actinopteri; order Cyprinodontiformes; family Poeciliidae; genus Gambusia; species Gambusia affinis. The sequence continues at coordinate 16,867,157 of NC_057878.1, forward strand.
TTTGTCGTGAGGGAAAAGTTGAGCAGAGCTGTAAGACTGAGGCTGCCATAGCTGGCGATTAATTACAGGACTGTGGTGCTGGCACTTCAGCATAGTTGATCCCTCTGCAGGTAGGGATTCCTCTCATCTTGTCTCTGTAGCCTTCAAAGGGGCTCTTTGCTGCCTGAAAAAATGAACCTAGGCCAGGTGAGAAAGGCGCCACAGTGCCACTGTGACTGTACTTTATGTATTTCAATGGGACTTCAGTTGTAGATTGTGTAAGTATCATTGTTTTTAGTGTGCAATGAACAATCTAGTTTAGTTTAGTTTAGTTTAGTTTAGTTCTTAAATATACAAACAGTTAAACAGAAAGATGTGGAGTCTAGGTGTACTTAAAACATTCTAAATCTCAACATTATTAGCTGGAGTAACAATTGTCAAAAAAAAAGATCAAATTAAATAGGAATTTAAATGTACAAAGGTATCTACATCTCAATAATAACTTACTGTGGACAACACAATCAAAAACATTGCTAACAAATATATGCAAAAAACCCATCTATAAAATTGTTTTATAGATTTTATGAAGACAATGTTGCTGTCCTTGGAAATCACTTCAGTAAATAACACATTTATATGCTACTAAATTTTGTTTTGATAGTGCAAGTTCTGAAGAACCCTTTTTTTTTTTTTTTTTACAAATAATGCCCTACAATGTTTAGGAATATTTTATCTTTTTTTCTTTTGTCATAAAAACCACTGTGTTTTGTTCTCTTTTTTATATATATAAAAATTACAAACTAAATAATTTTTTTGTAAATAGCAGCTTTCTGAGTAAATATTTTAATTACGATCTATGTTGTGGTTGCAAATCCAAGCAAAATAATTTTGTTTGACAATACAGTGATCAGTAACTGACAAAAAAGGCAAAGGCAAGAAACAGTATTTATTGACAAAATAATTACCTCAGTGTCCCAAGCAATTTGCAGTTGTTTAGGCCAACAGCAATTCTCAAAATCTTGTAGAAGACATTAAAATTAAGACTGAAATTTCCCTTTAGATAAATTTTGAGGACATACTTTTCTTCATTGATAGTTTTGGGATTTTATTAAAATGTAATAAAGTTAAATTTTTCAATTCTAAATCATGTGACTAACTCAGAGCAAGCCTACAATGGCATGAGGTGTAATTTGATTTAGGACCCCTATGTTAGTTCACTATATGTAATAAGTACAAAGCAGGGCATATATGTAAGGAAGAGGCAAGGTTGTTTCTCAGGCATTCTAACTCAGTGTACAGAGTACAGCCTTTCAATATAGACTCATTAAAATAGGAAATGTTTAAGAATTAATTCCTGAGGAACCCATAAATGTAAATTAACATTGTTAGGACAAATTTAATGTGTTGGACACATGTTTTAACTAGTAACTGTGTTTTTATTAATATTGTTGATGTTTCAAACATATAATGGCCAACTGTAACCAAAGCTTTCAACAAGTCCGCAAGAACTACTACAGATCTGTAAATGTGCAGCAGGCTTGTCCAGTGTCATACAACATTTTTGAGAAAATCCTACAGTTCATGAAATTACTAAAAAATGCTTATGTGTTGCAATTCCTCCTAAAGTCAGCATTTTTGCAAGTTGACATTTATGAATCTGATCCCCAGATATCCTACTTGGTGATCAGGTTCAAAATGCTCGGAATATAGTAACACTCTGTGTGTGCTCAGTATTTTCCCTTCTTCCCCACCCATCTGAGCAGGCCTTTGTAACAGACTGCAGAGGCTGCCTCTCTCCCTCAGCTCATTCAGCATCACACCCTGCCCTTGTGCTGGACATCAAATGACCAGCTCACCCCCTGAGGAGCTCTCAAGTTTCTTCATTTCAGCAGCCGCCTGGCTCTCCCCTGGTCAGCAGCCGGCCACGCAGGGAGAGGGGACATCTGCCTGTCTGAGGATAAGGGACCGGCTGGCTCACTATCCGTCTGTCAGCCCCTCAAACTGGACCGTGCACGTCACCGCTCCACTCCTTTTTGTTATTCTGGACAGAATGCAGGGATCTGATATCTGGCATTGTTTGTGCCATACTGTTCAGGAAGACCAGACAGTTTGAGCTAATGCACAGAGATATGCAAAGGGATATATCCATTTTTTGGTCACATATTCTTCATAGAGAGAAAACAAAACTGTGCAATACAACAGCAGAAAAAAATATTAAATGTGCCCAAAAGGGTAAAATGGCCTGCAGTAATCTATCCCTTAAAGAAGTTGTGTCCAGCAGATAATCTTTTCTATGCTGATGTAAACAAGATCCATTATAGATTATTCCATAATGATTATCTCTATCTAATTACGCACACTTTTCCCCATCAAAGAAGGATGCAGCAATCAATACACACATTTGCATAAAAATCTATTTCACAGTAACCAAGGGATTAAGTCTGAGCTCCCTGGAAGAAGATGACTTTGGCCTTGGCACCCATCTAACCTGCAAACTAATTCATTTCCTTCTTAAACTTAATATTTGTTCTCCTCGTCTGACGCTTTCTAAATGGGGTAATAGTGTGCATAGGCGTGTGGTTATAGGAAGTGAGAAGCGCTACTGAAACCAAATGTGAAAATGTTAATTAGCTCTCAAACCGGTAACAGGGGTTTAAATATAATTGGATTATATGGAAACAACTGCAACACATCCATGTAGAAATTGTGAAGCTCTACATTTATTATCAGGTTTTAATCATATTCTCATCAGCCTGGCTTTAACAAAGAAGAAAATAGCATAATAGTTTGTAGAATCTGACACCCCCGGTGCCCAGAGAGAAGCAGCGTACTGTAAATGATCCTGTATTTTTGACTGCTGGCCTGGAGCCACATCTATGAGCAGAAGAGGACCAAGCTCCAAAGAGCCTCCTGGACTGAGCCGGAGGTGAAGGAGAGAGTATCACACTCTCCTTGTCAGCTGCAAGGGTAATTACTGCTGGCTGAAATTACTCAACATTTGTTTATTAGCTCCCCAGAGCACACTGTAAATAGATTGTCTGTTATAGTCCGATCACATTAAAACCCTGTGCTGTGTGAACTCGCCTCACCCCGCCGCCGCCTCCTGTTTTCTGAGAGCCAGCCTGCTGCTCACTTATTGAACAGCTAGAACCAAGGAGCCATGTTAAATGTGATTGTTTTCCATTAGCTACATCCTGTCTAATACCTCACTTGTGCGTTGCAATTACTGAATTCTGCCATGCAACATAACCTTCATTAGCTGACTGTAGAGTCCTGCAGCTCCAATAGCCCCTTACCATTACTCATTTTCGTGCTTTATTTTTTGTATTCATGAGTGGGGAGTGTTTTAATTCAATATTGATTCCTAAGCTGACAATTTGTGCCAGTATTCCGTATAGCTTGGTTGCTTTGCATTATGTCAACAGTGTTGTGCAAAAGTATTCATACCCAGTGAGCTTTTTCATGTTTTATTACACTACAACCATAAACTCAAACATGCTTTTTGATATTGCATATGTACTCTTCTTTATAGAAACACCTTTCAGTGCAAGTACTGTACATCTGGTAGTCTTTTGGGGTATGTCTGTCACAGTGTTGCAGGCATGTTTGCAGAACAGAACTCCGGGTCACCATGAAAACCTCCCATCCAAATGGTGAAATGTGGTGGTGGCAGTTTCATCCTGTGTAAATGCTTTTCTTCAGCACAAACAAGTAAGTTGGCATGAATTGGTGGGAAATGGATACAGCTCAATGCAGCACAAAACAATGTTGTTTTTTTTACTGTCAGTAAAACTGCAAGTCTTCTGGACTACATAGCTACCAACATTATACATGTAGACCATAAATGTTCTCCTTAACCCTTTGCATTTTAGCTCGAGATCTATAAGGTAGGATCAATCAGATCAGTTAACATCCAAGTCTTGCCAGAGATTCTGATTTGGATTTTGAGTGAGAGAACTAAACACCAAATGATTTTTGTTCTTGCCTGCAGGACGTTGCACCCATCTCAAGATTTTGCAGACTCCAATAGGTTTTCTTGTATTTAGATCCATTTGTCTACTTATCAACTCTGACCAGTTTCATGATATCTGCTAATGAAAACCATCCTCACAGCACTAATGGACTGTTTGATCAAGGTGACGTGCAGTGTCATGCAAACCATCTTGAGGTCATTTCTCGACTCTTGTAATTGTGACTAAATATGGTTTCACAAAATGTTGACAAAAGGGATCTGAATACACGTGTAAGCCACACTTTTAGGATTTTTTTGTAAACTGCTTCATCCATTTTCCTAAACTTTAATGTTATGTTGATTTATGTTTATCGCTCCTTATAAAATCTATCAACATTCATGTTTGTATTGTGGCACAATGTGTAAAACATTACAAGAGGATAGATACAGGCAAGGAGAGATTAAACAATAGCAAACCATGTCTGTTCTTGTGTTCATAGTGGCTGTAGTTGGTTCCTGTCAAAAATGACACTCTGAAACATTTGACCCACTAAAAATGAATTCTTGGCTAGAGCCTAGTGACAGTGGAGAGCAATTCATTCCTTGAAATTGTAAGGAGATAAAGAAAGAAAGAAAAAAGAAGCAGAGGTTTGCAATTGGACTGTCAAAAGAACAGGGGAGTGAAATAGAGGGGTGGGGGAGACAGAAGGGAAGAATTGAGTATATTAATGTGAATGAAAAATATGAATGACATTCATATTCACAGCTGTCTCCACAGAAATCCTTTCACACTGTTTGAAGCATTACACCAAATAACTCATCCCCAGGCAGCGCTGCAACACTTTGGTGATAATAGCCCAAATGTTGTTCTACAGACAGAAACATTTGTACCAGAGATATTTAGCTGTAAAATGAACTAAAACAGCATGCATTGTGTGCCTGTGACAGGTAGAGCATGGCTCCCTGGGAACTAGAGTAATAAAATGCTATCTTTCTGTGGCATTCTCCCTTTTCCTCTAATGCTACCCTAATAAAAGCTACCGCTGAGGTGACTGTGCGCAAATAAGGGCCTAAAGCTGCTGGACATCTATCCAAGCCCCCTGGAGTCACATTACACACACCTAATGGCCACTCGAAGCTTCATTAGGGTATTAATTCTCCATGTTTGTGAAGTGATTCCATCTGTAATGTGACGGTCTCTGGCTGCTAGCAAGACAACTTGTTGTTATTGTTGTCCCGCTGCCTCCATTCTACTCATTTTATCCTCCACCCCCTTCCTTTGCTAAGCGTATTGTTACTGTGCCACTGTCTCAGTTTTTCAAGGGAAGAGAAATCTGATAATACTGGGAGTCCTTTGAGATGCAGGCCAATGAAATAGCTCTAAGCACTGCCAAAAGCGTAGTTCCATCTGACCAGGGGAGCAGATGGTCAGATCCACCCCTGGGTTTGGAAAACAAGGAGCCAGACTAAACATTAGATGTCATTTTGCATTTTTAAATACATGTCACCTCTCTTAACCTGCAGGATGCCTGGATGCAAAATTCACAGTCAACAATGATGTGGAACCCATGTGGTGAGGATTTTTAAAAGCGGGGCAGCTAAACTGACCACAACATTTTGTTCAATGTCTATTTCAGTGGATCTTCAATAACGGGCAAAATGTGAAGATTATTGAATCATGTGTACAGTAAAGATAGTGGAGAAATAACTGTATATTGTATGTCAGAGTATGACCAATTTCCTGAAAAGCATTTTTGTTTTCTTTCAAATGAGTAATAAACCGAATTTACACTCAAGCTAGAGCAACTTTGCTCAAACTTCCCAAATCTAAATAAAAAGGGAAATATCATGTTTTAGCACCAGAAAAGCTAACGGTCTAATTCTAATAAGTGCTAAAAAATAACAAAATCACAATCGGGTTGTCTTTTATGCTCAAGTACACTTACTTTACTATACACTTCTCTGGCACTAAAAGATCCTTACAAGCTGCTAAAGCACTAAGTTCACCACTTACTATATGTGGATAAACATTTCCCAGACATATCATCATACACATATGGCAGATACTCCTTTTCCAAACCAAGATGTAAATGCAAGAATGGAGTGAGCACCGTCACTTTCCCTGGGGTCTGATATGAGAACTGAAAAAGGTGAAAGCGACTGATTTCTCTTCACAAACCAAAATAGCTCTTCTATTCGGGAGCTCAGGACACTGAAACAATTGCAACTTTGGCTTCAAGAAAAGGAACACCCAACGTTGATGGATGGAAATCCAACACAGTTCATCCGACGGCTACAACAAATAACTCCAGCAAAGTGAGCATTCAGATCTTCTTTTAGACCATAAAGATTTATGAGGATAAGCTTTGTCAGGTAATAATATTACTTAATCAATGTTTTAACTTTTTTCTGTTGTTGTTGTGTCTTCCTTGGATTGCAAAGTTAAATGGAAAGTATTATGCATTTCAGAAATTGCAAAAAAAGAAAAGACAAATAATCACTCTCAAACGTTACCTCAAACATTTGCTGTTGATGTGTTAATAGTACCACATATTAAAAACTTAATTTGAAAGTGAAACAAATGCAGCTTGCTTAGGCTTGTTACCAGGGAAAAGCTCTCTGAAGTGACAGTTGCAGCATAGTTTTGGTTTGCAAGGTCAATTAAATAAATGGGACATAATTACAGATGTTTAATTATTGGGCCTTGTCATATTTAATTTATCTTGAGATTTTAAATTTCAGGTTAAGTTGAAATATTTGAAGGTAGTCGCCAATTTTCTTTACCTAATCCTGTTTGTTCAATGCATCAGTACCACTGATTCCAAAAGATGATCCCACATTTACGGCAGAGGTCTGAGGTCTCCTGCAAACCAACTATGTTAATTATTGTGCATAGTTTTATAGTCAGTAAATACACTCTCTGTCTCTACTGATTATAAAATGTTTTCCCAGAAGATGATTGGCTTCTTTATATAAATAGTTGAAAAACGTGTTAATCATAGATCATGACGTTTTGCGACATAGCTGGTCAAGCCCTTTGCATAGGGCTTAGCAGTGGTAGTTCTTACATGAACGGCGCCCAGGACCAACATTTCCCTCTGCATCCAATCCCCTTTTTTTGTTTTGTTTTCCCATTTATATCAGCTTAATTAACTGTAGTACTACAGTAAAATTACAATCAGTGTGGTTTGTGTTAAACCAGTCAAGGAGTCAAACTCTAGGCTAAAATGTATTTAGTATTACAAGACCTTTTTTTCTATCACTGCCTTCACGCCAATTAAACCTAAAACCTCTTCACCAGTATGATCCTATCACTTCTGTGCTTACATCCTTTATCTTGAAATGGCACAGCAGTGTCTTGAAGGATATCAAAGTGGGGTGAAATGAATTGGGAATATTTAAAATGCAAAGAAATTCTCTTGTTTCAAAGACAGCAATATCAGAAGGAATGGTGGGAGAGCACTGCTCATCTCTGTCGGTAAAGAATTTCCTTCATCCCCACTAAACTCCTCAAGATATAGCTGAAGTGCAGGATTTGACACTTTTGAAATAAAATGATAATTGCCTTTAAAGATGAAGGAAGGAAAAGAGAGAGGAGATGAAGGATAAAAGGTTGGAAGTAAAGAGAACGTCAGGGTGGTGCGTCGGGAAGCAAAGAGACAAGCTGCATAAATAGTCATGAAATTGCAACTTTTTGGCTCATATTGAAGTTGAGAAAGAAACATTCAGCAAGAGGCCAGCAGGCCAGACTAAATAATCCTTGACGAAACCTCTCATTTCAAATCTGTTCTTAGCAGACAAGATTTTAATGTAAATATGCTATTACTCTATCATTATAGTGATCAGATTGCATGGCTTACAGGTCAGCCCATCTACTGTTAATTTTACATGCAAACGCTTTTTTTTGTCTTTTGAAATGTTAATAACTTGTATTAGTTAATATAGCGTGACTAAAATTCAAATTAGACATAATTTATTTTAATATCTGTGTCTAGCTCGGCTGACCATTTAGAAACGGTCTTCCGCAAAATATATCACTTGAATTGGGATAATTTGCATTGAATGGTCAAGACACGCCTCACTTCACTGCTGTGGTGGTGTGAAGTCAAGGATGATTCATTCTTGCTCCTTCAGGTACAACAATCTACAGTTTGTAAATTTATCCATCACATTTAACACATTAGATTTTTGCACATGCTTGTCAAATTCAATAAGGCCTTCTTGAGGTGTATTAGTTATAATTTAAGTTTAATGCCCAGATGCACTGAAAAAATGTTTGATTTTTGTGTTGTACAAATTTGCAGAGTAAAATAAACCTGCTTACTTATATTGTCTTCGACAAGGTGATTTAATGTACTATGCACTCAGTACAATGTATGGCTGCTGTATAAATTTACCCTATTCATCATATACAGTGTGATAGACAGACAGACAGACAGACAGACAGACAGACAGACAGACAGACAGACAGACAGACAGACAGACAGACAGACAGACAGACAGACAGACAGACAGACAGACAGACAGACAGACAGACAGACAGACAGACAGACAGACAGACAGACAGATAGATAGATAGATAGATAGATAGATAGATAGATAGATAGATAGATAGATAGATAGATAGATAGATAGATAGATAGATAGATAGATAGATAGATATTTTTATATATTACATATATCAGAAACCAATTTCATATGTAATACTCTGGTAAATTTTTATCAATGTATTCGGTGGACTGTTTCCCCCAGGTCCTTATTTCTGAGACTGTATTGTATTGACAGTTTGCTCAACATTGAATAAATTTCACAATAAAATTTTAAATCAAGCTGTTGTTGAGGTATCTTTTTCAATAAGCTGCAACCTGTTAATTCATATGTTGATATGTTTTATTTAAAGTTATACCTCACAGTTTTGTTTTTTTTTTGTTTGTTTTTTTGGTTTATGTTTTTATCACAGCCAATGAGCCAAGTTGTGACAGGTTTCCTATTATTGTGATACAAAATATTATTTTGTTTAATTTTCCTCCAAACTTGGACATGTTTAGTGACTTTCTTTTGTTTGGATTTACAGCGCATCAGAATCCAGATATCCCAAAAAAGGCCAACACCTGAAAAAACAAGTATGACTTGTAATTTCATAATCACTTGAAGGAAAACCAATTTGGTTTTTTGGCACAAAATCAGACTTCCTTAGAGCTCAGCTAGAGTTAGAGGTATTCTCATGCAAATGCATGAGACAGCTTTGAGAAAATAAACTGCTTGAATAAGGCACTGCTACAATTTGCAAACTGCTTGAATAAGGCACTGCTACAATTTGTTTCTCTCTTGGTTATGGTGTGAGAAGGTGAACCAGAAATTCATTTTTATACTATTAATTCTCCTCATCCAATTATTTGGTTCTCAAATGAATGTTTGTTATTAGAATCAGAATTTGATGGTGAGCTGGCCCTTCATGTTTGGTTGTTCAAGCTAAAAATTTCTGTTCAATTAATCATATTTTTTTCTTCACTAACATAGCCAGTGGAAGAGCGTGACAGTCCACTCTCAGCGGCAGAAAGTGGGTGTTGAGGATAGGAGAAGTCCAGCTGATTGGAAACATCTGGGTGATTGTAGGGAGCACTCCCACATCATCCAGCGTTGGCTGAGATTTGACAGTGCCCTCTGAAGTGACAGCTTTGACCTCGGCCAGTGTGCATGCACGCAGCTGCCAGAGACGCAGTCTGCTTGGAAAAAAGAGAGCGGACAGAGCCAGACGCTCTAGGCACTAGATGGTACCACTGCTCTTGATGGGAGCTCTGCTGACAGCCAACGTTTCAGCGGGGGTAAAATACAACCAGCTTGTTCGTGCATTTGGAACCAAAAAAAGTGACCATGCAACAGCTTTCAGAACACTGAAGGCACATTTTTCTTCCAATGTGTGCCAAAATGTTTCGTTTTAGCTTTGATCTGATGCTGTCTGCTTTTTGTTTTGTTAAAGAAAAAGCTAAAAATATATAGTGTGAGAATATTATAGCATCCTACAGCACAATGCTAGTGACATATAATCTACGTTTTGTTTTTCATAAGAAAATGTCTTAAAAAGATGTTCAATAAATTAGACCAAACAAGCTTTTCATTTAAGCGTTTAAGCTTATTTCAAATCAACTTCTTTAAGCTTCTTGAATAACTTTTAACATTTGTCTTTGTACATTGACGGCTTCATTTTTTGTATTATTATTTTTTGTTTTGCATTCATTGGAGTTCATCACCCCTGAAATAATAAAGTTGTAGTAAACTGAAGAATGGATATCTTTTTTTAGATGGAGGCAGTATATTTTACTGCTATTTCTTATCCATAGATAAGAAATAAACTGATTTTGTGTCTGGCTGACGGCAATGAAATATCTAAGAAGGCGGCATACAATAAAGTCTGTTTAGTTTTATGATTTAAGGAGAGAAACATTAGGCAAAGCATAGAGCTGACTGTTTTAATGATTCCAGGGGGAAGATTTAGGCCGCGCATACCAGATATTTTACCCAATATCTTTTGGGGGATGGGCTACAATTGATTATATTAATTTTTGTGCAGATCAGAAAAAAAATATGGAAATTAAAGGCTACAGCGTGACACCAGATTCACCATGCGACTATGGCCACACCCTTTTGACAGATGTTTCAGAAGACAGTTACATCAACATATTTTTTGTCACAGAGCAGGTGAGATGAAGAGAATGTTGCCATTTGAATTTACACTAGGCTTCATTTCAAGCAAAAATGGCCAAATTTATTGCAGAGCATAGGAGAAATTTCTATGTTGATAGGTTGACTGGATAAGACTGGATGAGAGTATCCAGCCAAGCAGTCAACCCGTTATTTCTTACACCTGACGGGTTGAAACTAACGGCAGGGTCAGTGCAACCCTGCCGGGACTGTGCTACGGGAACTGTGGGAAGTACTGTATAATGAGAAACTAGAAAATATCTGAAGAAATATAAATGGGGCCTGCCAAAGTGTGCATGTCAGTTGGAACCTAGCCTTCTGATGCTAAAATAACCTACAATGTACTCAATAGCATGTGGAGAGCCCCAAGCATGGTGAGCAACATGGACTTAGTTCATTCAGTATGTTTAAATTGGTGTATAAGCTACAATTTGCCAAAATGCTAATGTTAGCCTAAATGCTGCAAGTGGCATGTAACTAGCATGTTGTCTTACATTGACTTCCTTCATTCAGTGTGCTAAACAGAGCTAAAAAATAAACAAAATAGCTAAAATGCTTATTTTAGGGAAAAGGAAACTGCTAATGTGCACTACAGTGCAAAAGATTTTCTCTGTTGTTTTGGAATAGCATTTATGTTACAATACTTACTACTAAACAAGAATTGTGCAGTTGGTGATTTTTGCCAAAAAGTGAAAATATATATTTTTTTCTTTTCTCATTGGTGGTAAATATATTATAAGACATGTATACTTTTCTATAGTAAGTGTTCCGTGAAGGTGGTGTCTCTGTAGTCTCTGTAACTGGAAGCTCTGCCCGCCTCTGTAGGAACTGAGTGTTCCGCCATCTCTGTAGTTCTCTACATCTCTGCCCTCCTCAGTGTTCTGTCGCTATGGTGATTAATCCTTTCTGAAAACTGTCATGTGTGAGTGAGACACAGAGGGGGAGACAATCTATCTCTGTTTTGAGCCTATCTGACACAAAACAGTGTAAGTTAGAAATTGTTTTGATTTGATTTTGGCTTGTTTTTTTGATAATTTCATCGCCATGGTTACTCGAAATGCCAACAAAAGTAACAGCCCACATTCCGAGATCCAGCTGCATTTTTTGATTGTGGGGGTACACGCAGCGGTACAAGCTGCATTAACGGTGACAGGAAGTGGCAGTTATTTAGAGTAATAGGAAATAGCTCTCCTGTGCATTGCTATCACAGGCCCCAACAACCAAAAAACAACAGGCCTTTGCAGTGCTTTCACTGCTCGAGATACTCACTAAATCGGCACATGATGTCTAAAGGAAAAAGAAATCAAACTGCTAATGTTTCTTATCATGCTAAGTATATTGGCCTATCTAAAAATGTGATGGTCATGTAATGTTTATGAAGTAAGTGTGTTTCTTGTGTGTTTCTTAATATTCACACTAAATTTGAGTCCGATTTGATTACGTATTACAGTGACACTGTGAGCACCTAGTACCTGACGTTTGATGTGTGGTGCTTTTAAAGGTGGTATTCTGCAAACCTTGGGTTTTACAAAATGTTATTTGAGCAACTGTTGCCTTTTGATCACCTTAAACCCTCTTAAAAATTCTCCTCGATCTCCTGACATCAACCAGACACTTTTTGTCCTCACAATTGCTGTTCACTGTTTTTTTTATTATTATTATTATTTGCAGACTATTCTGAGTGAAAATCCCAGTAAATCAGCAGTATCTGATAAGCCACAAACAACCAAGGCACAAAGTAACTTTCTTGAACATTTTGAAATCAGCTTGAACTTCTGCAAATTGTCTTCACTATGTCTAAATGATTTGAGTTTCTATTATAATGTAGTTACAGTATCAAATCGGTTAAAAGGCAATAAAGGGGATGGTTTTATTTAAATGAGTGCAATGGAGTAATAGAGCAATAAGAGTTGAGTCTGGAAAAGTATTTATGAAAGAAGAAAAAAATCTTTGCTACAGAGAAAGAATTTCTGATTTGCTGATTTGCATAGTTTGCACCATACTGTAGAAGATTAGAACATACATGCATACAGCTCAGCTAAAGACAGCAATTTGCAGGCAATTAATTATAATTAGTGACACATGTCATGTTTTCACAGTTATTGTTGCATGTGTCATTTCCAGATTTGAAACTTTTAGCAATACAGCTTTGTTTCCTCGTTATTTTTCAAAATCTGGCATATTGAAACATGTCATTGGATATTTCAGCTCAACCTCGCCACATAATGACATTAATATTAATGCATATGGTAATGAAGTTTCCGGAGCAGGAACACTTATTCATATTTGATTCATTAATGTAATGAATGCACAGAATGATCAGATAATATGTTCTTGTGTCCTTGATATGCGACACGGAGAATTAGACTGCCTTAAATTTGAGATAGGTGTGTCTAAGCTGTATTAATCTGTCCTAGAATATATAAGCCATAAACTGAGCGAGGAGAGAAAAAAATGCAAAAAAAGTACAATGTTTTAGATTAAACAAAACAGTGTGAAATGGAGTTCATTTACTTCACCCTCCTCTTTTCAGAGGCGCTAAACTGCTTACTATTATTCAAAGATATCTTTTAAATAAGGCCCAAATATGCGGGTGAAACCAATTTAACGAGTGGCCACCAAAGTCGTTTGTCAAATGATCTATATAGAGATTTTGACTGTGTAAGCCTCTTATCATAACTGCTATAAAACACACATCATTCTGTTTCTGCACTGAATTTTAGAGATAGGAAAATACAATAAATGTGACATTTTAAAGCTTGGGCTTACTTGTTAATTAGGAAACCATTTAAATTTGAACTTGGGCGAACTTAGTGTGTGAGTTTGTGTTCAGGAATGAGATTCACACATGGAAAGGGAGAAAATCCTAGAAGATGTGCTCCATAAGAGATCAGCGAGTCCTTCTAAATTAAACTGCTAGAAAAGTTTAATCTCAGGTGTTTTTCTTTGGGTTTTTTCGGAAAATTACTTTCTGTTTTTTAAAGGACACAGAAAAACTTCCCTTTCAGCTTTCTATAATTGCTCAGCAACTTATTACGTGTGCATAGAAACATTTTATAACAACACAATTTTCACAAAAAGAAATCAAATTTGTATAAAGCAGTGAGAACACTAGTCCCTTGAAAGTGCTTACTTACGCTAAAGGAAAATGGCTTACCATGTTAGATGCAATTGGTTCTAGATCACCAACAGAAAAAAGTGTCTTTGGCTTTCTTTAACCAACACCTACCTGTAGCCAGATGCAACATAAATCTTCAAGTTAAATCTTGCAGTGTCTTTCAAAAGTATCCATACAATACTGAAAGGACTCTTAAATTTGTAAACCATATTTTCCCTATTAGAGGAGTAATTTCTGCGATTAATTTACTGAAAGGGCTTATTTTTAACTGATTTATTTTACGTTTTACTGATGTATCACAATGCCTACTTAGTACGGTACTTAGGGAAGAGTACTGATAATCCTTGAACTGTTACGTATTGGCTTATATGGAACTACAAAACAGAAAGTCTTACAGTTTTCTTTCAACAAGAAAGTCATTTTCCTTTCCACCTTCCCATGAAGGCCGCATTTATAAAGTAGATGAATAATAATTGCTCTGTTGACAGATTCTCACTTGATAAGTGTATCTCTGCAGCTCCTGCAATGTTCCCATGGGCCTCCCAGCTGCTTGTCTAACTAATGGTCTCCTTGCCCATTCTGTCAATATACGTGGATGGCCATGTGTTGGAACCCTGCTTTCAACCTTTTTTCAACTGTTCCTCTTATCCATCTTTTGTGTTCCCTAGGCTTCATGGTGCTGTTTGTTCACTAATATTATCTAATAAACCTCTGAGGCGTTCACAGAACAGTTGAACATAAGGTTTAATTGATACACAAAGTTGGATTCAACTTACAAAGTAGCTAACTTTTCAAGACAAATGGGTATTCTGCATTTTATTTGGGGCAGTCAAAGTATGTATAGGGGACAAAACACCAAATATATTACTTTTGTATTTATTTGTAAAATATTTTTAAACCTGCATATACTTTTTCTTTAACTTTTTTGCATATGTTGACTTGTCAGATGAATGCCTGATAAAATAAATAGGAGTTTATACTAACATGAGAAAATGTGAGAGATAAGTATATAGCTGAAAAATAAATTTAGCCAGTATTCTGGCACATTATATTATAAGTTAGCCATTTCAACAATGTACGTGGACAAGCTGTTGCTAAAGAGCTCCCTAATATTGGAAAAAAAATGTGGTAACAGCTACTTTGGGTGATTGAGCAAAATATTTTTTAAGGTTAATAACAGGAAAGTAGTTGCTAAAACAAAGAAACAGTTTTTATTAAATTTTGGACTGGAACAAAATACCACTAAACAAATTACAGAAATCCAATATTTGCTTCACTTTGTGTTTCTACACTTCCAGTGCCGCACAGCTTATTGGACTCTCTGTCTACTTCAGTAAACACTGCACACTCCACACACTGCGTGGTAAAGATGGATGAGCAACACTCCTCGGTTACTACAGCCACATTTATTTAGAAACAGTGGGGAGAGTTTTGGAGGTGAGGAATAATTCTAGCCAGCGGTTGGCGCCCAGTTTGAGAAAGAGGAGGAGGACCACCATGGGGCATCTGACAGTGATGAAGAGCATGGGCACATGCTGGCAGATTCATCTTGAGCCATAGTGAGAAAGAAGGGGGGGGTGTTGGGGAGAGATGGAGCTCAGGGGGGAGGGCAGACAATGGCTGAACACAGGTTTAACAATAAAAGCAGCACAGAGTAGTGTTTTCTTTGAGGTTTGTTCTTCGGCAGAGAGTGCTGTAACTCTCTGCAACCTGCTGGAAACGGCAAGGCACAGAGAGGAAAGAGCGAGGGGGGGTCAGACGAAGGGTACTCAAGTTTTATGTGACTCACGAATTGACACAACGCTTTCAAAACATTACCTGCTACTTCCCCGGTGTTGGTCAATTACCTGTCACTCTACAATTCTTTTATTCCCCTTCTTCCGCCACTGTGTCCCCAGTGTGGGACCGCGATAGGGTCAATGCTGATCACAGTCTCTCCAGCCGGCTGTCAGACAGGAGCCAAGATGTATGCTGGGAACCCAGGGATGCAAACGAGTGCATGCCTTTGATGACTTGAGAGATGCACCCCTCTGGTTTGTATTTATGCTTTCAAGCTGCCCTCTGCTGTTTGCATTCCCAATGACAGGAGACGGAACGGAAGGATTCTACAATATTTACCGTCATCAAACAAATTTGATGAGAGAATTCAAAAACAGTTTCAATGCTGTTTCTTGCCTTGTAAGCTCCTGTTTGACTTTTGACTGACCATAGTGAGCTTTTCTTTCTTCCCTTGTCCATTTATCTTTGTTAAAGTTCTATTACCATGTGCAAGGATAGATATAAAGCAATCAAAGGACACATGTGAAGGTGTTATTATAGCTTTTCTTTTCATAAATGATCGCAAGGATGTCAATACAAGCTTTAATGGTGGGCGAGAGGCGTGGAGGTGAAACTAGCATTATACGTGTCTGATTAGATCCCTGCCTATAAAGCTTTTAGTTACTCTGAACAGCTAAAAGCTGAGAGGATTCACTGATTAGCGGATGTTTTGAGAAAGAACCTATAAAATAGGCAATGGGTTCAATGTGATTTACTTTCTTCTTATTTTAACTATTTTTATAAATCATTATTCTCTTTGTGGCAAAAAAAAAGAGAGAATACATGTGGACTAGACATACGCAGCTTCATTTAAATGAATTTGATTTACAAAAAAGAAAATCAATCTTCCCTCTTTTTAACCAATTTATCTTGACCTCACTGCATGAAAATTAAGCCTTTTCCTTCTGCCTGACAATTAGATTGTTACTGTTATTCTCTGAAATGTGCAGGCTGAATGATAATAAGTTTCTGAAATGCAAGTGGCCCATATGCTAACAAGGGCAACGTATTTCCCCTTCCCATTAACATATCATCTGAATTCAGTTACCTGACACAATTGCAGAGATCAACAGTGTTGATGTGTCAGCTCTGCCTGTGTTGGCTTGTAGAAAAAAAAAATCGCCTGTGCCATGAGTCAAGTGGATGTTAATGCCCCCACAGACCCACGTCAGTCTGATTTCCCCTCATAAAGCAGGAGTGCATTTGTGCAAAAGCTCTCCTTACATCTTTTTAAGAGAAAATTGTGGAGTTTAACCTGCTAATATTATCTTTCCTCCTTCCTTTGTGCAGGGAACACACATATATCCACAAGGAATTTGGCACAGTCCACCCAGTCAAGACGCTGATAATCCAAAGTCTTTGACTGCTGATAAGGCAGCCAATTTAACATAATTATAAACCAACTGCATGAATAGTAACGATTCATTAATTTACCACATACTGGTGGATGATAATTCTGATCTAGCATTCACTCCCAATTATCACTCATGATAATGATTTCATTAAATCCTGCTCAGTTTTTTTGGCATTATAAACCTAATTGCAGAAAATACAGTTTAACATAATAAAACTGGAGGCTGTAAAATAAACGGTGTCGGCTCCATAAAGGGAGCATTAGAGAGGTGAGGTTGACAAATAGCTCTCAAAACAAATGCTGTTGACCAACAGTATTATTACCTCCACACTTAATTACTTTTTGCTTTTTGATTTAATTGCTTCAATAAAAATAATCTATATAGCTTTTTAAATTACACTTTCCAAGTGACCTATGTAAAGAGAATTTTATTATGTGCACACGGTAATTACCCTGTCACAGTCCAGTTAGGGGCTATTGTCTGGCTATGCAGTCTAGCTGTTATTGGCGTGACCAGCATGCTCAACTACCTATTTACAGAGCTTATAAATTTTCAATAATTGCTCAAAATGCACATTTGATTGTATTTTGAGAGAGAAATTGTATCAGTTTCAGAAATATTTCAAACGTCAGCGGTATATTATTTTTTGTTGAAGAATTACTTTACTTTTTGTAAAACCCATGAATCAAAATGGAAAAAGGAAACCCTAATTGTAATAAAATTCCTTTAATTAAGTAGTTGAGGGTGCAGTGTAATGTGTACGTTTCTAATGAGCTGCTAAAACACACAAAACAGCTCGATGATATTATGCTCCATAATTATTTGGAGTTCTGTTTGGTTGATCCTGCAATTAGAAAGCTGCACATAAGCTGTAAATGATTTCCGACAGCTTGTCACAGCAGTGTGCCTGAATCCGCAACTCAGTGACTGAGAATTTTTTTATTACTCTTCATCAGCGACTCACCAACTGTGACACCTGACATCTCTGATGTATAGACGTTAATTAATAGAGAAAATGTGTACATGCAAAAAATGTGGAAAAACCTAAAGATCATAGTATGATTTGCATTGATATTAAACAAGTGCTTACTTCTGTAATTTTCCTCGTCTATGTATTTTCCTCTTCCTCCACTGGTTGACTAGAAGCTGCCCTGTCCTTTTGTATGGGTGGCCTTGTCAGTCCTCATCCAGTTCCCAGCAACCATGCCCTCAAGAATTCCTTTGGCTCTAACCGGTGGGTAAACAGAAGCTTTTTTTAAAACATGTCCTCCAAGAACCAATACAAAGAAGTGTATTAAATTGGCTAGATAAATTCATTTTGTAAAGTGTGAAGCTTAATTATACAAGCTAGACTGTAAATCACTGTGACAACAGTAACTGACTGGCCACTAATATACAGAAGATATATGTATATATCTTCTGTATATATATATACACAACACCAATGTACAGGCTTACAGCATAAACAAAATGATTACTGTGAATTATATTGCAGCTTTGTCATAGAACTTAGTACATTTATAACAAAAAAAGATATTACAGTACAAACATCCAGAAAACACCATAGTTTTCCACTGAAAACCTCTTTCTCTGCATTGCTATAATGTTCATTGCTTTTACAGCAATGAGCTGTTGTGAATGCAGGGATTTTACTGCTTGTACTCCAGAATTTGTTTTCTATGAACAATAACACTGTAAAAAGGTTTATTGTAAAAAAAAAACAAAAAAAAACTCAGTGGCAACGATTGTCTAATGCCTCTTGTATTTTAATTTCACAGTAAAATGATATACAGTAAATTACAGTAAACCTGGTTTTACTGAAAAAATAATAACTTACAGCCTTACTGATTTAAAAAAAAACAGCATAAAATACTATGTACAATGTATAAGCAGCATTCCTACTGTACATCCCTGTGCAAAGCATACAGAAATTTGGGTTTTAACCCACATAAAAATAAAATATTCAAATTAAGCAAAGAACAGGCATGCATTTTATTCATATTCCTTAGTTGGTTGATATTACTGTGATTCCAATCTCAAAAGCCAAACATTTTCAGACATGACGCAATTATAATGAGTTATTAGGACTTTTTACTTATCTTTACTACCACAATATTCATACCCAAAAGTAACACTAGCTCAGCTCATGTTAAAAGCCAACTTTCAAAGACATTCAAAATTTCCAGCTTTACTTCAGGACAGAAAAGCCTCAAAGCAGAGACTATAGAGTCCTCAGAATCTGTGGCTAAGGGTTAGTGGGGAGCAGTGGGACAGCCTTGGGACTGGGGGCCTTCTTCATGCTGGCTTGCCAGAGAGCTGCCCAAAGCATGGACAATTAGAGGGGTCCCTGGTGCCTCTTTGCTCTCTGTGCGCCTGGTGGGCTGCTCTGTGAGGCACCGGGGGCGTGCTCGAGGAGTTGACTGGGTTGGCTCGGCTGGCTGGGCCAGAGGCGTAGAGCTGGGGGAGGCCTGATCTCAATAATCCTTTTGCCCCAAGAGGCTGTCACACCACTCACACTGCTGGAAGCTAGAATGGAAATGGACCGAGGGCTTTCTGAAGCTTTTACCTGCTTGAAGAGCTCATCATTGAGAGACAGAGGCATACTGAGAACTCAGTGCGCTTCAAAGGCAGAGACAAGTTGTTTTTATGACTGAAACACAGATCAAACCACAGATTTGACATCTGTCTTTTTATTATGTGAATTGTGTCATTTTATTAAAAAACAGAATTGAATGTGGTTTTGCAAATGTCAAGTATTTAATATTTTAACCCTCATGCGATCTTAACATTCTGTTTACTCCCCTTGTCGTACGTGTCAAAAATGACCCGCCCTAACCAAAGCCCCTAAATAAAGCAGCTTACTTAAATTTGAAATCCCAAATCTATTTTGCACGATGAAACAATCTGCTATTTATTAATTAAACAACCATAGCACCTGATGACAAACAAATATTAAACACAACTGCGGTCAGCAAATTTTGATCAAGATTTGCTGACTGAGTTGGGTGACCTTCTTCTTTAATAGACAAAAGCTTCCTGAAGAGATTAGTATTGTGAGTGTCTTTGAACATCGCACAACTTTCTAGCAACAGAGGTTTTTGGGAAAGGTGTCATCACTAGGCTTTAATCAGACATTCAGCAGTGGATTTTTGTGTAACCACTGCAAAGAGTTGGTGACAGAAGAAATAATATGTACTAAACAATGTTGACTTCTTTAATAATATCAGAGAAACTTGACTTACTGTGAAGCAATCATAGTTCTTATGTTTTCTTTACAAATATAACTATATATCAACAGCTTGGAATATTAGAAATCAGATTAGAGTTCAACTGATTTAGATCTTGATGGTCAGCAAATGGACAGAAGAGCAAACTTGTTATAAGTAAAAGAATATATGGAAAACATAGAGGATGCTACAGTTGCAAATGTTCTGTTGACTTTTTGTTAAAAAAAAAAAAAAAAACACAAATAAAAAAAAAATCAGCATTTAACAAAATACTGTCGCCATCTGAGACTTCCTTACTTAAAAATCAGAAAGTAAAAGAGCAATAACCCTGTCACAACTCCTTTCTGCAGCCATTCCCCGCTTTCATTAATGTACAATTTCGTCTTAAAATTCCCCAGACTACGTCATAATCTACTGGCCTGGCAGAGTATATGCGATGTAGAATCATCTTGTTGTACAACTTAAAGTGAGCTGTCCCATATGAATACGACCACAGTCAAAATCATTGGTCTAATTAGGCCTACATGCCTCCGAATGTAAGGGGAAACTTAGTGCAAATGGATAAAGGTCTTTCAGCACTGTGCCACTGGCTGTCTCAGTCCCTTAATGTATTACCACCTGCACCTACAATCAGCACAGGAACATTTAAATGACTGCGATTCAGAGGAGACAGAGCTTCAAACTGCTGGGAAGCGCATGAGAGGTGATTTAAGATATTGGCTGTAATGAAGCTGACCGTTGGCAGGTCTGCTCAGAATGTGATGGGGAAAATTAGGGGCGGGAACGGGTCAAAGACATACATATACCGAGGGCGCTGCAGCAAATGAAATGCAGAGCAAGTCTACGGTCCAATATATTGTTTATTTCGTGTCAGGTAAACATCAACTGCAGTGAGCTTCGGGTGTCTGTAAAGATGATAAAATCAATGTTTTGTGTTTGTTTTCCAGCAGCTCAAGTATATTGTGGCGTTTCTCTTTTTATCACCTCTGACTGCTCTCTTCACCAACATCAGCCCTCCCTCTTAGAGGTTGAGGCACAAACACAATCAAATTCCCTCCCTCAAGGATGAAAATTAGCTTTTTCTTGCTGTAGATCCAAACAATTAATCTCACAAAATAAACTGATCAAAATTGTTGGACATGTGTGTACTACTGAAAAGCAGAAAGATGAGGCAGAAATGTATGAAAAAGGACAGCATGTGGAGGTGGAGCACGTGGCGATGGAAGACGGGCAACATCTGGGCGCAGCCTCTTAGACTGATGGCTGCTAACTGATCCTTGTGATTGTGATTGACAGACACTGACCACCACTCTTCTGGCCCTGGCTTCTCCACACTGCTGAGCACAGCGTGCAGTGTGAAGGCTAGCTGAGATTCCCAATAAAATGGACATTACAGGGATAAACAACGGCCGGCCTCACAGAGGTGAATGTTGGGCACATAGCACTCTGCGATCATCCGATGTAGCAGGGTTCACTGACTCTGCACTCCTTCTGGATTGAAGAGTATATGGAGCCGCACTCAGCAAACATCTCATTGAGAAGGCAAAAATGGCCAGCGGCTTTCAGAGAAATAGGTTCTTTGTTTGAAAAAGACAACACAAAAACAAAAGAACAACAAGACGACGCATAGTGCTCTTCAAAAGTATTTAAAACTTTTGAACACATTTCGTCAAGTTACAAAAACGCAAATCTCTGCATATAGTAGACTGGGTGGATTATATTATTTTCTCTTTGTTCCCACAAATAAAAATCTGAAAAATGGTCTGTGTATTTATATTTCTGCTTCCATTATGCCAACACAATACCTTACTGTAAATGACATCCAATGCAGCAAAATGCCATCACAAGTGAGATTAGCAAAAGCAGATTCACCTGCATTTTACTTAATTTCAGTATGAATTACAGCTGTTCTGTAAAGGCCATATACATTTGGTGGAGAATATTAATGAAAAAAACAGCCTCATAAATATTAAACTGCAGAGAATCTTATTGCTAATTACAATTAGTCATTCTGGTATTCTGGTTACTAACTTGTCCATGAAGGCCACAACTTTGGCCTTTTTGGAAAAGTGTCAAGAATAACGCCATCATTGGCTTACATGCAAAATGTTTTAAGCCAATAATGACTTACATGCAAAGAATTTAAGTGGACAACAGTTATGACAAGTGCTGTTGTGAAAAATATATTTGTGAAAGGGCATGAATTATGAAATATATTTTGTGATGGTCTTTGAAAAAGGCAGCCTATCATTTGAGTAGTTTTCCAAATGAAAGCAAGAGTACAATGTGTAGTTATATAAGTGTCGTTTTTAACAGAGAAATATTCCCACGAGCAATAAAAATAAATGCTCGGAGCCATTTACATCCCTAATTTTCACATCCATTAAATAAATGAATGCTTTGATACTATTGCTGTGTTTATCTGTGTTCTCTTGGGATTCATTAAAGTGAACGCTCCCTTCAAAATATAATCTATTGCTTAATTAAACTTCCCAAATATGAAATCTGAACCCACATATCTGGAGAGAAGTTGCTGCTTTGTTGTTCCCTCATTTGCACAATATTTTAATGAACAAGTCGCGGAGATATGTGCCATTTGCATGTAAATAAAGCGTCTCCTCAAGCACTTAACAGCTTTGATTTGGATTACATGTGTTCTTTTTGGGCGTGTGGGGCTACACGAACCTCCCAAGAATAGGATTTCAAGCCCAGTGAATACTTCCGACTGCTTCACAGCTTCTAGCTCTGAAGCACATCATTACAATGTGTGAAATTTTAATCAGTGATGTTGTGAAGAAACAGAGATCAGGCAGTGAACGTAATTAATGTCCTCTGTCATAGAGATTATAATGGCAAATTTGAATGTGCAAGTGTTTTAAAGAGCAAGGGGAAATGCATTAACCAAATTACATAGCATGACATGAATGAGCCATCATGCTTTTCTGCCAGTTTATGTACGCACAGATATCCCTTATTATATAGGATGCCATTACTTCCCTTTTAATTGAACAGCATTTTGTTTGGCGTAAGCGCACTGAACTTTGCATCAGCCATGCATAAATTTTATGCATGGCTTACTCATACATGTCCCAGTCAAAGCAGATTTCCAAAGAGTAAAATGCAACATATGGCTTGATTCTAAATGAACATACTATAGCTAAGCTACAGTGGATGAAAAACTTGGCATAATATTCTGTAGGTTCAAATTAATTTATTTTTAATATGAAATACTTTTATTTTACATAAAAGTATTTCATATTACCACTTTCCTAGCATGCATTTTCAACAATCTTGAAAATATTGTTTCTGGATGCTTATATTACTATTAAAATATGGAGAAAATACATTTTCCCATAATAATTAAAATATTTTTATTAAGTCACCAACCCCACTATAAGGACAAGCCCTGTTTCATAGTGTGCTGCTGCCAAGAACAGGCATGCATAGAAATATGAACTATGAATCATGTTTATGCATAGAAATAAAACATGTCAAATAACAAGTTCCACATTTTGTCACAAAACAGCTTCCAACCGGCCTGCGTTTGTTTGTGATTTCAAGAGGTAGATCATCTTATTATTACATCTAATTTCATCTCTATTTTAACTACTGTGTCTTTTTGAAGGCAAACATTTTACCATGCTTGACTATAAAAAGGCCCTCTCATTTTATATTATCATTGAAGCATTTAATTCAAAATTCCTAGTACATATTTCTTTCAAATATAATCTGAAAGCATGTCAAGGATTTGTATTCATCCCCATAAACCATGATTTTTTTTTTCTTCCACTTTTATTATTTTTTTGTGTAAAAAGTTTTGTGGCTATAATTCTACAAAAAAAAACGAATTTGAATTTGCATTAACTTGTGATAAGCAAACTTACTTTGGTTTAATTTTGATTTCATCTGATATAACAGTTAAAGTCATTTAACTGGTATTTCAGTTAAATGACTGATATACCAGTATGTAACTGGTATATCAGTTAAAGTCAGTTAAATGACTTTAATTGATATACCAGTTAAAGTAATTTAACTGGTATATCAATCATTTAATTGGTATATTAGGACAATAGATATAAGAAAATAAGTTCCTCCCTTGGGTCTCTCATGGTTTCTTCAAGACAGATCCATTATGTGCTGCTCTAACAAGTTTAATATGATAATGTTCTGACAAGTCTCCTAGAATGCATAGGTGACTTACTCATTTTCTAAACATATGGTTAAGCCCATAATTTTTTCTGTCCCTGCCAGGTTTTGATTTAGCATAATTTTAATTGAATTAAGAAGTTTGCTTCTTACTGTACATCTTGTTGTG
The DNA here is from genome assembly GCF_019740435.1 of Gambusia affinis. Classification (NCBI taxonomy): domain Eukaryota; kingdom Metazoa; phylum Chordata; class Actinopteri; order Cyprinodontiformes; family Poeciliidae; genus Gambusia; species Gambusia affinis. Next base: position 16,891,623 of record NC_057878.1, read on the forward strand.
GATTTGCAGTTATCCAATAGTTTTTGGTCAGTGGCTTGAAAATCATTCCATTTTGTAATTTACATTGAGATCAGGGTCTATACACAGTCTTTAGTTTCCAGACTCAACTCTGTTATATTCCTCAGCAGGACGATTGAGACTTCCAGTGAACTATGGTTAAAAGTATGCCTCAAATATTTGACTCAGTTCAAACAGCTTAAAGGCAATCCTACCAAATTCTATGGAAAGGAATGTAAGTAAAATAAAAAAGCAAAGACAATCATATTCTTACTTTTCTATTAGTTAAAAAGAAAAATATTTTGATAATCCTGGCATAAAACAGAAAAGCCAGAAAGCAAGAAAATATATATATATATATATATATATATATATAAAAAAACCTTCAGCATTTGTAATCTACTTCCTTTAATTCTGCTTGCAGAACTAAAGTAAGCAAGCAAAAGCCCGTCAAGTGCATAATGACATGCGGAAAGATAATGTTTAGTAAGAAATCCCAGTGGTCACATTGTGGGTGTTGTTAATGTTTTGCTAATGTGTGCATGACAGAGACGGGGGATGAGTGAAAGGACTGCTGCGAGCAAACGCTGCACACCTGGCACTCTGCCCAGCAGTTGCTGTGGCCGTACTCTTGTTTCTGTCACCAGCGAGTGTTTCACAACTCTTCCAATCAATTGGCACACAGCCTCCTAAAATAGAACTTGGCACCAGACTCAACCTGACTATTGTGGGTGCTGGTCAGTACTCAGAGAATATTGCACGTCACTTTCCATTTTCCTTTTTTTTTTAATGCCATAAGCAGGTAAGACATTAAACAGATTTTACATTATTGGTCTGCCAATTTTTAAAGAAGGGGAATCCTACTCTACATTAATTCACTCTGGAATTGTTTGCACTCATTTGAGTGCCAGGTCTGTGTCCTGTTGCATTTTGTTGACATGCGATGTAAATGAAATCAGAGGTAGTGGCCTAGTGAATAAAGAGAACCAGTTACGCTGGCTAATGAACACTCTGAGTAAGGGGAACTGAAAAACAGGAGTGAGATCAAGACATTAGTCCTTTTGATAAAATGTTGGACACCAATTGCTCTCACTGTGAATAGACCGCAGATAAATAATCCCCAACAGAAAACTTAAAGACTGATGGATCATTGCCTCGGCAACATGCCACTGCATCAGCCCCTGCGTGTTGCCAAGTGTTAACCAACTAATCAAGGCCAGCCTGCTTCTCACTGTCTCCTTTTCGGCCTGCCAGCAGATTCATCACCGGCTGGGTTAAACAGGAATAAAAACACATTAGTGTCACGTTAGACTGATAGAATGAAGTTCCTCGATGTGCGCTGCACAATGGTAAAAGTCTGAATGCGTATTGATTTGTGCTACATAAATCCTGTTTTCTGTCTGGGCCAGTGAATCAGCAGTGACCCCCAGGGTTAACAAACATTGCTGAGGCGCTCAGCTGGTGTGTGAGCCAAACAACGCCCATGCATTGCAGCAGCTATGTCCTGTCTTGTCATTTCTCAATCCGCATGGCTTTGCTAATTGCTGGCGATCAAGAGACAATGCGATGGGGCTGAAGAGGTGGTGGGATTCTTGCGGTTTTTGGCTCTAGCAAGGAGGTTTGAGGCTCCTGAAGCCAAAACCTATCAACAGTGGATGTGAATTGGTCAGCAGGAGTCTGTGAGTTACAACCTGGATTAATTGGCATAAGGGGATCCAGTCTTGCTAGTGCCAGATCACATTAAGCTGAGGAGATTTGACTCAGTAAACTTTCACAGAGGCAAACCTCTTGCTTCCACTGGAAGAATGAGACTATATAACTGATCCTCCTGTATTGTCGCCACCATGACTGAGATTACTTCTACTGCCAATTACAAAGTTTATTTTTATAGAAGAAAATGTTAAGTCTTATACAGAAGATGACTATTAACCTATTCTGAACTGAAAGCACAAAGGCAAACAATATGTGGGTCGAGCAATATAAAGACTGTTATACCGTGTAGCTCCCCTATGGCCACCTTTTTCTTTGTTTGTTTTAATAAATCATGGAGGCTTCAGGTGTTAAATTGGTTAATCTTTCAATAGTATATAAAGTCCATTTGTTTGTGGGCTTGGAAGATTACCATTGAAAAAAGTAATTGCATTATTACAGGTGCCATCATCATCATTTATCTCTCTGACATTTAAAGACTTTCTGAATGCCAAACTGCTCCTCAGAGATGCAAGCTTGATTCTACATGATCTTCAAACACTTTTAAATAGAATATCTTTAAATTCTAATGAGACACATCTGGAAACTTCAAGTTTAAAAGTGGTTTGTGATAATGTATCCACAACAGGTGACATATGACATAGTCATATCCATGTATCCAGTTGTACATTGTCTTAGAAAGTATTTATATCCTTTATTTTATTTTTATTTTTTTCATTTTAATACTTTATACATTATGTACTTCAGTGTATTTTACAAGGGAAAGCCTAACACAATATAGTCTAAAATTGTGAAATATAATAGAAATAATGGAGCATTTTTTGCAAACAAGAATATAAAATATCTAGCAATGCATATTTGGCCCCAAAGAGTCACTACTTTGCAGAACCACCCTTCACTGCAATTACAGTAAGACCTTTGGAGGTATTTGTCAGCTTTTAAAATCTAGAGGCTGAGGTGTTTACTCTGTTTTTTTCATCAGACACACCACTCTCAGACTGGAAGGAGACCATCTGTGAAACAACAGTTTTCTAACTTTGCCACAGATGTTCATTTAGATTAAGGTATGGACTTTGACTGGCCCATTGGAGCACAACTCTGCTTTGTAACCTCAACAACCTTCTGGAGTTTTCATTGAGTTTAACCAGAGATTAAATTACAGGTTGCTGCTGTTTGCCGATTATATAGCTTATAAAGGCAAGAAGTGGTCACGCTGGATTTATTTAGGGATTTCAGAGTAAACCACATCATAATTTTAAATCAGACATCTCTGTATCAATTTGTTTCACTTCTCAAGTATAGGTTAGTTTTTGCTAAATAAAATGGACAATGATTGAAAGTAAAGTATATTTAGGTTTATACTTATGGTTAAACAAAAACATAACAGTTTCAACTGGTTGGATACATTTACAGGGCATTGTTAGAATTTCAGAGGCCATAAGAGTTCCTGTCTTCTCTTGGCAAAGAGTAATCAGTCTGCCTGCTGAGAGGGCTGACTCTTTGCGGCTGTGTTTGTTTTCTGGGTGGGGAGACAAAGTGGAGGAACTTTAAGCAGAGGGGATAACAGAATTAAAGAGTCAGATATATAACAAAAAAAAAGCGGGATGGCATGTCTCTGGAGGCCTCCAGACCAGTGCTCACCCTGCTGCCAGGCACGCTGCACACACCAGAGACCTTATTTACCCATCAGCCCAGAAAAGGCCTGGGCTCTAGATCCTATTTACTCAGAGCCTGGGCAACCATCAGGTGCTGAGGGGATCTCGCCAGCAGCAAAAGCAAATACTCTAGATCAAAAGCAACCAAGGAAGAAGAAAGAGGTGCGCAGCCAAAGTCTTGGTCAAGTGATAATGTTTACTCTTTGGTTTGAAGGGTTGTGGATAGACTCCATTTGGAAAACTCCAAATTGACACCCCCACCCTTACCCTCCACTCTCTTTAAAGGAAGATAAAGAATCTGATGGCTACCACTGTCTCATATCCATATGTCTGGAGCACCTGCGGTAATGTGGACTCCTCTTGTCTCTTAAACCAGCACTGCCACCGGTCTTCAGGATCAGACATGGTGTCGGGGGGAAAGAGAGATGAAGACGGAAAAAAAGCCCAGTTAATGACTAGCTCTTATGCATCAGTGCACTTACTAATGAGCTTCCAGGGAGAGGCTGGCAAAGCCGGAGCGAAGGCTGAGTCGGGATGTGAGAGGCCTGGGCCATCACTTCCCTGCTGTGATCCCTGCCTTCCCACTCACAAGGAGCCCCAGCTTCCAGCCACTAATGAGTGTTAGAGGGAGAGCCAAGCTTGCGTCCACCTGCCAGCCTTCAGAGCCCAGCCTGCTGCAAGACAGTAGGGGTCAGACACATTCCTGAGCTCTTAATAATTTACATCATATTGATTTCCTCACTGTTAGACACTCTCACCTGCATGGGCTCTAAATCCCACTTTCTTTTGCTGGTTTCCTCTCCCTGAAATAAGTGCATTCCACCAGAGAGAGGAGTTTGTATGATACAAAAGCATGCAGCTTTGCCCTGGTAGAAAACCAGTTAAGAAGAAGGTTCAGTTTTAATGGATCACAGACAGCGTCTGGGTCAATGGGGAAAGCAGGCAGTTTACCATGTAAACATGTGGCAAAAAAATAAAAGAGAACAGGTCCTATGCACAAAATACTGAAATACTTTAACTTTAAAATGCTAAAAGGATCAACTAACCCTCATTTGCATATTGCACTTTCAATTTAAGCCTAAAAATTGACAAAGCAATTAATAAATCCAAAAAGTCTAAATCAAAAGGTACAAAGATGTAGGAATGAAAATAAATTATGCAGTTTCCATTCTATTTAATCTCTAATAAGACTCAGAAAAGCAGACATTAGTATTCTACCTTGGTCAAAATAATGATCTTTATACTTGATCCTTTAAATATTCATCACCTTAGAACATAAGACTCTCCTCGCACTGATTCATAATTCAAATTATATGAATGTTACATAGGTATAGCATCATCACTCTCCTCACAAGAACAACTTTCTATCATGAATGTCTCACTTAATAATGACTTTTAACCCTTCAGCTCTGAGTAGCTCAGAAACATATTTAAGTTGCTCTGAAACACAGACTTTTGGAATATGACATTATTTTTTTTGAGGTGATGATGATGATGATGATGATGATGATGATGATGATGATGATGATGATGATGATGATGATGATGATGATGATGATTTTCACATTTACATTTTTTAATGTTCATGTCATCCTCCATGTTTTTTTTGTTGTTGTTGTTGTTTTTGTCTACTGAGCTTACCTTCAAGACAAACTTTTTACATGTTTGGGCAAGATTCCACTTATTGCTTAAATACAAAATGTACTGATTTAAGGAAGACTAGTTACCAACTCAAAACATTTCTGTCATTGTATACCATTAAACAAATCATATCAGTAAGGTTATTTTGACAGGACCTCCGAAAGCTTTACCATTTTTATGTAAATTACAAATTACGGTTGGTTGGTATTAGATTACTACCTGTTACAGTTTTAAAAGCCAACAAAAGATCTGACCTGTTCCTGCTGGAGGAAAGTATCAGATTTCAACCTTGTTAGATTTCTCCTGGATGCAAAATGTCTGAATGCTTCTGAAAGCGACTGTACCTGCTTTTTGTCTATTTGTTTATCAAATAATGTTTCTGACCATGTGTGATGACTGATAGTGTCTGTTTTAAAACTTAAAAGTTGTGAACTATTTGAATTCTCACTATACTAATGTAAGTAAAAAAGTGGATTTTTATAAAAAAAAATTTATTATTTGCAGTAACGTTAAGTAGTTCATCAAAATGGCTTGAAATCAAATAAAGGACTAACCAATAATGATGTCTGGCTTCTTGGTTATAGCTTAAACAACACTGCCCTCTTCTGTTTTGAATCATTTTCTAAAATATGTGACCAGAAGTATTGGTTAACCAAAGCAAAAATACTCTAAGCAGACCATGAATAGCTCACACGCAGAAATGAAAAAACTGGGAATTTGATAAAACTGATACAAAACCAAAAAGTAGTGATTTAACCATACACTGTTAGCCTTTGCTGTATTTTCTACAGCTAAATACCGCAAAATGCCCAGTAAAACTAACATAAAACATCTTTACAATTAGTTACTGTAATTTGCATTGCATTATGGGTAAAGGACATTGTATTACAGTAACTTACTGTATGTTTTGAAGTTGCAGTATTTTACTGTTTACACATTGCAGTAGTGGTACTGTATTTATAATGTCTTGCACTGTTAGCCTTTACTGTATTTTTTACAGCTAAATACCACAAAATGCCCAGTAAAACTAACATAAAACATCTTTACAATTAGTTACTGTAATTTGCATTGCATTATGGGTGTAGTACATAGTATTACAGTAACTTACTGTATGTTTTGAAGTTGCCGTAATTTACTGTTTACACATTGCAGTAGTGGTACTGCACTTATAATGTCTTTGCGCTGGCCATGTAAGAATTCTATTTGATTTCCAACGGTCATCATAGATGTTTCATCGTGGTTCCCTGTTTCTGTATTTTTACTCCTTTAGTGGTTAACATATTTTTAAGGCAGAAAGAGAGCATGTACTTTTGTTTTTTTCACATCCTAGCTAACATTAATATGCAGTTTATCTGGCTACGTCATCAAGGGTGGCCTTCCCAACGTTTTTCTGATGACGTTTGTTTTAAACTCCGAAGCTTTTTCCGTCCAAGTGCAAGTGCAGCTCTGTCGCCGTGCTGTGGGCTCACACTGCTTCAGCTCTTCGCAAGACAGGTAAAAAAACACTTAGAAAACTGTTTGAAGCCAAAACCTAATCTGGAAATGTATATTTTAGATGGAGCTAGCGTAATTTATAGCATCATGCTATAATGCTATTACTTAGCATGAGGTGAAAGATAGAAAAATATGATGGTGTTATTTTTTGAGCTGGTTCGGAATTAACGTTAGCTAAGGTGCTAATTTTACCGAAGGTTTTAGCTTGACTTTTGCCGCTAAATCTTCCTCGAGCGACTAGCTTTGGGTTGAGATAAGCTCAGTGCTGAGTGTCTGTTAGCATTGTTGTTACATCCTTTGTCGAACAATATAACGTTAACTGATAATTGATCCCCCTTTTTAAAAAAAATAACTAATAACTAATTATCTAATTATTTTATTAGATAATAAAATAATCTAATAACTGTTCATTTGTTTAAACCATGACCTTGCAAATGTTAAGAGTGCAGATTAGCTAGGTCAACAAGGATGAATTCTAACTTGTTCTTTTTTTTTCTTTTTGTCAGATGACTTTTTTTTAACTCCCAAGCTTTTTCCCTCCAAGTGGCTGTGCAGTTCTGTCCTGCTGAGTGCTAACATAGTTTCAACTCTTGAAAAGACAAGACAACAGGTAAAAAGACAGCTCTTCAAACATATTTGAAGCCACAAAATAATCTGGAAATGTAGAGGAGCAGCTAACCTAATCTATAACTTTGAGCTTGCTACAGCTAGTTAGCCTGCTAAAGTACCATTACATCTCCAACATAGTGTATAAGAGTCTGTAAATGAGGACAAAGGTGGAAAACATTCAAGTGGTTTCTGTTATTTTTTGAGTTGGTTCAGCCACAGTGGCAGGTGGACAAAAAAGTTAATTTCCAACCCTGGTTCCATATAAGGACTGTTCACCTGTTTAAACCATGCTCTTGCAAATTTAAAGTTAAGTCAGTACTAACAGGTGCAACTATGTACAGGTGTAAATTCTGCAGTATTTGTACTTCATAATTTAGAGAATTTTGTAGTCATGTGAAGAAACATCAACACACAGCTAATTATCGGTTTCGTTGTGGAATAGAGCAATGTCCTACTTCCGTCAGAGAAAAAGAAAACATTTTGAAGAAAAAGACTCAATCTTCATCTTGGTTGATGTAATTTTATATCGACTCTTAACTTAAAACACACATCTTAAATCAGAATTGTTCAATTAATTTGTTAAAGGTATCAATTCACCCAAATTACAAACATTTCATTTCATTAACCCATATTGTACTTAGCCATTCAGATACTGTATTTGTGGAATGTAATGCTTTCAAAAATGCATTTAGCCTCACAAACTGTCATTCACATCCGTTGTTTCAGAGTGGTAGCAGGATGTAGGGGTAAAGTCTAGTCTAGTCTCCGGGGTGAGGTTCTCAAAAACCTGTTGTAATCTGGGTGAACTGGCTTTAAATATAAATTACTACCAGTAATTCATATTTAAGAGTTTTCCTTTTATGTTTCAAAGGTATCTTCCACCAAGATGTCTGTTGAGATGGAAATGACCTTACCTACAACACCAAGGGTAATCATGCTTGGTAAGAGGAATATTTTCTATCACTATAATTTTTTTGTAGCAATGTATGTAATAGTTATGGTAGTCTGTACTTTTACTCACTAGCGTTAGCCTGACAAGGGTTTGTCTATTTTAGGAAATAGCTTGATGTCTGCAACCCGGTGGATGGTCAGTATGGAGGAGAAGGTATTTTTCGAGCCTGAGCAACTACATGACTTTGCCAGCGTCCTTGCTGTCTTTTTTGGGTCATATTATGACTTCAATCTGGAGTATCAGGAGTCAGCATCCACCACGCTGGAGATGATACAACGGTAAGTACTCTACACCAAGCCATTTATGAATTAAATTTAATGACAGTTTGACTGATGATGAAGAACCATAGCTGATTGCTGTATTGTATGTCTACATTTTAAAAAATACAATTAATATATTTTATTTCTGTTAAAAGATTCTTTGTGAGGATCAATCCAGATGTTGGTACCAAATGCACAGCCAAAGTCAGTACAAGCCGCAAGACGGGAAGTCTTGTCAAGAGGAAAGTAGTCAGTGTCAACTCCTGGATCAACACCTTCCTCAAACGACTCGCTGAATTTGAATGGAGGACTTCCAACTAGGTAAGCATTTTACCAAATGTTTATTATTTTATTATGTTTATTATTTTATTGTTTTTATTGTCCACCAACAAAATGACTAAAAAGATTGTTATGACATGTTGTATTTCATCGTCTCCTTGGGGACATTTGCAGGGTCTCAATACAGTACGCAATCGTTTGAATTAGTGAAGACTGACTGACTGCTTTTGCCATAAACAATCCAAAAACCTGAAGTGAAGCCAGTCCTGCTCATTCTTTATGCAGCTTCTATTATCACTTCAGTGCAATTGATTTTTTTAAAACAAATTATCACCTTAATGCTGCTTTATGCCAATGGTTTTATGCATTTGGACATTGTCACTTCAGCTTAATTTGTCAGCCTTCCTGTCGATTTGAAAATGTAGATAACTTCCTGACCATCTCATGACCTCCCACATCGTCTGTCTTATTCTTTACAGTTCAGCTTCCACAAGATGGATCTCACTGATTTTGTTTGACAAATGGAATAAAAGTTCTTCTGATGTAGGAAATGCATCTGATATAACAATATTTATTGATATGAATGCCTACCATATAGTACATTATCACACTTGCACTGTTTTTGTGATGTATTGTGTAACAGTGCACATTTAAGCTACTGTTAACTGCTTTCTGACAATGCAGCCTCTGCTGGTTTTTGACTGTTCACCATTTTAATGATACACGTGTTCATGTTGGTGCATACCTGATGTGGTACATAAAATTTGTTTGTTTTTTAGTTGTTCTTTTGTTGTACAGTGTGCAACAAATAGAAAAGGTTATGTAAAGATTGTTACTGTTATTGGATCCAGATGCATTCAAGTGTCCATATTGAATGAAATACAGTTCATATTCAAATGAAGTTAAGTATATTCTATATATTTTTTAAAAGTCAGTCTTTTAATAGTTTATGGCTGGTACTTGATGCACACGTTCATGTTGCTACATACATGTGCCATAAAAAATATTGACATGTTCTATGGTTGTGTTGTTTTATAGCACATTATATTGTATTGTGACATTGTTCTTTATGACATTGTGAATATATAAATGGATTTTATTTCAACAAATCTGCTGAAAATAAATACCTGTTTTTATTCACAGTACTTGGACTAAAATTTCTTTTATGAAATTTTTCGGTTTATGGTAAAATATTCTTGTATTAAAAAATGTAAACTTTAATTTACAGTAAAACTGACATTATGTTGTGAAACAAGTTTACAGTAGACCAGCTTTACTATAAAATACATTTACAGTTTTATGCTATAAACTACATTTACAGTAAAGCAGTTATAACTGCAAAGCACACTCACAGTAAAAATTAACTGTGAAATATCATGACAGTAAAGGTACTGTAGAATGGTGATTACAGTAACTTACTGGCAACAGTGTTGCCAGTAAGGTACTGTAGAATGGTAATTACAGTAACTTACAGGCAACACTGTTGCCAGTAAGTTGCCAGTAAGTTACTGTAGAATGGCAATTACAGTAACTTACTGGCAACACTGTTGCCAGTAAGTTGCCAGTAAGTTACTGTAGAATGGCAATTACAGTAAACTTACTGGCAACACTGTTGCCAGTAAGTTGCCAGTAAGTTACTGTAGAATGGCAACTACAGTAACTTACTGGCAACACTGTTGCCAGTAAGGTACTGTAGAATGGTAATTACAGTAACTTACTGGCAACAGTGTTGCCAGTAAGGTACTGTAAAATTACAATAAAAAGTCTAACAGTGTATGTATGAAATTCAATAGGTTTTGTTCTAATTATTATGGCAGCACATTAGCACCATAGCAACCCTGAATCGATGGACGGAAGGATGGATGATCATCAAACATATTATGGAACGTTAAGAATATCAGTTAATTATTTTATTTCCAGTTTTTGAAGAAAACTACCTTTTGTGTGTCTTGATTTTTTGAACTTCATCTCCTTGTTTGATTTTAGCACTCCTGCTGCTCAGAAGGGTCTGAGAGGAGAGACAGAGTTTGCATGTTCTTCTTAATAGGCAGTCCACAAATATGCATGTTAGACAAAGTGACCCCTGTAACTTGTCCTTAGTTTTACATGTGAGCTTTGATCTGCCCCACTATGCTGCCTAACTGACCACACCTGCTTCTATTATTTACTGCATTCCCTTCACTGTATCTCTGTTTGTCTTTGTTTCTACTAATACAAATTCCATCATTTACATTTTTGCCTGTAATACTTTTCATATAAATGTGTCTAAATAAATTTAAATATATATATTTTAAATTTTTATGATTTCAGTAACTCAAACCATAATAGATTATTAAAACACTGACTTATTTTTTTACGTATTTTTATCTGTTAATTATAAGTATGGAAATTGCCCTTGTGGTGGCTACTTATTGCAAATAACCCTCTGTAGTGCCCACCTAAAAGTAAAAATGTAGACATTTTTTTATCCAGGATGTGTGAGATCTGTACACATCAATGGAAGGTCAATCTGGCCCTGTCCTGTTTTCAGGATGAACCAAACCTCACAGTGACAGATGTGCTCAGGACAGAATAACGGCCATGTCAAAGGCAACCAATTCCTCCTGGGTAAGGTTTTACTTCCTGAGTTTTAACAGGAAGTACTATTTCGGCTGACCCAAACAGTTTGAGGACCACCTCAGGTAAAAAAAAAAAGTGTGATTTCTAGGAACCGGAAGTGATCCAACTGTTGAGAATGATGAGGGGAAAGTGTAGCAGGTGTTCTCCGGAAGACTACCATCATCTCCACAGTCTTGAGCAAGTTAAGTTTGAATTGTTTCTGACTTTTACTCCGAACTTTTTTTTTCCTTCACTTCTATGTTTTTGTTTACATGTCTGCTTTTATTTGCCTGCTAAGACACTGCTTAGAATTTTAATAATTGTTTTGTATTTTCTGCACCAGGGTGCATAGGCATTTAGATTATTATATTGCATTACGTTTGCTTGAAAATTCACTTTCTTTTAATTTGTTGCATAGTTGTCTTTTAGGGTTATTTTGTTATACATTTGTATACAGTTACTATACAAATAATGCAGTAATGCGTTAATCACGTTGACCTGCCTTGGATTTTTCTCCAGCTGGATCTGCATCATTATGTTTGAACTTATGCATGTCTAACTCGTAAAATAGATGCATTGTGTCTGTTTGCAACTAAACACCACTTCTATTGTAAAGAATCATGTTTGAATTGGACACAATGCCTGGACAAGGAATTTTCCCAAGGGACACATAAAGCCTGATTGTTGTACTCTTTTCTGCATGATTAAATCAATATTAAACTGATAAAAAAAAATTAACCATCTAAGGTTTGTGGATTCAAAATCGAATCCACAAAGGAATGTTGGATACATAATGTAATGCTTGAAACTCAGGAAACTACAAAGCTCTACAGAACAAGCACTGTAATGTGATGACATCAATGTGGGAATTCAAGGTCCTTGACCAAATCAAATTAGGTAGCAGATTTGCTCAGCAGGGTGGAAAACCTGCAACATGGTGATTCTTCTTCTAAACTGCACAAGAAAACTAGGTTTACGAGCAAAAAGTAGAATTACAGTCTTTTATTTCCCTTCTGTGAATTTTCACAGAAGGGAAATGTAAAAGAAAGAATGTGACAAATATTGAATCTCTTTTATTTTTTTTATTTTTTTGAAGATTATTGTGAAACTCCTTTGAATACACTCACATAATTGATGCCCCACTGCTGCATGTTCAAAAATGTTCAGAGAAAGACAAAGAAGATTATGTGTCTTCTGGGAGATTTTAGAAAGATAAGACAGCCCGTTTATGTAATAGGTCTGGAGTGAGCCAATGCTCAGGCTTTACACACAAAAGTAAGTTTATTTATACAGCATCAATCACATCCCTGGAAATCAAAAGCTTTTTACAGAAAATAACAATCTTATGTTTATACCTAAAAGATAGATTAATATGACTAACACTTGAAAACATTTCATCAAAGGAAGAAATGTTTCAATGCAGATTTTAAAGAAAATTAATTTGGGAAGTTCCATTTAAAATTTATATCAAAATCCAGATATATACTTTTAACTCCAACTTCAATCATTCATCAATAAACAGGCAAAGATGCTTTGATGTAATGCTGTTCACACAAACAAATGTCTCACTTTGTTTAGTTCTGATACCGAAAACACTGAATACTAAAAATGTTCTTTGACAAGCAACTCTGAAATGTATTTCAGTCCAAAAAAATTTGGTGTGTTACAAACCAACAGCCAACAGGAGAATTTTGAAATCTTCCCTTTGAGAAACAGAAAACCAATGCAGTGCTATTATGATATAATGATAAGAAAGGGTGTGATATAAGTAATTGTCCTTGTTTTGGATAGGACTCTGACAGCAGCAATTTATATTATATCTATATTTTTATTTTTTATTTTATTTTTATAAGAGATCAACAAATACAATATTGCTGTGCTCTCTCCCACTGAAATTAAAGGCATGCATCAGCTTTGACAGTGCTCTGTTTGGACAGAAAATATTTTATTCTGTCAATGCTTTTAAATAATAGTAAACTAATTTATTCACAGACTATATGTGGTAAAAAAAAAAAATTTAACTGTGTCTGAAACAATACTAAGGAATGTATTGTGTTCTGTTGTCTTTATCCCATCAATTGTATCTCTGTGTTTCTTCCTTATGCTCTCTTCAAGAAAAAAAATGTTAGAACCATTATTTAGTTACAAAAAGTAGTTTATAGTGCAGAATTGCAGTATTTCAACAGCAACACTGTCTAAGGTCTAAGATCACTTTTGGATATGAGTTGGATTTGTGATATTATGGCGCACTGCTTGACAAAAAGGCCATGTTACAAAACAGAGTTACAAGTTTAATTGTATACTTCTTCATAGACATTATATAGAGAGTAATCTACATATCAATACAGAAATGTCTGAGTTCTGTTATTTCAAGTGGATAAAAATCTCAGGACAGATATTTTGCATTCACATGATTAGGCTTTTTTGAAGACAGACAGACATCTAAGCAAAAAAAAAAAAAAAAAAAAAGAGAGAGAGAGGGTGTATTTCTATATCAGGTCTGCAGATGGAGGAATCTCAAGGAAAGTATTTGCAACTTAAAAAAAAGTAAATCCAGACAATTTGGGAACCATAGAAGTCATACTCTTCAGTCAACAATAGTTTTTTTCTTTTTTCTGACTTTGTGTTGCAATGTTTGTACAGTCCACTGTGTTAGAAAGTGTGTTGATTCATTAAATCACACAAATCAGCCTTCACTATCTGGAAGGCTTAAAATCTACACAAATGTAGCTCAATAGCAAATGCTGGTGCTGATACTTTCATAATTTCAAGGACTTGTTTTAGTTTGCATTAGATGGTTTTCTTGTTTAGTTTTGATATATTTTCTTTATATATTGCAAAATTCAAATTCTTTTGTTTTAGAAATTCACAGCAAACGTGATTTTGTACTATCTGTACCACATATAAAAGCCAGCATGTAACTTATATTAACCACATGATGTCAGCACTGAGACATAATACTGCACACATAGATCCCAGTTCATGTTAACTTCTATTTCAACTTAGTTGGATCAATGTACTTTCCTGAGCTCATCTCATGAGACCAAAAGCTCTTCAAGGTATCTGTACTACAAAAAAAGTCTTCATAAAGAAAAGCAGATAAGACTATTTGTTCAGACCAATCACATTTTAGGCTGTTTTTAGGATGTTACAAAACAATTTTGCAAATTATGATTTGGCTTTGTGTCTTGTGTATGATCTGCTCACCATCTGTGAACATATTTTACTATTCACTTAAGGAATGTTTTATATTTCCCTTATAGGATACTAGTACTGTATTTGTAGAAGTGGACCATGTAGACCTTTTAGAATGTATAGAAAAGATTTTTATTAAACACAGATATTTCTCATTTGTTGGCGCACTTTATATATATATATATATATATATATATATATATATATATATATATATATATATATATATATATATATATAAGTGATAAATCAGATTTTGTATAGATGTAGACCTTTCTCTCATATAAACTGTGTGTAAGACTGGATATTTTTATGAAATCTACTGCTCAGACAGTATAGGACACAGCACTGCTTTAAAGCGGAAGGGGGTTGCAGAAAGCCACATATGGATTTATGAATCTAATGCCAACCGGCAGCACTAAAACCTTGGATCTGAAATTACACAAGCACA